>NW_026067927.1:27140645-27488626 GCF_014885135.2 Alexandromys fortis
CCCCCCCCCCCCCCCCCCCCGTCAGCCCAAAGAGCAATCAGGGTTCTCTGCCCTGTGGGAAGTCCAAGGACCACCCTCCTCCATCCAGGTCTCATAAGGTGAGCATCCAGACTGCCTAGGCTCCCACAAAACCAATACATGCAGTAGGCTCAAAAACCCATTGCCCATGTTAAAATGAACCAATATTATAGACATACACGTCCTCAACTCTAAGAAGCCATTCTGGGACTTGAAAAATAGCATATATTGGGAGATGGTGATGTGGTCTTGCTATGTAACCCTGTTTGGCATCCAATTCTCAATTCTCTTGCCTTTGCCTCCTGAGTGCTGGGATTACAGGCATGTATCATCAAGCCTTGTAGGAAAAGAGGATGATGGAGGTCTGACTCTCAGAGGTGCCCCGTGTACTTGCTTAGTCCTAAGAATGAGGCCTTTTTAGAGCAGGATGCCTTTTAGGGTTTCTGTTGCCATGACAAAACACCATGACCAAAAGAAAGCTAGGGAGGAAGGGTTTATTTGACCTACACTTCCACATCACTGTTGATGGCTGAAGGAAGTCAAGACAGGAACTCAAACAAGGCAGGTTCCTGGAGGTGGGAGCTGATGCAGAGACCATGGAAGCATGCTGCTTACTGGCTTGCTCTCTGTGGCTTGCATATTCCCTATGGCTTGTACAGTTTGCTTTCTTAGAGCACCCAGGACCACCAACCATGGGATGGCACACCCACAATGGGTGGGGCCCCTTTCATCAATAATTAATTATGAAAATTCCTACAGCTGGAGCTTATGAAGGCATTTTCTTTATTAAGATTCCGTCCTTTTAGATGACTCTGGTTTGTGCGTCAAGTTTACATAAGACTAGCCAGCACACTTAGTGTGGGCAGGGAATTATTACTTCAAACCTTGGCTCAGATGAAAATGAATCAATGTTAAATAGCATCTACCACAAGACCACCACTGAGTGCTATTTTTTTTATTCCTTCTTTGTTCCTATGCACCTACTTTCAGGGATGCAGCCTACAGAGAAGCATCTACTTCAACCAGACCTCAGCTCCAGGGCTGAAAATAAAATTCATGACCTCAGGAAACACAGGATCTGGTTCAACCAGGACAGCGCTGTCTCACCTTCCCTTGCATCATGGGCACCTTTGAGCTATTTCTCAGGTTCTTTTCCTTAATCGAGCATAAACAAATATAGTAACAGGGCCACACTCTAAAAATTCTAGAGCAGCCAGGCAGTGGTGGCACACAGCTTTAATCCCAGCACTTGGGAGGCAGCGGCAGGCAGATCTCCAAGTTCAAGGCTAACCTGGTCTACAGAGTGAGTTCCAGGACAGCCAGGGCTCCACAAAGAAACCCTGTTTTGAATTCCCCGTCCCCCCCAAAAAAAAAATCAATAGAAAACTTTTTAAAAGTTTGTCTGTAAGTACAAACCTGAAACTCATGCTTTAAAGGATATAATAGAAAATTAAGAAGTACAAAAGGAAGTAAATGTGCTGAGCTATGGGTGTGAGAACGTGAGCAAACTGGGCTGTAGTCACGCGAGAGTTTGTTCATGAACTCACTAACCGGCAAGCTCTCCTAGCACATTCGATAGATGCTATGCTTTAGAATTCAACCTGAGTGACCTCAAGAGTTGAGGTGAAGTATGCAAATATCTGTGGTCTCCCTGACAACAAAATCAGCTGGATTAGTTCAGCGGCGGTGGTGGTCTACCTTCACTGCTCAGTTTCAGTGAGAAGTTATTGAAATATCTTATTCAAAAAACCGGTTGGGGTTCATAGACGCAAAGAAACCTCTGGAAGCTGAGATATCGTATGATGTCCTGTGATGTAAGTCAGGGCACAAAGCTGTCCCTGACTTAGCTCTGACCTGCCCAGTTCCCTGTTTGACTGGGGAGTTTTATAAGCCTGGGTTTACACATTTGTATATATGATGGTGATGGTGACCAGGGTGTTAATGGCATAGGGTTTGTGAGGATGAGTCAAGAAAATAGAATAAAACTCTTTGCAAGGTGCCTGTCACTCAGAGGAAGGAGCTGGTGTTAAATATGTACTGTTGGTCCCTTGGCAGAAGTTTTGATTCATTCACAGAAGTAGCAATCTGGGCATTCTGAGTAATTTTTAGTTACTATTTAATTATAATTAACATTCTAACTACTATTAATATACATTTTAAAATTTGTTTTTTTTTTTTTTGTTTAGGTTATTGCTTAAAAATCTTATTTAGGGAACGGCAGGATAGCTCAGTGGGTAGGCACACTTGCTGCCAGTCCTGAAGACCTGACTTCAATCCCAAAGCTCGTTGTTCTCTGGCCTCCATTTGTACCCACCCCACTACCCCAACATAAATAAAATAATTGTGATTTTAGCCAAACAGTGTTGGTGAATGCCTTAGATCCCAATACTTGGGAGGCAGAGACAGGCAGATCTCTGTGAGTTTGAGGCCAGGCTGGTCTACAGAGCAAGTTCCAGGATAGGCTCCAAAGCTACACGGGGAAACCCTGTCTTGAAAAATAAAAATAAAAAAATAAAATAAATGTGATTTAAAAAAAATCTTATTTAGCAAAAAGATAAAGCAAATGCAATGAAATACGGTTTCTTCCTAACATATGTGGCTCCAGCTGCTCGGTCAGTATTTATAAAAGTTAATGAATGACCCCGGGCAGCCGCCTTGCTGGGAGTTTCCTGTCTTATCAAGCATAACGATCACTGAGAATCTGACGATATGCAAATTTTACTTCAATAACCCTGGGTGGGGTCCAGGCTTTGGAACCTGTGTTTTGTATAAGTCTATAGAGAAGCTGGCTCTGCCAGCCAGATAACGAACATGCTGGTGTCTGTAAAGCATTGAAGACACAGATAGAAGCAGAGTCCCTGATGGCCTGTGTCAGGGTTCTCTTCCTGGGAAGTATATGTCTAGATCCAGCTTGGTAAACCAATAAAAGACGTTACTGGCCTTACATCCAGGAGCTTGGGTGACTCAAAATCAGCTGGATTGTTGAAAAGTCCCAGCCCAGAGCAGGCAAACTCAGAAGAGCCCCATGGCTCCTGTGGGACTTGTAGACAGCTACGGCACTGGGGTCCCCTTCTCCCCAGAAATTGCATGTAGCCTATGTAACTCAGGGAGGGACCCTGAGAGTCTTGTTTGTTTCCTGAGCCCGTAAACCTCTTCTCTCCAGAAGAGACTGTTCCAGTCTGAAGGAAATATCTACACAGCTGTGTGGGAAAGAATTAGAACCCATACAGAGTTTTTAAAGGAACAGATAGACTATTCCAGAAAGAGAAGACAAGGCTTGACCTCTGTGGACGTTTGTCTTTTCGGTACCAGAGAGTACCTGAGGACAGACCCTCCCCCCCCCCAGTGCTTTCCTTTAAGACCGTGACAATGAACACAAAGCACATTTGCTTTTTTGTTTGTTTATTTCGCTGGCTGGCTTCCACGGTTTGTAAAGGGCCTTAAATATTTCATTGGCTGGCCCCAGTATGGTCATTTTCATTCTCTTTGATAAGCTTGATTTCCTTCCCTGAAAATGCATGAGCTTGGGGGGGGGGGCAAGATAATGAGAGCACGTGGGATGGGCTAAGACCTCCATCATTTGTGGACACCTGTGTTAAGGCGACTACTGGGCAGCAGGGTTTTTATGATGAGCTGGGCCACATGCTAGTTCCCAGAGAATGGGCAAGCCTGCAGAGAACAGGAAGGAAATGAAAGTGGTCCTGAGGCAGGCTAGAAAGACGGGAAATTATGGAACCGGGAAAGGGAAAGGGAGCCGCTCACCCTGGAGTCTGGCTGAAGTCTCCTACCGTGTTGAGAATCAAAAATTCCAACAGGATGAACATTTGTGTGGCTGTTTGGATGAGAGTGATCCCCACAGGCTCAAATATTTCAATGCTTGGCCCCCAGTTGGAGGAACTGTTTGGGAAGGATTAGGGCCCTTGGGCTTTGTTGGAGGAGGTGTGTCACTGGGGTTGGGCTCTGAGGTTTCAAATGATTCTGTTCCCAGTCTCTCTCTCTCTCTCTCTTCCACCTCCACCCCTCCACCCCACCTCTCCCTGCCTTGTGCTTGTGGATCAAGATCTAAGCTCTCAGTTACTGCTCCAGCACCATGCCTACCTGCCTGCCCCTGCCTTGGTGGTCACGGACTTCACCCTCTGAAACGGTAAGCCCCAGATCAACTCTGTTTTCTTCTATAAGTTGCCTTGGTCACAGTATCTTATTACAGCAACAGAAAAGAAACTCAGGACATTTCTTTAAATTGCTTTTTCTTTTCCAGCTGTGAACCTGCAATTTTCTAGTAATAACTTCTTTAGCCACATTTCTGGTAAAAGGACACACACTGAAACAAAACTAAAAAGTTTTATAGCCTCATCAGATTGTAATCACACCCAAGGTACCCTATAACGTCACCCATTCAAAACATGGAAAGGGAGGCGTTTCTTAGTGCCCTTTTGAGATGTCAGTCTATCCACCAAAATGGGATATATGGTTAATGCTAAGTAAGACACTTAATTGGGGCTGCCGCAAGGGACAGCATGGTGCTGTGTCTCTGTTCCTGCTATTGCTGACAAGTCCCGTCAGGTGCAGTTAGCAATCGAGGCTCTACAATATAAGGAACATGTGACTCCAAATAGCCGGTAAGGCTTTGTCCGCGTGGCGCAAGCTGGAGTCACCTAGGAAGCCTCAGCTGAGGAACTGCCTCAATCAGATTGCTCTGTGGACAAGTCTGTGGGACATCTTCTTGATTGATGATTGATGTGGGAGGGCACAGCCCACTGTGGGCAGGTGGCCTGGGCATAAGAAGCCAGCTGAGCTTCTCTATGGCGAGCAAGCTGGCAAAGGGAATGCCTCCCACAGTATCTATTTCAGTAACTGCCTTGACTTTCCTGATAAGGGGCTGTAACCTGTGGGTTAAAAAAAAAAAAAAAAAAAACCCTCTCTCCCCCACATTGCTCTCGGTCAGGGTGTTTTATCACAGCAATATAAAGTAACTAAGACAGCTAAAATTTGTCAAATAATTAATTGTATTTTTTTTTTTTTTGAAACAGGGTCTCTCCATAAAGGCCTGGTTGTCCTGGAACTCACTATGTAGACCGCTATGTAGATCAGGCAGGCCTCACAGATATCTGTGATCTGCCTGGAGTACTGGCCTTAAAGGCTCGTTCCACCACCCCTGCGCTAATGTTTCTTTTCACCCTATGAAAACACTCAAGTTAGACACCCTCAAGGTCACCCAACTGGAACGTAGCCAAGTTTTCAAACTAGGTAGAGGCCCCAAGACACTTCATTTACATAAGTCTCATTTTCCTTTTTTTCTGCTCCCTCTTTCATGTTTCTGCTCCAGCTGGAACACCGGGCACGCACTTCGTCACTGAGTTACACTGCCCCCGCCCTCTGTTTTGCTAACCTCCCAGTGGCTTCTTCTTCAGCACACTCGAGGCCTGGCTCAACGCGTGGTGGTGGGCACACTGGGAGTGAAATTAGGGAAGCCAAGATCCTTAACCTTTTTGTAAGTGAGTGTGCAGTAAAGAAATCGCTGAGGTGATGGGATGGCTGCCCCGTGGTTCCAGAGAAGGTTCTCGTCTTTGTCACTGTCCTATTGCTGTGAAGAGACACCAGGACCAAGGCACCTCTTATAAAAGGGTCATCATGACAGACAGTATGGGCAGATGGAATGACACTGGGCCTGGCATGGGCTTCAGAAACAAACCCAGTGGCCCACTTCCTCCAACAAAGCACACACACATTTTAATCCTGATCCATTCAAAGGATTCCATTCTGTGTTACTAAACCTTCAGACGTATGAGCCAATGGGAGCTCTTCTTATTCAAACCACCACAGTTTTTATTGCACATGGTGTGTGTGTGTGTGGGGGGGGTGAGAACAGCCAGAGGGGCATCTGGAAGAGAAAGAAAAAAAGCAGACTGGCTAGGGCTAGGGCTATGGGGGGGGGTAAGAAAATAACAGGGGGGCAAAAGAGACACGGAGGGAGACAGAGAGAGAAGGAGGGGGGGAGAGAGAGAGAGAGAGAGAGAGAGAGAGAGAGAGAGAGAGAGAGAGAGAGAGAGAGAGAGAGAGAGAGAGCAAAAAATGCTGGGAGAGTCCTGCCCATTACGTTGCCATTGCCGAGGAAAGAGGGTGGATTAGCTGGGGAGCAGCATAGTGGGGGAGGAGCTGGGAAGATGAGAAGAACCTGAAGGCTCTCGTGGGCGTCTTGGCACTCATAAGAAGTGCATGTTACTAGGGGCTGGAGCCACCTGGAGGTTAGCTTATCACAGGTATACACCAAAGGAAGTGACCCTTTCTCGGGGTTTCCCCGAGGAATGCTGCATGTAAGTTTGATTTATCTTTTTGTTTACCCTGCCAGAGTTCTGGGGGCGCTGAGCTCAGACTGTCATTTTCGACTAAGTCAGTGGGCCTGCTCTTTTTTCCCCCCCCCCGCGGAGAGGGGATCGGGAGTTCCCATTGGACCTGACGTTTTTGCCGTGGATAAAGGTCAGATTCTACAGCCAGGCTTGGTGACTCGCGTCTTTAATCCCAGCACTCACTCAGGAGGCAGCACCACGGAGGCAAAGGCAGGCAGAACTCTCTGATTTTGAGGCCATCCTGGTTTACATACTATGCCCCCTTCCCCCGGTTTCTCCTTTGGTCCCCTCAATGAGTCAGACTAGGGTACACTATAGGGAACGGGAGACTTTGTCTCTTGTCTTCCTCTAATTCGCACGCATCTCGCTGGCTCAGCCCGGCCCAGAGAGAGGTTTTAGGGTCCTGCCGGGCAGAGTCCAGGTTCACAGCTAGGTTTAGGCAGAAGGAGCTGGTTGAGTTTAGGCTGAGGGAGCTGGGCCCGGAGGAGGGGCTCAGCCAGGAGACCAGGCTATGGGCGGAGCTTAGAGGCCGGGGCGGGGCGCGCCCCACGGGCGCCAGGCTCGTGGAATCGTGCCGGGGGCTCGGAGCACACCGGCATAAGAACACCGCGTACGTACCGGGCTTGCGGAGCACCGGTCTGCGCACAGCCATCCCGGCGTCGCTGTACGCACGCGCCCCGCAGCTCCTGGCTGACGCCGGCATCAGCCTCCGCCGCAGGAAGCCGCCGCACACCGCCAGCACCATGCCCCGCATAGATGCAGACCTTAAACTCGACTTCAAGGATGTTCTGCTGCGACCTAAGCGGAGCAGCCTCAAGAGCCGAGCCGAGGTGGGGGCTGCTGGCATGCCGCCTTCGGGCTGGCAAGGGGGAAGTGGGTGCAGGGGATGGCACAGGGTGCCTCATCTGTGCCAGAGGCAGAGGTGTCACACCCTCTCCCCGCTCTGAGAAAGGGGAAGGCCAGTCGGTTTTCTCTTACACCTGAACTGTCTTTAGGGTCAGTGACAAGGGGGCCTAGTTCGGGCCTGGAATTATAAATGCGTCTGTCTACCGTTGGTGGGCTTGGGGAAGTTCATACTGAGACTCAACCGCAGAGCAGCTAAGATCAACCAATCAAGTAGCCGGTGACTTTAGAAGGCATGGCTCTCAGGAGGGGCACTCAGGGAGGAGAGGAAACGGTGAGGCTAGGATGGAAAGGAAAAGAAACTCAACTGCAGACTCTCGGGATTCGGAGCAGTGTCCCCTGGTGCTGGGACCTGGCTCTGCTGATTTAGCATTAGGTCCTGTGGTGGAATGTTGTGAACACAACAGAACAAAACAAAACAATAAAAACCGGGCGCCCCCAGCACTCAAGTTTAAGATTTTTCTTTTTGAGTTTAAATGGTCTTGCGGGTGCTGAGCTTGGGGACCTGCTTCTTGGTGTCACTCTGCGGTACCAGACAGTCTGCAGTCCCAGCCCGGAGTGAGGCAAACTGACGCGCTGGGGTGAGGGTCATTCGGGCCATTTGGGAGAAAAGCTTGGAAAAAGGTGGAGTCGGGAGACTGCCGAGGTCAGAACTTAAAGGACACATAGTTTTCTGGAAAGGTGGAGCCGGTTGGAGAAGTATTGTTCCTGGACAGTGGCTTAGCCACTCTCAGGGGGGTGGGAGGAGGAAAGGAGAAACAACCTGAAAGGACTGGATTTGAGTTTGGGTAAACACGACGGAGCTAAGCCAGTTAGCCCGCCCATCCCTCGTGCTTTGCAAACAAGACCAGAAATAAATCCCCTCAGCAAACAACTCGTTCAGGTGCCCAGGCTGGACTGCCAAGCCTGCAGCTGCCAGCTGAGGGTTGCTACCGAATTAGGTCCGCCTCCTGCGCTAGCCAATGAACAAGTAGAACCAAGTGACTTTCCCTAAGCAGGGGCATAGGCTGCTTGGAACCAGAATTGCTCTAGACAGGAAGTGGTGATGGTGTGTGTATGGGGGGGGGGGGGGGAATGGACCCTTATCCATCCAGATTAGATGCCCCTGGGCCTGTCCTTCCTCGCGTACTTTCAGATGCCAAAGAACCAGGCAAGCCTTTGGAACAAAAATAACACTAGAGAAAACACCTGGACTGTTTTAGAGAAACTGGTAGCTAGTAAGTAACTAAACTCAGACTAGGGTGAATAATCTGGCGGCCTCATTGCTTGTTTTCTTAATGTTTGTTTAAAATTTATTTAGGTGTTAGCCACTTATTTATAAATAGATATTTATCGGCACAAAGCGAGGATCTATGCGTTTTCTGAACTAGGAAGACTCTTGAGGAGAAGGTACAATATTAATATTTATGTGAACGGTATGATGTCATGCCTCACTTGGTTTTATAATTTGTGCTGATTGCCACTCTTAATGTCCACACATGGATTGAATCTTGCAATCTGTGTATACCCATCGCAGTGAGGACTGGTGCCCTTGAGGATTGTCCTCACGCAGTAGCTTTTGTGAGGAAGTGTTAAGTGGTGTGGCTCTTCCAATTGTCTGTGGGCTAGCCTCCTGGGGCTGGAGCACTCCTGCTGGGTGGATGAGCTCACCTAATGTGACTTGCCTGCCTGGCACTGCTCAAGGAACCACCTTAGCCTCGCTGATGTTCCATCTCAGTGTTTCTTTTGTTGTCTTGTAATTAAGCGCCCCGGGATGGGTTGATTGCGTTAAGACTTTTGAATTTATCCGATACACATGGGGTTTGTGTCCTTCCAGGGGAGCCAACCCTGGCTTTACCACCCGAGCCCAGTTCTTAAGTAAGAATTTTGCTTGTGTGTACATGTTCATGTATGTGTGTGCGCACACATGTGCGTGCACTGTCCACCTTTTTTTTTAAATCATTTTTTATTTTTTAAAAAGATCTCGATGCAGGGTTTTTCATTGGCCTGAAACTTGCCAAGCAGTCTAGTCTGGCCAATAAGCTCCAAGCATCTTTGTTGGTTTCCACCCCCCTCTCCCCTCCCCACACCTGCCCTGGGGGTTACATGTGTGCTGCTATACCCAACTTTTTTTCTTGGGTTCTGGGGATCGAACTTGGATCTTCATGCTTGTATGGCCCGCACTTTAAAGGCTGAACCATTGCCCCAGCCAACAAGAGAATTTTGCTTTCTTTTTTTTTTTTTTTTTTAACATATTAATGTGGGATTTGAAAGCTGGATACTGGAAAGTATTCGCAGCAGAGAACCACCCGCTTGTCCTAAGACAGGGCAAATGCAAACGCCCTCCCATCTGCTAACAGCTCCATAATAACTGCTGGACCATTAAGGAGAGATGGGGCTAGTGGTCCCCATCTGCAACAGTCCGACCCATAGGGAATAGAGAACAGGACAGGGAGGAGAGACTATACAGAAGAAAGGAGGTTCCAGTTTTAGTCTGAGTTCTGTCACTACTTATTTTATTGCCTTGACACTGTGTCCTGGGGCTGCTATGACACAGAATTACAGAAGAGGCCACTCGGTCAAGAGGCTTTATCTCCCAGCTGGGCACACTGGAAGCCCCCCAACCTAGGTGTGTCTATGCGGTAGGTTTCTCCGGAAAGCTGTTTGTGAGATGGAGCGAGCATCTGCCCCACGCATCTCCCCAGCTCCTGCTGGATTGCTGGTCACTTCTGGCTCTCCTTGGCATGTAGATGTCCCATCTAACCCTCAACCAATATCACCTCAGTAAGCTGTCCTCCTTCAGTGTGTTTGTGTCCAAGTGTTTCCCCTTTTGAGAAGAACCATTCCACCCCCCACGTGACCTCATCTCAACTTGGCCACTTGCAGAGATCCTATTTCCGAATAAGGTTCCGTTCACAGGTACTAGCGTTAGGACTTTGGTGTCATTTGGGGGAGCCACAATTCAACCCGTAACGGCCTATGTAAACTTGGCTTTGTGGAATTAGATTTGCCCAGATTTGTTCTTAGTCATGAGTGCAGCAGATTCACCTAGGGAGACACTCCAAAAATATACAGTTTCCAACACAGAGGCTTTGATGGATGCAGCTTGGGGCAGTCTTGACATGTTTGCCGAGCTCATCAAGAGGGCTTTCTCTGTGGGAAGCACTGCCCTGACAAATGATGCGCTTTTCACTCAGAGACTGTGGCTCGCACTGGTGCTGAGCTGTGTGCCCTATCTGATGCAGAAGCTGCCTGGACCACATCAGCATCCAGAAGGCCCGTTCCAGGTGTCAGTGCACTGGACGCCCCTCCCCACGAGATTTCAATCTGATCCTGGGGCCTTTGTGGACTGCTTCCCAGAATGTCTTCCCAAAGGCCAGGCATGCTTCTAGAGTACCCTTTGTTACCCCAAACCAAGTGGCAGTTGTTTCTGGCCATGCATGCCTTGGTTGGTGTCTAAGGAGCTTAACATACAGGCATTGCCTTGTGTGTCCTTAAGGAATTGAGAAGGAAGTGTGGGTGGGAGGCAGGGCCGGTTCCCTGTGCCACCGCATATTGGTCCCTTCCTGTCCTGTCCAGGTGTGACTGTTTTTGTTAGGGTAGTGGCGGAGGTTAGCACATATCTCCTGAAGTGACTCCCGGAGCTTGACTCACTACACTGAACTGCTCAGAAAGGTGGCGGTGTGTACTTTAGACCTGCAGAATGCTGGGTAATGATCAAACTGACTCACCGAAAAGGACAAGAAGCTATTGTGAGGGTGCGGGAGGGGAGTTTGCTACATTGAGTGGGGCTTTGGGGGTGCTGTATCTGGAGCATTCAGCCGCTGTGGTGGAGTAAAGGCCAGGGAAGCTGGAGGGATAGCATTTATCTCTCTGAGCGAGTGGACTGTCTTGGGTGTGTGTGTGTGTTGGGTAGATAAGGTTAGGGCAGATACTTTCATTTCTCATTCTTAGAACTCAGTAGTGGGAAGGTTCTGCCTTGTGTCATTTTGGGGGAGAGGGGTTTGTTGGCAGAGCCTGGCATATGCTAAATACAAGTTCTGTTGCTGAACTCCCCACCTCCAGCCCCAAGAACCTGCCTTGTGAAGATAGGCAGCGAAGGGTTCATTGTCAAAGCTTCCCTTTTCTGTGAAGTGTGTGTGTGTGTGTGTGATGTAGATAGGTTTTGGTGTGCCAAGAAAAAGCCATTGTGATCTCATGGGGGACAGAGGCTCTTTCCTCCAACGCATCTTGGGCAGAATTACAAGAGTATTTGAGACCAGGAATTCTTGATTGTTTTCAGTCTGGGCAAAGAGCAGGAAGGTCAGTTAATAGCGCAGAGTTGCCAGGAGGGGCCTCCCTCAGTCAGCTTGCAGGGTGTCAGCAGGACCTGCTTTCCTACTGAGGACATTCAGGAAGGGGTGAACACTGCCTAGGAGGTTCATGGACTTACAGCATCTCGCTTCCTCTCGCTGACTGCTGTTTAGGGCCAGCACAGCCCTTTTATGACATCTGCTAGCCAGGAAGCCTTCCGGACTTGGAGAAGCAAAAAAACAAATAAGGATAACGGCTCTGGGATACAGCACAGTGTGCTTCCACTTAATTCAGACTGTAAAGTGCAAGTTGGAAGGAATGGAACAAAAGAAACATTTAGAGAATACTAGTTGAAGATGGCGATTGCTGGTCCTCAGGCAACCAGGGTGCATGTAGGACTAAATTATTTTAGAAGCCTAAAGTTCAAGTTTTTTCTTGCCAGTTCACCTTGGCCACACACCTACCTCCAGGGTCCAGGTCCAGTCAAAGGAATGAATGATGCAGAATATTTCAAACAATAGATTTATTAATCCACACTGTGTGTGGGGTGTGTGTGTGTGTGTGTGTGTGTGTGTGTGTGTGCACAGACATATATGGAGTTCAGAGGATAATCTTAGGTTGTGGATCCTTAGGGTCCTTCTGTCTTTTGTTTGAGACAAAGTCTGGGAATTGACTGTTTATCAGACTAGCCTGGCCTAAGAGCTTTAAGGAATCCACCGGTTCCACCTCCCATCTCCTCATGGCTGGGGCTCCTAACTGAGGCTCTCATGCTGACTGAGGCATCTCGACCAGAATTCTTCCTGATGTGACTGAGAGATTGACAATGGCACCTTAGGGTGGCAGTGAGTGGGGGGGGTGGGCTTTGCTGGGAAAACTAGAACCAGGAGTGTACACGGACAGATCTGAAGGGGCCGCAGCAGCCCTGCAGAAGCTGCCCAAAGGAGAGGGGTTCTGGATCTCACCTTACCCTTGTCCTCCAGCATCCTCCAGTTTCTCATTTGGTATCCACTGGTCAAACCCAGGCAGACATGAATTTGAGAAATGGAGTCTCTGGAATAGCCACTCTGTGATAATCTCAAGCATAAACTTGCCCCAGGTCACAAGGGGAATTCTGATTCTGATAGCTTTTTTGTTTGTTTGTTTTTGTTTATCGAGACAGAGTTTCTCTGTGTAAAAAGTGCTGGAACTTGCTTTGTAGACCAGGCTGTCCTCAGACTCAGAGATTGCCTGCCTCTGCTTCCCGAGTGCTGGGATTACAGGCGTGCACCATCACTGCCTGACTTCTGCCAGCTTTTTTTTGTTCAGACCCAGCTCTAGCACACCATCCTACTAAGCCCACAGTCCTGGCTGAACATCAGACTGGGTTCCTGACAGCTCATAGTCACGTGCACACTGAAATTGGAGTTCCAGGAGAGTTGGTGGGCCCTCCCTACAGCTGTCTGCAAGTCAGAGGAACAAGTGTTTCTATGCAGAAACAGATGGCTGCACTGTATCTCCTCCCAGCTCTCATAATTACCAACCAGCTGCTGGAGCCTGAAAGGCGAAGGGATTAAGGGTTGTGGCTTAGTGCTGGTAAAATTTGGAGTGTGGTTCTAGGTGAATGGTGAAATGGAAAGGGCCTGGCAAGAGCAGGAAGCAAGGTCACTGCTGTTTGGGAAGAGTGGATGGATCTCCCTAGAAGAGGAATGGGCCCTTCTGTGCTTATTTATTTATTTATTTATTTATTTATTTTATTATTACTCTTTGGTGGCCTGCCAGCCAGCTTGTAAACATCTGGAGACTTATTCTTACTTATGAATGCCTGGCCTTAACTTGTTTCTTGTTAGCTTTTCTTAAATTATCCTGTCTACCTTTTGCCTCTGGGCTTTTACCTTTCTCTATTCTGCATACCATTCTTTACTTCTTATATAACATGGCTGGTTATGTGGCTGGGTGGCTGGCCCCTGGCATCCTCCGGTCCTTCTCCTTTTCTCTCTCTTCCCTCTTCCCTTGAGCCTAGACTCCTCCTCCTAATTATTCTATGTGTCAGCCTCGCCTATCCTTTCTCCTGCCTAGCTATTGGCCATTTAGCTTTTTATTAGACCAGTCAGGTGTTTTAGACAGGCAAAGTAACACAGCTTTACAGAGTTAAACAAATGCAGCATAGAATGCAACAACACATCCTTGCATCATTAAACAAATATTCCACAGTATAAACAAATCTAACACATCTTCAACTATTATATCCCAACACCCTCCAGTGCTTGGAAGTGGGGGGAAATAATAATGTGCCTATGTGTGCTTAGGGCCAGAGTGAGACAAGGTGAGGAAGGAAGATGGCAGAGATATTGGGAGGCTGCTGAAGGAAAGATCTCACATAGATCTTGGGATTCATAGAATATCCGGTGGCTTATTTGGGTGTGTGGGGGCAGTGGGTATAGCCACTGCTTTTGTATGTGGGTATAGCCTGCTGCTTGGTTTTCTTGGGGGCTGTCCTGTCCTTGGAACACCGGGTCAGAGCCCTAAGAGAATCTAGGGACTGAGGAACAAACCCATCCTTGGTGTCCTCCCCACCCACTCTGAACACTGGGGATCCTGCATGTGTTACATAAAGAGCTTATTCTCATTTCTTTCCCTTTTGCCTACAGGTGGATCTTGAGCGAACCTTTACATTTCGAAACTCAAAGCAGACCTACTCAGGGATTCCCATCATTGTAGCCAACATGGACACTGTGGGGACATTTGAGATGGCTGTGGTGATGTCACAGGTAGGAATTCAACTACGTCACTACATCCTCGGCTTTTTGGCTGTGTGTGCGTCAGGTGCCTGGAGTCATTCCTTACTGAATCTGATTGTTACAAGAGACATGCCTTTCCTGCTTCTGTAGTCAGAAGATAGGCCACATATAAACTCTGTCCTCTGTGAAATGGTCTAGCTGTTTCCTCTGTGAAGATACCTATGATGGTTTTAAAAATTAGGCTTTCAAAAGGAACTTAGGCAGCAGGATGAATGCCATATGGAAGAGGCCCATCCCCTTAAAAACAAAGACAGCCACTCTGCATGTAGCACGTAATGCACTGTGTTGGTGGGGTGCTATTGTTTACGCTGTAAATGTATCTCTCAATTCTTATCATAATTTCTTGGGGGTAGCCTTCTTCTGCAGATGAGGAAACTGAGGCAGACAGAGAAAGAGGAGGGACATCTCGTCCCAGGGCCTTCAGTCAAGTAGAGAGGCAAGGCATAACCCCAAAGTGAGTTCAGAATCTGCCGGACACATCTCTCAAACGATGGACCCCAAGGCAAGTTCAGGGTGTCTTTTGACGAGTGTCTTGGCCTCAGGAGAAATGGAGGGACACCAGTCATAGGTATTTGCTGCCTCACAGAGCTGTGTGTTGGGGGTGAGAATCTTCCACTTCGGAGACCGGAGTGTCTCCTGATGAGGAGCGTGGAGATGTGTATCTGTTTCTGCTCGTATAAATGCAATTAGTCAGAAAAGCAGCTCCCTGTGGGTGGCAGGTCTGACTGCGGGAGGCGCTGGATTCGTTATCAAGCGGCGATGAGGGGGGAAGAGAGTCTCAAATTATAAACTCAGAAAGTGGAGTTGGAGGTCATCCATCTGACTGAGGATTGTCGTGTGACTGTCAGCTCTGCAGAGAGGGGTCTGAGGCGAATGAATGAATTGCTAAAGGGATGTGGTGGTTTTCCCTCCCAAACTTATCCTTGCTTGTCTTATTAATGACTGCTCGTGATGATGTTCCGTGCATGCTGCGGCGGGAGCTGTGGCGGGAGCAAGTGTCCTGAAGGTCCATGTGTTAAAGGGATTTTCCCAAGGTGGTACTTTTCCGGGCAGTAGAACCCTTAAGTGATGGGGCCTGGCAGGAGGTCTTTAGGTCATTTTAGGAGTGGCCTTGAAAGGGAGTGTGGGTCCCCAGTGTCTTCCTCTCTCGTCCTTCCTCCCTGACTGGGGATAAGGTGAATGGTTTTGGTCTGCTCTGTACTCCCGCCATTATATGCTGGCGTGCCACAGCCCCAAGAGCAACGGACCCTTCGACAGAGCAAGCCAAAACGAACCTTTCCTCTGTGGAAGTTGATTCTCTCAGGTGCCTGACTATAGTTATCGTTGATAGCAATTAACAGTATAAATGGGTGTGGGGCTCAGGGAGCAACACCCGTCTGGGTTGTCTGTGCGCTTGAGTGGTATCCGTGCCCCTCCCACTTCCACTGGGAGGTTCTCCGGGAATGCCATCGCCTGCGTTGGCAGAGGTCGCCGTGTGTGGGTTCCGTGAGTTTTCTATTTTTAGGATCCGCAGACGGTGTGAATTAAGGGAGTCAGAGAATTTCAGAGTAAGGCATTGGAGGTGTGGGGTGACTCAGAAGTCAGAAAGGAAGCCTCAGAGGAGGGACGTTTGATGTTGACTGCTAAATGAATTATTTCTTCCTCCTCTGCCCTATGCCCCTCATCTTGTCCTCTAGCTCTGACTGGTCTTCCGCTGCCACCAGACTTCCCATCTCAGCCTTCAGGGCACTGAGTGCTAGAGTTTTAGCCTTACCCAGCTTTGCTATATATTTCTTAACTTCCTTAAGTCCCATTTCTCTTACAACAATAATTCTGTTCAAAGCTGTTCTGAGAATCCCATTGTGTCAGCAAAGCGTTGGCCCCATGGTAGTCAAGTCTGGTTCAATAGCCAAAGATGTAGAGTTATTATTTACATAACGCCCTCCCTTCCTAGCTTTCAGAAAAAAGCATTTAGGCTGTGTATTGGTGGAGGCTTTGGGTTTAGGGCAAGGTCCTTTGTTTGGCTGAGCAGAAGCTTGCATTAGGATGGTCACTGTCCTGGTCTGGAGGACCGTCTACCTATATGTTCTTGACCTGCCTTGGGTGTGGGCAAAAACTAGGTGAGCCATCTGGGTGGAAAAGCTCCTTTATTCTTGCCTCTTGGCAGACTATCCCTGGCTGAACACACATTGTCTACATCCTGTCGGAGCTGGAGAGCATTTCTGTGATCCCTTGTTTCACCGCATGCACCTTGGTTTGCTTGCTGGCTGCTAGGAACACATTCAGAGCAAATGAGGCCTGAATGGCAGCCGCAGATGGTTTTGTCTGGGGCTTATCTCGCAGGCAGGTGGAGGGCCTCCTTCCCTGGCTCCTTCCTGACAAACTGTCTTGTTTCCTAGCACGCCATGTTTACAGCCGTTCACAAGCATTATTCCTTGGAAGACTGGAGACGTTTTGCGGAGAACCACCCCGAGTGTCTGCAGGTACGATGATGATGCGTTTTAGTGACAAGGGCAGAGTTGAAGAAAAGTCTTCCCTGATGTCAAAAGTATTTGGAGGCTGGTGGGTCGCTGCCAGAGCGTTGCTGAGGAAACCTGCCTCGTGGGGTCTTAGCAAATGCCAGGATGCCCTGTGAGGACAGCTTCGCCTTTAAAAGCATCCATCACCACAGCCTGGGGAAGGCCTCGCTTCCTGTCAGGAGTTTCCAGGTGAACCCAATCTAAGTGCTTTTTCCTGGCTACAGACAAGGGGTCCTAATTGTAACAAACTGCCTTTTATTTCAGTACTCTATACCCCTGCTAGGATGGCTGTCATTAGAATGTGAGTTGTGTTGATGTGGAGAAGTTGGAGTGCTCATATGTAGTTGGCAGGCGTGTAGGTGCTGAGGCTGCCTTCTCGATGACCTAAAAATTCCTAGTGCTGGGTAGTTTAATGTCAACTTCACACAGCTAAGTCATCTGAGAGGAGGCAACTTCAATTAAGGAAATGCTTTTATAAGATAGAGCTGTAGGCAAGCCTGTAGGAATGTTCTTAGGTAGTGATTGATGGGAGGATCCAGCCCATTATTGGTGGTGTCATTCCTGGGCTGGTGGTCCTAGGTTCTCTCGGAAAGCCAGCTGAGCAAGCTAGGAGGAGCCAACCTGTAAGCAGCACTCCTCCATGACCTCTGCATCAGCTCCTGCCTCCAGGTTCCTGCCCTGTTTGAGTTCCTGCCCTGACTTCCTTCGAAGCAGAAGCCAGATAAGCCCTTTCATCTCCCAGTTGCTTTGGTCATGGCGATTTGTCACAACAATAATAACCCTGACTAAGACATTCAAGAGAGTAAGCATGAGTTACCATGTGACCCAGTGGTTCTATTTCTAGAAAAAATGAAACCATGTATTCACACATAGACTTATTCATGAATGCTCATGATATTTACAATAGCCCAAAAGTAGAAAATGTAAACTAAGCAACTAAAATGTGTCGTTGATGAACAAATAAATGAAATATGATCTGTCAGTACGATAGGCTGTTGTTCAGCCACAGAAGGGAAGGAAGTACTGACTCATATTCAAGTGCGAACAAACCTTGAGAACATTTTGCTAAGTGCAAACCAAACACAAAAACCAACAAGAATGATTTCACTGATGCTAAGTGCCCATGGTAGGCGAATACTCAGAGACATGGTTACCTGGGCCTGGAAGCAGGAGGAAGGAATTAAAAGAGTAATGCCTAACATTCCTCTGGAGCCAGGCCTGGTGCTATAGCCTGTAATCTCAGATACTTAAGAGGCTGAGGCAGGGGAAACTCAAGGTCAGGGGCAGCCTGGGCAATTTAGTAAGACCTGTCTCTGTAATAAGGAGGAAGAAGGAAGCTTGAGATGCAGTTCAGCCAGGATTTATCTGTAAGGATTCAAAAGTATATGACACCCTAGATTCAGTACCTGTTAAAAAAAAATTAAAACCCTTTTTGAAACCAGTAAAATGTTCTATAATAACGATATCACTGAATATGCTAAAAATCATTGTGCACTCATGATAATGTCTTAGTTTAAGGTTTCTGTTGCTGTGGGAAAGCAGCTTGTGGAGGAATGGGTTTATTCCATCTTACAGAATGTGCATTGTGTCCTCCGTCATCTAAGGAAGTGAGTGTCAGAACTCAAGACGGGCAGGAACTGAAGCAAGCGGAGGCCACGGAAGAGTACTGCTCACTGGCTTAGAATTTGCCTCTTTTATATCACCCAGGCCTACCAGCCCAGTGGTGGCACTGCCTAGAGTGATCTGGGCCCTCCTGTGTCAATTGTCAATCAAGAAAATATACCTCAGGCTTGCCTATAGGCCAGTCCGGTAGCAGCATTATTTCAACTGAGATTCCTGCTTCCGAAATGACTGTAGCATGTGTCAAGTTGACATAAAATTAGCCAGTCTAGGTGACTTCCATGCTGAGTTGCTATGTCTCTGTATCCCTGCTCCTCTAAGAAAATGGGTGTTTTAAAATGATATCTATAAGCCCTCCCATAAGATGACTGAGTTCCTATCCAGTGCATTCTGCTGGTTCTAAGCCAAATCCAGCAGTGAGGTCTGGGCCCGCCTCGTTGTGGGCAGATCATTTATGATGAGATAATGATTTCGAGTGCTGCTGCTGTCACTATGATTTAATTAGGTGTGGGCTTCCACTACAAAAACGTTAGCTTAGGAGATAGAATAATTCTGGCTCGATATAAAGTTTTTCATTTTGCTATATTGTTCAGAGTATCTCTCCATAGTCTTTGCATATGCCAAAGTCCTTGGTTGCTCAAGTTCTGCAGATAAATCTACATATAGCCTATACATATTCTCCTATAGATTTAAATCACTTCTATATGACTTGTAATGGCCCATACAATGCAAATGCCATAAAGCTAGGTATTGCATCCTACTGCTTAATAACAACAAAACAGCAAAAATCCCACATCAACCTGGGTGTAGATTTTTAAAAAAGACTTATTTGTATGTGTGTGTTTGCTTGGACGTGTCTGGTGCATTACATGTATGCCTAGTACCAACAGAGGCCAGGGGAAGGTGTTGTATCCTCAGGAACTGGTGTTACATATGGTTGTAAGCCTTCGTGTGGGATGCTGGGATCCAAACCTGGGTCCTCTGTAAGAGCAGCAAGCACTCGACACCACTGAACTGTCTCTCCAGGCCCTGGTTTTATTTACTTGTTTATGATGTTTTAGTTTTTCCCCCTCTATTTCTGTGGTGACATACTCTGTCAAAAGCAACTTAAGGGAACATTTAATGTGGCCCACAGTTCAAGGGTACAGATTGTCAGGCTACGGAGGTCGAGGTGGCAGGAACTTGGAGCAGCGAGTCACATGTATCCACAGTCAGGAAGCCTAGAGTGATGAACGCATGCTGCTGCTCAGCCCCCTTGCTCCATTTACATATATCTCAGGATGCCACAGGCCTCCCACCTCAATTACTGCGCACAAGGTAATCTCCCAAAGGCATGCTCAAGAGGCCTGACTCCTAGGTCATTCTAGAGTCTCTCAAGTTGACAATACTAACAATCATTTAGTATATGGTGTAGCTCAGACTGCCCTTGAGCTCAGTCGGTAGAAGAGAATCACTGACAGCCCACTTCCAGTTGAGGCATATTCCATATCCAGCCACACTTTTTCTTTCTGGAAACGTCCCATGGTGCCCTTCTGTAAGGTTTCCCCCTAGGATACGTTTGCATCAGTAGCTGTACAACACAGAGTTCTACCCAGCAAGCTTGAGAAAACTGAGTAGAAGAAGCTGAAGACAAGGTCTTGAATATTTCCAAATGTGTTTGCTGGGAGGTTTTGTTGCTGAGTCCCAGCTTCAGGGATGGGTGTAAGTCAAGGGTGGGCAAGAAAACCAGAAGTTTTGGTTGACCGTGGAAGGAGCAGGTCTCCTTTTACCTCTGCTGCTGTTTAAGTTTCTTGAACACAGCCTCCGTGTTTGCTCAGGGTAAACCTTGAGGGTGGCCGGATGGAGGAGCGTCTTCCTTTGAATATAGCCGTTCGTGACACCTTCTTTGCTTCCCTTTGCCGTAGCATGTAGCCGTGAGCTCGGGCAGTGGGCAGAGTGATCTGGAGAAGATGAACCGCATCTTGGAAGCCGTGCCGCAGGTGAAGTTCATCTGCCTGGATGTGGCCAACGGGTATTCGGAACACTTTGTGGAGTTCGTGAAACTGGTCCGATCCAAATTTCCTGAACACACCATCATGGTAGGTTTGATGGGAGACCCTCAAGGAAGCCAGCTATGTACTAGGGGAGGGGTCTGTGCCTTTGCGTAGCTTTTGTTGCTAGAGTTGTGAATCCCCAGGAAATGGAAGACCTGAAGAACCAGCTTGCCTTTGAAAAATGAATAGAGTCCTGGTTAACATGGTGGATGTTGGCTCCTTAGTTTTGATAAATTGTCTGTTACCAGATGTGACCTTTAAAAAAAGAGAGGGGGATCTTCACCACCTCTTGGTAGAATGTATTTATTTTAAAACTGGAAGCACATGCCAGGCTTTCAGTTCAGCATGTTGCCCTCCACCCCACCCATGCTCGTCAGCAGAAAGCTGTGCCACTAGGGTTAGACTCAGTGACTGTAATTTTATGAGAATCAATAAATGATGGTAGCTTGGCTGAGACAGCGTTATATCGAAGACCTTTGGTGACTTTTCCATATTTTCCCAACTCTTAGTACCTTTACTCACTCAAGCTGTGTTGATTCTTTCAAGGCTAAAAGCAGGTGGTCATCACTAGAGTTACAGTTGGACTTTAGGGGGACAAAACTTGTATTTATACCTGTCTTTCCTGGTCTACATTAGTAGGGTATGTGGGAATGACCAGTGCCTGGTTTACCCCTGCCACCTCTGTCTTTTCAAGCCTGTTTGCCTCACGTTTCCCTGTCGGGAAGTTGGTAGAAAAGTATAGTTTCTGCTAGTGGAGTTCAGTGTCTCTTTAGGGGCCTTTCTTTGCTAAGTTGCTTTTGGCCATGGTGCTTTATCACAGCAACAGAAGATTAAGTAATACAGAAACCACCTCATTGGAAGAAATTGGGTCAGGGTCAAGGTATTCCCCTTCAAAGACATGCCCTTGTCCACATACTTTCTTCAGTGTGGTCTCAGTACTTTATGTAGCCTGCCTCCCTGTGAACCCATTAGTGAATTAATTCACTAGTGAAGTCGGTACCCTCTTGATCCAGTCACCTCTTGGCAGTACCTCCAGCTAAGGACTGAGTCTTCAACACCTGAACCCCTTAGGGAGCCCCTTCATACCCTTGCAATTTACTTCCTGAGATTGACTTCTTAATGATCAAGATGCCAGGAGCATCTTTCTCTGTTGAGTCTTTGACACAGATTCTTGACCTAGCTCCTCTTAGGTCTTACCCTCCCTTGAGACAGATCTTCATCTGACTTCTCTACATCCTCTGTAGACTTTGCTGAGCTAGAAAGCCAGCCACTGTGTGGGAGTCTGTGAGCTGCTCCAGCCAATGACCTGAGAAGGCGGTCATCAAACCTTGGATTTAAAACCAAGATAGCTAGGAGCTACAGGTAGCCTACTGCTCTGGGTTGGGACTAAGCTCAGGTCTATGGGATCTGACACCATCTCCATCAGATCTCTGGGATCCGATACCATTTCCATCCAATCTCTGGGATCTGACACCGTCTCCATCCAATCTGTGGGATCTGAAACTATCTCCAGGTACCATCTGAACAGAGTTAAATTGTAGGACATTCTGCTGGAAATTCTTTAAGGCTTGGGAGGACACCCATGTGTTTGTTGCATGCAAGAGTAAGAGTTTAGCTTTCCCCTACATCCATAAATACTCAGCCTATTTTAGGGAGATGCCAGGTTCCTCTCCTGTTTCCAATATTTTGGTAAAGACTAGGAACAGTTATCTACTACAGACCAGGAATCTTAAACTCTGATTTGTGAGGTTGGAGAGATGGCTGACCACTCTTCCAGAGGACCTGGTTTCAAATCCCAGCACCCACCCACATGCAACTCACCACTGTGTGTCTCTAACTCCAAGATCTATCATTCTTACACAGAAGTACCTGCAGGCAAGGCATATAAAA
Organism: Alexandromys fortis; assembly: GCF_014885135.2. Taxonomy (NCBI): domain Eukaryota; kingdom Metazoa; phylum Chordata; class Mammalia; order Rodentia; family Cricetidae; genus Alexandromys; species Alexandromys fortis. The sequence goes on from NW_026067927.1 coordinate 27,163,004, forward strand.
TAAAAGGAAATAAATTTGAAAACCAAAAATCTCAGATTTGTTTTTAGGTTTGGGGATTTATAATCAATGCTGCATTAACAAACAAAACTGCTTTTGGAAGGAAGCCCTGAAGGGAGAGCCCATCCGCTATGCTGTACGTTTAGACTTGGTGACATCCCCTTGTCCTTGTCTACCTGCCACCGCAGTATGGGGTAAAAGGTACACTAGTTGGGGGGACTGACTTTGGGCCTGCACTGGAGCATGGTGAAGTTGCTGTCCCTTCCTGTGCCCCAGTACCACTCAGGCACACCTGGCGCCCCGGCCCTAGCCTTTGTGGTACCTTTCTTCCAGGCCACTAGAAAGAGGGAAGAGAAATCTGAAATTCCAGAAGGAGAGAAGCCCTGATCCCCAGCGGGGATGTGGTGACCGTGAATAGCACTTGACAGTAAACTTAACTTCTCTGATGCCAGGTCAGACATAGAGAAATCTCAACATGTATTTGTTGGAGATACAGTGCCCTTCGTGGCTTCCATGAGACAGGGAGAGAAGGCTGCTGTGATCCGGAGGGGTCTGCAGGGGTCTGGAAGAGTCTGGAGGGGTGAGATCTACCTCCCCTGCTTTAGTTGCTCTGCGAACATGGAGGGTTAATGGCCGAGAGACTGCTTCCCTTTACTGCCCTTGTGGTGGGCAGGTTGCTTACAGAGGATTAGTGGGAAATGACACAGGCTTAAGGAGGTGGCTTAGTGGTTCTGTTTCACATCTTTGGTAACCTTATAAATTATGAACAGTGCATAAACAGGGACGTTTAATAGGGAGTTATAAGCCCTACTTCAGTGACCCTATACCCGGAGGCCCCTACTCCTCACCTCAGGTTTTCTCATAGTGACTGCTTCCTGCTTGGCAGCTGTCTGATGTTGCCACCTACGCATTTCTAAAGAACACCGCTTGAGTCAGTCTGGTTCAAGTTTTCTGTGAATGGCCAGGCCGTCCATGTCATCTTTGGCCCCGTAATGCATTTGACACCCTCCCTGCTGTTTTCTCTGCTGGGTCTGTGATAACTACTGCCTAGCGGCCCTTCTGGCTCCAGTCTTCTGTCTCCACCTGAGAACTAGTTGCAGCGCTGTTGAACTCTCCAGCCCAGTGTCCTGTCCGACTCCATTCCGGCTGCTGTCAGAATACTATATACCCAGTGACTGATAAACAGCGGAAACTTACTGGACAATCCAGGACCAAGGTCTGTCCCTGTCTGGTGACTCTGCTCCTGAATAGGTGATTTGTAGCTGTATCCTAACTGCAGACACGTCCACATGTGCTCCCTCAGTCCTCGAAGGAGCAGCCATCCCATTTATGAGAGCACCTTCTTGAAGGCCGTATTTCTTCATCTTAGTGTCCTGAGGCTTAGGCTTCAGGATTACGCCATTCGAGAGGACACAAGACATTCAGACCACAGCATCCCTGAAGTCCAAGGGCTCATGACCTGAGCCCTACAGGAAAAGGGAAAAGGAGTTTGAGGACACTAGGACACTAAGAAATGGAGAATAACTGTGGGGGTCACATAGCACATGCTATTTTTTTCCCCATACAGTAAACCCCAGTAGTTGCTCAGTTGCTTTTAGGTAGTACATTGCATTGAAAGCCTGTCCTCTGAGTAGTGACTCCTGGAAGAGAGGTGGGACCTGGGCAGTGGGATTGCTTTAAGAAGTTTGGAGAAAGGGCAGGGGCATAGCTCAGCTGGTGGAGTATTTGCCATGCGAGCATAGCGACCTGAGTTTGAGTCCCGGAAACTGTGTAGAAAAAGAAAACAAAAATGGGTACATGTGACCTCAGTGCCTGGGAGGTAGAGACAGGGAAGTCCCTGGAGCTCCCTGGTAAGCCAGCCTAGCTGAATGGGAGCGCATCGGGTAAAAAGGGAAAGGCCCCCATCGTGAAGAATAAGGTGGATGGTGTCATGAGGTTGACCTCTGGCCCCCACACTTAGGCACACACATGTGCGTTCTCATATACACACATCCAAGCACACAGAAATAAAGATAGGCCCCCACTTCTCAAGATATTGCAAGCTTAAAACGGCGGGCTGGTGGTGAGGGCCGCACTTGGCCTGTTTGCAGACTGAGGTGAACTGTGTGCCAGGCTCAAGAACAAAGGCCAGGGGAGATTGGGAGGACAGGAAGGAGTGGAGGATGGGAAACAGGGAAAGCCCGTGCTGCAAGTGCACAGCCAGGGGTTGCCAAGCGGGAGCCAGGCAGAAAGGGGGTGGGTAGTAAGTTCCCAGAAGCCTCTAGGCAACCTCCAGCAGCAGGACTCTGCAGTGCCTGCTGGCTGGCCAGGGGGAGTTTCGTGGTTCTGCTCGGTTTCCACAGCAATGAACTGAAGACTTTGGCAAGGTAGATGTTTACTCCTAAGCTATTCACTGCCTGCGCTGACCCCTGGAATTTGCCGTTTATTCGGAAACCTCCAGTTGACGCTCATGCCTTGGCTCTCTGTGGTTTGGAAAATGTTAATTTCTCTTCTCTGGCTTCCAGAGGCACTGTGGGGAGGAATTAGCATTTGCCCGGTGTTCTCGAGCTGAAGGGCACTAGGTGAATGCTGAGTGCTTTTAGAATCATTGCCCAAGCAGGCAATTCTTGGCCTCGCACCAGGCCAGGGCTCCTTGCCTTGCTGTTCACCCCTGGCCAACTGGGGAAGGGAAGGCAAAGGTGCTGCCTGAGGGGAGGGGCTAACTATTCCTCAGTATTTTCCTGCTCATCATTCTAGATGCTCTTAATTGGGTTAATACAGACTTGGCATGTCTATTTTCTTTTCCCCTCTTTTTTTTCTTTTTTAATTTCATTTTTGGGCATTGAACCTATGGTTTCATATGCTTAGACAGGGATGTTTTTATTCTGCCCCCCTCTCCCCTCAGCCCTGGATGGAACCCAGGCCTTTAAAAATACTAGATGAATGTTATACTAAGTCACACCCTCAGCCATCTTTGTTAATATTTAGAGACAGGACCTCACTAAGCTGTCTCCACTAGCCCTAAATTTGTGATCCTATTGATTGCCTTCCTACATTGGTTGGATTATAGGCGTGTGCCACTAGGCCCGGGCATCATTTCATTTTTGACTAGGGCCTTGAAGCTGCAAGTTGCCTTGCTTCCCTGGGTCTATTAATCTGCTTTCCAACAAAAAAAATCCTGAGAAAAAGTGAGGTTTGTTTTGGTTTCGGGTTTCAGAAATTGCAGGTCATGGTCATATAACTCTGGGTCTGTGTCAAGGTGAACATCATGGCAGGGTGTATTTGGTAGAGTAAAACCACATACCTCATAGGGAAGCAGAGACTCGGAGATGAAGGTGACTAGGGATGAGACACACCCTACGGACATGTCCTCAGCACCCACTTCATCTAACCAGGCTCTGGTCTCCTGAAATTCCCACATCCTCCCCCCAAAGAACTTGAGAAGTCAGGAATTCATCAATGGATGAACCTATTGAGACAATAGCACCCTCAATTCCCCCGAGTCCCACCCGCCAATACTGCTGCATTGTAGACCTAGCCTTTGCCTATGAGCTTTCGGGATATTTTGGGTATCTCATGACCCTGGGATAGTGGGGGTGCCTGACAGGAACAGCTTCCTGCCTGTCTCTGTGCCTCAGATCAGGGCACATAGTCCAGGAAGTGAACAGGCATTAAACTATCACACACAGGGCGTATCATGCTACCAATGGACTGTCACACTCTCAAGCCTGTGTCCACTCCCTACACAAGGTGCTTTGTATTGACACAAAACACACTCACTTAATGACCCTGACCAGCCCCTCCCTGCCCACCAAGGGGCCACCTGTGCAGAACTGGAAACTTCACGCCAAAGCCCAATTGCTATATCTATTTCTGATATGGTCTTGTCTTCTTTTGTCTGAGCCGAGTCTCAGTGATTTCCAGATGATCCATTCCTGTGGGACAGATTCACAGTTTTTCACTTTGGGAAGGACACATCTTGGTGGCTAACTCTTTGGTCATGCTTGTGATGGTTTCATTGAGAGAGAATCTCGGAGCTCATGGAACAAGGGATGTATCCTATTTTGTGGTCTCAATTTTTTTCCAGGAAACCTATGCTAGAAAGGACATCTCACCAGTAGCGAGAGCTTATGTGATATTTTCTTCTTAGTATTTTATGTCTATAACCACTGATGATTTGATATATGATAATCAGGCTCACACTGGCACATTAATTTTTGTTATTACTGAAGTTGAGTACACTCTCTGATTAGATCAGCGTTTTTTTTCTTATAGTGCTTCTGAGTTCTGCATATGTTCCAGCCGGTCACCCTTTGTCACAGCTACACGTGCTTTTCTCTAGCTGGCTCTTTGTTGGTTGGATCATCTACTCTCATGCATTTGGTTTTTGTGTAGATGGTTCTAATTCTGCCTTTACACTCCCCAGCTGAGTTTACAGGAAAACAGCGCTACCTTTAACCCTGTCCCAATCCTCCTTCTGTGACATCTGCCATCCTTTTCTGTTGGCAGCTGGGGCTTCCATTCAAGCTGGCCTCAGCACCTCTTTCTCACAACCTTCTTCTGTGAAGTTCAAGTTATTTTGTTTAAGTTTTTTAAAAAAAGAAGATTATTTCCCTCAGGGAGTTAATCTAGCGAAAGGCCACTTGGGCTTTGGTGGGAGTACAACGAGCAAGGCTGCATTTTTGCAACATGGGACTTGGCCCGCTTGTGAACATCCAGTCAGGGCAGGTTGCCAGGCATCCTGAGCACCAGCTGAAGACGCCATGGGGGCAGTGAGTTGTAATGAAAGGCCTATTTTTTGCTCCCTCAAGCTCCTGCAGTCAGAGAGCTTGTACTATTTCCAGAGCAGATGCATTCTCGCGCTTGATGGATTCCGCCACTTCCTGGCTTGCTGGTCTATTCTTAGGGCCGAGGCTTCACTCCATTTGTAGACAGAGCCTGTGCCCAGGGGCATATGGCCCAGCAGGGCCTGCCTGCCCTTTTCTACCAAGGTGGGAACCCCAGCCCTCGGGTGTTTTCTCAATCACGAGAAGATCCGTTTTCTAACCGTGACTTTCTGGGTTCTGTAGAGATTCTCCAGGGCTTTCACAGATGCCAAAGTAGCTTATGGCCATTGCTAAGGGGGTTTTGATCAGCTCACTGTGTTTCATTGCTTATGGATTTGGGGTTCCCTAGAAGATTTTGTTTTGATCTGACCAGTGTTGAGATGTTCCTTAAGCCTGGCCTGTATACCCTCAGATTTTCTATGTTTCTAAAAATTCTGCTTTCCTGTAGCTTCGTATATCATTAGTTCACCCAGGTGACTTTCCCAGAAGGGATCTCCTGGTATCAGCTTCTGCATTGGAATTTACGCGAAGAGAAAGCCAGGAACATACTCACTTGATTCCCAGACTTACCACCTTCAAAATTGGATGTAGTGTTTTCTTTTTGTCTCCTGGAACCCTGGTAGCCTTAATACACACATACCCTTGGGTCAGGAGTGAAACTTCCCACTGGCCACCCCACGACCCCTGTACCTCACCCCCACCCCCAAGAGTGTCATTTCCTGTGATGGAGAGCTGTGTTCTTCTTGTCACAGGCAGGAAACGTGGTGACAGGCGAGATGGTGGAGGAGCTCATTCTCTCTGGAGCAGATATCATCAAAGTGGGAGTGGGACCCGGTAAGACCTGTTGATCTCAGGAGGGCTGTCTGCGGGGAGCAGGGGACTGGGTAAGACCTGTTGACTGCAAGAGGGCTGTCTGACTTATGGGATCACAGGAGGGCTGTCTGCGGGGAGCAGGGGACTGGGTAAGACCTGTTAATCTCAGGAGGGCTGTCTGACTTATAGGATCACAGGAGGGCTGTCTGCGGGGAGCAGGGGACTGGGTCAGACTGGTTGATCCAAGGAGGGCTGTCTATGGGAAGCAGGCTACTGGGGCTTGGGCTTCTGGAGGTGGCTACATGGGAACCATTCTGTGGAAGATCACTGAGTGTCTCCATGAAGCGATGTCCCCGAGCTGCTCCTGATGACCCTTTCCATGAGCAGGCACGTGCTGAGGGATAATCTTTTTGTACACTGTGAAGACGTGTCTCTTTTACCTCATAATTAATAAAACGTCTCCATGTCATTTTTCGGGAGCTGGCGGTCCAGAGAAAGTCCAGTACAGGCACGTAGCTGAGTTTTTGAGGCCCTGCTTCAGCATGTTTGTGTGGAAGAGCAGGCTGTGCAGATCCCTGAAGAGGAAGGTCGGGCTAGGGAATACATGAGGACGGTGAACGAACAAGCATGCCTAGGCTCATGTGAGTGTTGGAAGGACCCCAAACATTGTAGACAGGCCTGTGACTAAGCGTCGACGTTTGAACATGACCTGTGGCCCACATTGACTCCCTACCTGATAACTAATCCACCTCTTAGACACTAGGGCCACCCGCAGGGCCTCTTGAACAAAGGGACCAACTAAAGTCATTTCAGCCTTAACCTGTGAGTAGCTGTTTCTTCTGGGCCTGGCTGGCGTTTGTCTTCCTGTTTCCCACACCCAAGCATGCATTCTCACCGCCATGTTTTAAAATTCTGCCCTGGACAGTCATTATTACCCAGACACTAGCATTGGAGAGAAGGAGAAAAAAAAACCTGAAGATAGATACTTTATCTGGGACTAAAAATAACAGCAGATACACTGTCCCTCCCCCCTCACTAAAAAATAACAACCTTCTGCCCCCAAAAGACAATCTTAAAAAGGAAGCAGAGAGGAAGCTCCTGTAAGGGGCATGTGGGTGAGTGCTGCCATAGGCAGGTGACCTCTTGTGCTGTGACCTAGCCCGTTGTCAGTGTATAGACTGAAAACCGGCCCCGTCTGCTCACAAAGCATGAGGGCTTCTAAACTTCAGGAAGACTTCAAGCCCGACTGTCTTCCTGTGGTTTTCCTCACTGCATAACTTTCTGAGCAAGATAAACAGTCCCTGGTCTGCCCCTCCAGCAGCACACGGAGACCCCACAAGACATGCCGCAGGAGGTGAGCAAGCTGCAGAGCAGGAGGGTGGCGGTGACTCACTCAGGCTTGAGTCCCTGCTTTTTTTCCATGCTATTTATAGCGCTCTCAGGCAAGAGGCTCCTTCTCCGTGTCAGGTTAGCCGAGAGGGTGAAATCTCCACAGCTCACTATCCAGCAGAGAAAACAGTCCCCAGAACTCCTACACAAATAATAATTGAAGCGGGCTTCTCAAAAGACAATGCAATACGCAGCTTCCCTGGGGCAGTGACATTTCAGATGAAGTTTGACAAATGAAAAAGGGTTGCCTAGACAGTAGGGAATGTTAGGTGGGTGGTGGAGGGGAGAGAAAAGAGAAGAAAGGAAGGGAGAGGAGGGGATGGGGAGGGGAGGGGAGGGAAAAACTCAGAGTATAGAGAACCCCTGAGGTGAGAAGAAACTTGCTGAAAAGTCAGTGGTAAGCGCACAGGGAGAGGGGGCAGATAAGATGGGAGGCGGGTGGGGCACTGAGGTGGGTACTCACTTGCTTTGGGGATAAGATGAGATTAAAGTGGTAACAGGCGACATAGGATCAGGATACTGGTGTTCTCCTGGACCCAAGAGAACACAACCAGGACTGAATGGGATATCGGGACAGGAAGAGGCAAGGGAGAAAGATATCCATGTGTTGGCATGACTACTGGAAGCCAAGCTGACCTCAGGTCTGGGCTGAGTGGGGACTCAGGCCAAGGAGATGAATGGAAGCTGGGCTATGTTTGGCCCAGGGTTGAATAAATAGAAAAACAGTTATAGGGCTTCCTCCTTCCGAGGGTTTGTAAAGATCAGGTCCAGGGACAGGCCCTTCTTCTCCCTAATACAAATGTGCTCCATTATAGCCACACCAGGTAGGTGTTGGATTTCCAGCCTCCTGGGCTGAGCAGTGGAGTGTGGAGAGTAGCTGGGAGGATTCCCAGTGGACTCTGGAAGTGGAATCTGTGTGTGTGGAAGAGTGAAGGATGTGTGGGAGAGAGAGGAAGCTAGAGCCAGTGTTCCTCCATTGCCGGGGAGTAGACCTCGCAGCAGAAGGGGCACTGAGGGTTTGTGAGAGATGATGTCTAGGACATTTGCCGAGGATGGTAGTGAAGACTTGAGGGGCGCATGTGGCCAGTGATGTGGTCCCCATAGTGAGACCTTGTAACTACAAGCAGTTATCCTGCAAACATGCTCACGGCTTCACTAGGGCAGGGCAATATGACGGTGAAGGGCATCATTTTATGTTGTGTTCTACTCATCCGAACCATCCCTACATCCACCTCTCCTTCCGTGCAGGTTCTGTGTGCACTACCCGAACCAAGACAGGAGTGGGCTACCCCCAGCTGAGTGCCGTAATAGAGTGCGCTGACTCTGCCCATGGCCTCAAGGGGCACATCATCTCTGTAAGTATTAGGGGGGGTCTGGAAGCTGTGGGGACCATGGGGAGATCATGACTGTGGCCCTGGCGCTGGCCCTCAGGGACCATGCTGTCTTCAAAGAACCTTTTTCCAAATACTGCACATTCTACATGTGTTAGGGATTTGGATGTCAGGATGAATTTGCGTGGGGCTGACATAGGTCATCATATCTCAAATCCGGGTGTTGGGAAATGCTTTGGGAAGTGATATGAAAGGGGGGTGGTTTATTCCAGATAAAATAGTATAAGGGAGCTGAAGAACACTTACGAAACAAGAAAAGAGGACATTTAAAAAGACCTCAAAGTCACCATTTTGGAGTGGTGGCCTGGGAGGGGGCAGAAGAATGTGTGTCACAGATGAATTCCAGGGCCACTGTGGGCAAGAACTCTGGGAGACATGTGAAAAGCTGGGTTTTCTTCCGAGTGTAATAGGAAGTCATCGAAGATGTCAGTGCAGAGGGCGAGTGGCTTGTCTTATAGCAACCAAATCAGGCTCCTTTGGGAAGGATTGGGAAGGGACAGGATTGGGAAGGGACAGATGAGGGAGGAATCTAGCTGGGAAGGTACAATCAGACTGGAGGTGACCAAGCCGTCCACTAAGGGCTGGACAGCAAGTCTGCAGAGCCATACACCAACGCAAAGGGTGTTTAGGGAACGGAACTAAGTCTTGGCAATGGAGTTGGTATTTGTGGAGTTGGTAAAGGAGGAAGAGTCTGATTCTGCTGCATGGTTCACAAGAATGACTGAGGAAAAAAATTCACTCTGGTTTTGTGGGTTCATGTTGATTTTTGAGGGACATGACAGGCACTGAGGAGGATTTCATGGGTTGGAGACCTGGCAGCTGAGGAGCCCATTGGTCTTGGGGATCTATGAATGGCTAAGGAAGCAGGAGGGTGAGCAGATGAGAGGCGGACCTCAGATCTTGCATCAGGGGCATCTGACAGGAAGAGCGAGTGAGCCGAGGTCCGTGGGTGCTTCCACCTCCCATCACTTGTGGAGGGCATGGGAACGAAGGAGTTGAGCGTGGCGACAGCGTTCTGACAGAGCTCCTGAACAATGGCATTGCTCACCATCATTAGCCATCAAGTGTTACTAAGGACTGAGGGATTGAAAGACAAGGTGCGGTGGGTCCTTCCTTCTGTGCACCTATTCCACACCGTTCCCTGAACCACCATGCAGATTGATGGCGATAGGTATGGGAGTTGAGCGGCTCGCTCTGGGCTCATGTTGTGGTGGACCATGGCACCTGCTTGTGGCGCTGAGATGGATGAATGAGTGGATGGATGGATAGATGATGTGTCCGGTTGTTTTTTTTGGTATTCTCAGGCAGTGGAGTCCAGCTCTTTTGTGGAGCACACACTTGTTGAAGTAGACTGTAAAACACTGACAGCATCACAAATCTGCATTTGCGAGCAAGAGCCTTTAATCTAGCTGGAGCCACCCAGGAATACCAGGCTCTAGTCTGTCCATGACTCCAAGTCCCTGTCAGGAACTAGCTGTGAGGATGCTTCCAAGAAGCTTGTGTTTATACCAACCCATTCCTGGACTCTATAATGTTAACTCTTTCCGAGGTTAGCCCGGTTGTATAACTTTTCCAGGGGAGATGGGGAACGAGCATCTGTTTACACCAGATTAGGCACAGACGCCAGAACAGAGAAATGATCCCACCCATAGCCAGCTTGGTGAGCCAGTGGTTATGGGGCTTGCTTACAAGGACATGGTTGAGGAGGATGTGTGTGTGTCAGAAACAGCTGCATCACTGCCAAGTACCACCCGGATGTGAGTGACCGCCTTTCAGATGTGACTTGATGTGGCTGCGGTTCCGAATGCAGTCAAACCTCTTAGGTCCTTTATAATCCAAAACCACACACAGCTGGGCAGGAAGGCATGAGTGGCTGGGCTTTCACTCTCATCAAACCCTCCCCACCCCCTTCTTCTAGGAGGACTTGGCCTGATCTTGTAAGGGTCATACTGTCAGGTCATCACAGTTGCTCCAGTGTTGCGATGTTAAGGACCGTCTCCTAGCAGAAGGACAGCCCCAAAGCCTCAGGTGTGATTGTAAGTCTCCATTACCAGTGATCGTTGCCATCAGGGGTCACATATTTTGACCTCACATCACATACAGGTCCTGAATGGCTCCTGCTAGCAATTGAGAGGAGGTTATACCATGTTAGTACATCTGTCTTAGGATTTCTATACCTGTGATAGAACACCACGAGCAAAAGGAACTTGGGGAGGAAAGGGTTTATTTCAGCTTCCAGGTCCACATCATAGTTCATCACCGAGGGAAGTCAGGGCAGGAGCTTGGAGGCAGGAGCTGATGCAGAGGCCATGAAAGAGTGCTGCTGACTGACTTGGTCCCTATAGTTTGCTCAGCCTCTTTCTTATACCATCCAGGGCCAGGGACACAGGGGTGCCACCACCTACAGTGAGTTGGGCCTACCCACATCAAAAACCAATCAAGAAAATGCCCTACAGGCCTACCTACAGGCAGATCTTAGGGGGACATTTTTTCAATTGATACACTCATCTGAGAAGAGAGACTTAACTCAGTCGTTGTCAACCTTCCTAACGCTATGACCCTTTACTATATACAGTTCCTCATGTTGTGGTGATCCCTGACTATGATTATTTCATCACTGCTTCCTAGCTGAAATCTTGCTACTGTTATGAATTTTAATATAAACATCTAATATGGAGGATATCTAATAGATGATCCCATGGGGGTCATAATCCACATGTTGAAAACCATTGCAAGGTTGACAGAGACCTAACCAGGACAAGGTCTTACTATAGGCTCGTTCAGACACCATCCTTATGACTAAGAACTTCAAACTTCCCAAAGATTGGGGTATGGTGGGGTAGACATACGCGTGCCTCCCAGGTGACTAAAGGGAGGTCATCCAGCTTCTGTGCATAGCATCACATCACAGTTAGCCTAACTCAGCCATTCTGCAAGGCAGTGACAGCTTGTTAGAAAGTCTTGGGCCTTACTCCAGACCTGACCAACTAAATCAAGAGCTCAGAAAGTGAGCCCAAAGATCCCTCAGGACCTCACAATTAGGAACCAAATGCTTCACCAACTGGGTAACTGCCTCAGCCCCTGAGCAATTCTTTTTAAGCATAAGAGGCCCACTGAAAACTTATGAACCAAATCACTTACATCCCACGATGCCTTTGTCCTTAAATATCATGTTAACCATGCTGAAAGACTAAACAAGAAACACTTGTCAGTTACTGCTTTGCAGATTTTCCCAGGGCTAGCTCTTTCTACAGTCTTCCGGCAGCAGACTGTCACCATGTGAAGGTGGGTACGTGTCTTAGATGGCAGGAGAGCACCCCATGTTCAGTCTTCCTAGAGCACGGTGGGATTCTTTGAACAGGCTTGGGATTACCTGTAAAGTGTGGAAGGTGCCAGTTTCATCTCCTTGACACATCGTGTGAATTTGCACTGCACTCGGCTCTTCTTGTAGTCTGGCCTATCGGGTGTGCATCACCCATTTTGTAAGTGTGTGTACCAGCGGTGTGTGAACAGATAACACTGTGATGTTTTGCAACCATGTTAACCGAGGACTTTGGTCAACTTGGATATAGGCTTTTTTTTTTTTTTAATAATTGTTTTGCTTCCATGTATCTGTGCACCATGTCTGCCTGGTTACTGTGGAGGCCAGAAGAGGGCATCAGATCCCACAGAACTAAAGGTACAGACAGTTGGAAACCACTGTGTGGGTTCTGGGAATTGAACCCAGGTCCTCTGGCAGAGCAGTTAGCTGAGCTCTCTCTAGCCTGAGGCATTTGAGGGCTCAGGAACACAGGTTTTCTGAGTCAGGTGACAGCCCTGACCACAACCCTGTGGAATTATCAGGCACTCACATGAAAAGTCCTAGTGTAGCCCCAAGCTACTCGAATGAGCAAAGAGTATTCTAAAGTCACACTGTTGGAGACCTATGCTAATGGAGGCATGAGTTTATGTAATCTGATTATGATTAGAAATTCTGTGCAGAGAGCTGGTTTTAAGTTTTGTTTATTTTGGGTATCTGCACATCTGTGCACATGTGTAGAGGGCAGAGGACACCTTTGGGGAGTTTCTTGTTGCTGTCGCTAGGCTACTCCCATGTTAGCTGAACTTCTCTGCCTGATTCTTGTGTTGGGATCACAGGTGAAGACTGCCACACCCTGCTTTTTTGCATGGGTTGCGGGGACTGGACTTGAACTTGGGTCATCAGGGTTTGCATAACTCTCATTCCTATCTGACGAACCACCTTTCCGGTTCCAGTTCCTAGGGCTGGTTTTGATTCAAGATAGAACTCTAGAAAATGAACGGGGTAAGCAAGGGACACACGGAAAGCAAACATTTGGAAGGAAAGGGGACCAAGCACAGTAGAGCTTGAATGCAGTCACGTGACTGCAGAGCCACAGCTGTGTTGTGGGACTCCAGTCAGTCAGTTAACTTTTGGGGGACCAGCCTTTAAGGCATGGTCTGAGGTGCTAGTGTCCACTGGTAAGCTGCAAGAGAAAGCCTGCTCCCTCTCTTGCTCTGGCACTGGCTTAGCGTGAGGGAAGACCCAGGAAGGCAGAGACAGCACGGGATCAACAATGGCTTCTGTCTTTTCTCTGTATTTGTAAGTTCATCCCTTTCCATCACAAACCCTTAACACATCAGTTTTATTTACCTCAGTGTGATTACCCATGTTGTCATACAGAGGGCTTTGCCCATGAACCTTGTTCAGAGTCTGCCTCTCAAATAGTCAGGCCTTATGGGAGCCACTCAAGAACAACATACTTGACTGAACAAATGATTATCACTAGAAAACATTTGGAAAGACACAAACCAGGTCTCCCCATTGATCGGGACTGGAAGCATATTATCTTTGTGTTTTTTGATGATTTCCTATAGCCTTAGATGGCCCTGAACTCCAAATCCTCCTGCCTCCACCTCCTGAGCACTGGGATCGAAGACAGAGCACCAGCGTGGTTGGCTAAGCAGCAGGGTTCGAACCCTTCTCCTTGGAGTGTAGGGACCAGTTAAGGGATAGAGAAAGAATGATGAACAGGGGCGTGTGGTGTAACCCCAGCACTCAGGAAGCTGAGGCCAACTTGAGCTATGTAGTGAGACCCTGTCTCCTGTGAAACAGAAGAGTGCTGAGCCACAGAGCCCACTGATTTCTGGGTGAGTTGTTCACTAAGAAGTGCCTCAGGAGGCAGAGGCAGGCGGATCTCTGTGAGTTCGAGGCCAGCCTGGTCTACAAGAGCTAGTTCCAGGACAGGCTCCGAAACTACAGAGAAACCCTGTCTCAACCCCCCCCCCCAAAAAAAGTGCCTTGCTACACTTGAACACAATTGCCCCCCAACTTGAGATGTGTGGTTCTCACAGGTGCACACTGTGTTCTCTTCCTAACCCAAACATCCAGCTCCACATAGCTGGCTCTTACCTTCTGGAGCTGGGCCTTTTTTTTGGAGGACCGTGCTGAGCCTTGCCTCCATCCCTGTCACTTTATCCCACCTGTCCCCATCTCATCTCTTTGCTTCCTGGGCTGTCCTGTGTTTTCCTGACACCCCAGAGCACCGTCACCCTCCTTCCTATGTCTGTATCATCCAGGCTCTGTTGGAGCTATCAGGTAGCAGTCTGGGCATTTAGGGTCTGTTCATAAGGAAACATGTGAGAGCCACATCTTAGGAATTTAAAACTGGGTTGCAGTAGCCTGAGGTTGCAGCTAATCCCCACTGCCCAGGAGGGCAGCCTGTGTTGTGTGGGCAGAGTAGATGTTGGCAGTGAGCTCTTATTTAAGGACACGATGGACTGGAGACACAAGGCAGCTGAGAAGATAAAGAAGCCAGGTCTATGCCCTTTTCTCGGCTCTTAAAATAATCTAGCACTCAGACTAAATAAATCTCACCTTTCACCAGGCAGGGAGGGAGGAGTGGCTTCTGAGTAGGAAGGAGCAGGGACCATGGGGTGGCTGGGTACGTTACATAACGGTCTAGCAGAGGACAGTGGTTAGTCTACCACACTTGGTTTTCCTCCCCAGACAAGGGTACTTGAGCCCAGATGGAGGAGGGGCTAGCATGCCAGTCTCTAGCCATCAGAGAAAGGATGTGGTTGGGGAGCCAAAGTGCCAAGGGTAGTACCTTAGTTAGAAAGTCAGCCTCCAGACTCTTGGGCCATCTGCTTGGCTAGGGGTGGAAGGTGGCTCCTGCTCACTTTATTCTCATGGGTGAGGCATGGTCTGGCTTGTCCCCTGCCCCCACCTTACTGATCCTCTCCTTCCTTTCTTTGAAGGATGGAGGATGCACATGTCCAGGAGATGTCGCCAAAGCCTTTGGTAAGTGCCAGGGACAGCCCTGTTATTGGAGGAAAAAGGGAAGGAGGGGCTCTGGGCAGCCCGGAAGAACCAGATGGAAGCGGGAACCCCTGAGGGGCTTCTGGGCTTATTGGGAGTTTTCTTTGCCTGGATTTCATTCCCATCTGACAAAATCCTGGCTCGGTTTTGGTTCAGGTCTATAGCTGAGCAAGCTGGGTGTTCAGAATGGGGATCTGGGGTGAAGGCAATGCCAGCCAGGAGCGGGTCAAATTGTGATGGTTTCATGAGAATGACAACGCCCAGGGCACCGGTGGCCTTGCTCAGTACTTGGTCTGTTGTGAAGACACCACCAGGTGGTTTTGGCTCAACCTGACTGAGTTCCCACCTCATCCTGGCAGGAGGCTGGTCAGCCTACTTCCCACTAGAGGGCAGCAGTGCCCACTGTAACCCAACAGAGCTCATAGGGCCTCTGGGGTCCTGGTTTTTGCTCCACACTGTCCAATATCTCAACAAAAGAGGCAGGGTGGTAAAACAGGACTTCCGAGCCCTGTACTGGCTGCTTAACTTTCCGTAATCCTTATAGAAACCAGAACTAGCTGCCCAGCTCTGAACTGTTAAGTGGTACACTACACCGCACGCACGCACGCACGCACGCACGCACGCACGCACGCACACTGGAAACTTCCTTAGTGATAAAAACAAAAGTTCTCTTTTTAATACTTGGGTGTGTGCAGGCACCTGCACGTGGATGCCAGGGGACACCTTATTGGAGCCGGTCTCTCCTTCCACCATGTGGGTCTGGGGGATCAAACTCAGGTGTTTAGGCTCGGCAGCAAGTGCCTTAACCCGATGAGCCCTCTCACCAGCCCCTGTTCTGTCTTTAGAGACAGAGGAGCAGGCAGAGAGTTCCTGTTGGCAGGATTTCTTAGCAACCCCAAGTATACCATAAAAAACCCAAGTGGCCTAGGTCAGCCGTGGAAGGAAACATAAACCTCTGTCTATTCCATCTTGCCTGGCTTTATGGTCCAGAGGACAGAGGCCCCAGAAAAGAATGACATGGTCATAGTCCTACAGTTCAGGGCAGAGAGAACTCTAGCTTTCTTGGTCATATCCTTAAGCATCATGTAGTGTGTGGTGCTTTTTTCTGCGATCTCCCAGGGACCACAGCACTTGGAGCTGAACGCATTTAAAAAAGCCCCTTCCTTTAGAAAGGACCTTGTTCCTGATCCTGGATCTGGCCCTTTGCTCAGCTCTCCTCCGACATTCTCCGAAGTGCAGCCCTGCATGCCCTGAGAAGTGGGAGGGACCTTAGCTAGAAAAGGCCAATTGGAAAGCCAGTGGAGTGCTGAGAAATAGAACTCCCCAGGAACCATTTAACCGTTGTGCTTAACGGAGCTGTGCTCAGGGTGCCGCTGCTGACTCCCTTCATCTGGAGGTTTGACCAGATCAGTCATGCCACTGTCCCCTTAAAAACCACAGCAGGGGGGCTGTGGTCATCATCGGTGTCTGGGAGCTGCTGACAGTACCCTGTGGAGTCCATGCTGTGCCTTGCTTACCAGGGGCCAGCCCCACTCAGCATCCCTTTATAAATGAAACAGAGTGGGGCTGACTCAGTGCATACCCGAGGGGCAGAGCCTTCCTTATAAGTGACATGAAGGCTGCATCTCACCTGCTGTTGACCTGCCCCTTCCCCGATTACTCAGCACCCATTATGAATCAGTTTAGTTATCTGTTGATGGACGTTAATTTGGTTTGTGGCTGAGGAGGTTGGGGTGCCCAAGAGCACAGAGATGGCACTTGCCTGGTCCCTAGAGAGGACCTTCTTGCTGTCCCACAGCCTGACAGAGGGTATCACACGGGGGAAGAGCAAGTGTTTTTTACAGAGCTACTGAGATCTTCATGGCTGTGGATAACTGATGACTTCCCAGAGGCCTCGCCCCCAGAATCCACCCTCTTAGAAAACTGGGGGTGGAGGGTTAGTTTGTAATACGTGAACTCAACTAGTGCATCATATTTGATATCCATAGTTACCCAAGAGCAGCATATAAAGGTCACTTAAAATTCTGTTGAATTGTTTTTGGTTTGAGATGGAGTCTCATCTAGCTTAGGCTCTGACCCATCCTTTTGTCCATTCCTTGGTATGTAGGAGCCGGCGCAGACTTCGTCATGCTGGGAGGCATGTTTTCAGGACACACCGAGTGTGCAGGAGAGGTGATCGAGAGGAACGGGCAGAAGCTGAAACTCTTCTACGGCATGAGCTCCGACACAGCCATGAAGAAACACGCGGGGGGAGTCGCTGAGTACAGGTATGGCTGCCATGTGGCCCAGGCTGCGTCCACCAGTCTGGCTGGCTACTCTGTGTCATAGTCCCCTTAAGTGGGGGGAGGGGGTGCTAGAAAACACCCCCAACATCTTTGTATGCTGCACCGACTTCCATCTTACTGGCATTTGTGAAAGCAAGCGTGGGAAAGTTGGAGGTGTGATTCTAGGTCTGGGAGGGGCACGTGGCTGAATGGGAGGGAGTGTTGCCTTGTCCTGAAAGACTCCACTGAGAGGCAGCGGCAGTGGTGTGGGATATTCTGGAGTATGGGAAGCTAACTGCAATTGCCATCTCCCCCCCCAACCCCCCCCCCCGCCCCCGTCATTTCCCTCCAAGCGGGAGTCTTGATAAACATGGTGTTACAGAAGCAGGGGAACTGGGCAGGCAAAGGTGTGGGGCCAGCCTCCGTGAGAAGTGGAGCACACTCCTTACTGTCGCTTCCTGTCCCCTCCCTCCATGGTACCTGGACATTTGGCCAAAAATCCCTTTGTCTAACCAGCAGCCAGTTACCTTCCGAGGGCCATGTGGAGTCTGTGCTGGGCCGAGATGAACCTGAGCCACCCTCTGAAGTACACTTCCCCCTCTCCCAGCTGTTGCGGAAAGTCCTAGAAAGAACAGAGAGGGAAAGGCAGGGCAGGCTGCAACAATACAGCTGCCAGGAGCTGAGGGAGAAGCCATCCAGTGGCAGGGCGTTCAGGAAGTTCCGCAGGAAGAAAGTGCCATCTAAACGCCGAGCCTCGGTTCTGGAAGCGAATCCAGACCTTAGAGTTCTTCATTTAGAATGCTGCAGGTCCTCCACCCACAGTTAGCCTGAGCATCACAAGCTTAGCCTGCTCCTGTCTCTCTGGCACTCACCGTGACCGTCCCATGAAACGACTCCCTCCTCTGACCCCAAGGTTAACTACTGCCTGGTTATTAGTGCTGGGCTAGCTGCTTGTCGATCATTAGCACTTATGTGCGTCTTACAGATGAGCAGATGTTGGGGTCCAACTGTGAATGACTCACAAAAGATGACGTCACCTTAGCAAAGGGGAAAGAATCTGGGAAGGTCATGCAGCGTCTGAGAAGAACGCCATGGCAGCTGTTGTGGGCACACATGGGCACGTGTCTGCCTCAGGTCGCAGAGTTCTGAGATCTGACCATCTTTATGTGTCAGTGACCCTGGTTTCTTGAGCTTTCTGCTCGGTAGCAGCCACCAAGCAGCCCATCCAGACAATGGTTTTTAAGGTGCCGGAGTTCACGAAAGGTCTTGGGAACACAGATGCTAAGGTAGGATTTTGAATTCTAGACAATGAGCTTCAGACTGAGTTTCTATTTTTCTAGTTAATGACTAGGCACAGAACGTTCAAGAATTTGGGTACTTGTTGGGATTTGCCTGGTCTGCGCCCTCTGTGATGCTGCCACGAAAGCATGGGCAGACTGCATCTCCAGTTTGCAGGACCAAGGTTTCCTGGTGGCCTTGGGATGATGTCATTTGATGTTTGTGTGTTTAGGCCCAGCCTAAATGACAAAGCCCTGCTCTCAGACTGTGGAGATGCCACCTGAAGTTTTGGGGGTTCCCCACTCACAAAGCTCTCCCCTGGCTCTGAGCAGCAGGTATGGTGATACATGGGAGCAAATTGGAGCTGGTGGGCGCTAGAACCTGGCAAAGGACAGGTAGGCTGCAGGGGTGCGGTCACTCCATCTTCAGGGCAAGACTTTTTGTATGTCCTAGGCAGACCTGTGTTGTCCATGGTGAGGACGTTTAGCATCCACAGGGCTGGTGCTGAGGACAGAAAATCTCTGTGACTTTTCTATCAGTGAAAAGGGATGGATGGAGCTGGCCTAGTGGGTCTATTTTCCCCAGGGAGGAATTCGGGTATTGGCTGTTTGGTGGTCGGTTCCAATAGGAACCATAACAGCAGAGAGGCATTGCTAAGGAGAATGTCACTCCTGGGGACAGTGGGGGCAGGTGTCTCCATCTCTGTCTCATATTGCTGACTAAGACTTCCTTTCTTTAGTGAGTAGAGAAGTTCCTCAAGGCTTCGAGGAACACACCATCTTCTAGGGACTTGGTAGGGATGGCAGAGTGGGGTCAAACACCATCCTGTGGATATACCATCACTCTTGGCCTCAAACTCACCGAAGCTGTTGTCACGTGGATCAGACTTGCACCATATAAGGGAAGACCTCGTGACACCCCACCTGTCTCCAAAAAGCTATAGCCAATGGTTGCTGGGGGGGAGGGGCAGTCATTTTCTTCAGCAGTGTGACCACTGGTAAGGCGCCTGTGTACTACTCAATACCCTCAACCTGGAAGGAAGGATTAAATGCAGTGGGTCATAAGCAGATCAATAAAACAAAACTACATGAAAACAGGGGGCCGTGGTGAGGAAAGAGAGGGGCTTTGGTGGGTGCAGGAACAGGATAAGAGAAAATAATGGGGAGTAAAAATGACCAAAATACATCATCAGCATGTATGATGTCAACAAAATAAAAGCTATAGTGGGGATAATTCTACCTGGGTGATTAAGGGAAAACGAACCAGATTAACCCTCCTCCCCTTTTCCTCCCCCCTCCAGGGCCTCTGAGGGCAAGACTGTGGAAGTGCCTTACAAAGGGGATGTGGAAAACACAATTCTGGATATCCTCGGAGGACTGCGGTCTACCTGTACCTATGTAGGGGCTGCCAAACTCAAAGAGCTCAGCAGGAGGGCGACGTTCATCCGGGTGACCCAGCAACACAACACAGTGTTCAGCTAACCTCAGGGATGCAGAGATGTTGAGCTGAGTGGAAACCACCTCCCACCATGCTTCTCCCGTCCTCCTTTTGTCTGTCCCAGTGGGCTGGCTGTGCTGCATGGTGGAACAGTGCCACCGCTGATGCCGACATCGAGTCCTTGTCCCGATCTTGCACCCAGAGGCCTTGGGGCTTGCCCTGGTGCAGTGTGGAGCCCAGAAGCAGGGTGCTTGTGGGGCCCTGGGCCAGCACCTAGAACTCATTGCCTCCTCGTTTCAACCAACCTTTGTACCCTATCCTTCCACTTTTGCTTTCTTTCTAAAGGACAATGGTTTCACTTTTAATAGAATGCTGTGGTCTTGATTGAGTGCTGGAGTTTGCATATTCAGGAGCATAGTTGTATAGAGTCGCTAGAGTTGGGAAAGCCTCCCCAGGCAGGTAAGTGACCCTCAATTGTTAACACACAAGGCACCTGGCTGGGGAAAAGGTGTGGCAGGAGCCTAAGTCACTCACACCCCACCTACTGCCTCCAGCTTTTGTTGCTATAAAGAAAAGATTCAATGTCCTTTATTTATGGCTAGAAACCAAATATGAGTGAGAACATTCCATGTTCCTCTTTTTGGGTCTGGCTTACCTCACTCAGGATGGTGTTTTCTATTTCCATCCATTTGCCTGCAAACTTCAAGAAGTCCTTGTTTTTTACTGCTGAGTAGTACGCTAATATGTATATATTCCATACTTTCTTCATCCATTCTTCAATTGAAGGGCATCTAGGTTGTTTCCAGCACCTTACTAGACCTGGATGGAGGTGGGTGGTCCTTGGACTTCCCACAGGGCAGAGAACCCTGATTGCTTTTTGGGCTGACGAGGGAGGGGGACTTGATTGGGGGGGGGGGGGGGGAAGGGGGAGGCGGCGGTGGGGAAGAGACAGAAATCTTTAATAAATAAATTTAAAAAAAAAAGAAAAGAACGCAATGGGCAGGGTCAATGGACATGAAGAATCCTGTCCATGCTCCCGCTGAAGTCCTTCTTGGGAACAGGCCTTGTCTCCCTGTTTGGAGCTGCTTGTAGCTAGCAAGCCTGTCCTGTCTTAGATTCTTGTATAGTTTTGTCAGAGACCCCACCAAACCTCTTTCTTGCCCTTCTCAGTCCTAACCTGAAGGCTAGCCCCTCTTCTTTAATTTATTTTAACTTTATTTTATGTGCATTGGTGTGAGGGTGTCAGATCTCCTGGAACTGGAGTTACAGGCAGTTGTGAGCTGCCATGTGGGTGCTGGGAATTGAACCCGGGTCCTCTGGAAGAGCATCCAGGAAGCATCTAGCTATTAGCCCAGGATGACCCCAAACTTGCCATCCTCCTGCTTCAGCCCAGCTAGGCTGGCTCCTCTCCAAGAGCTTACGAACCATCTTGAAGTCCTACAGATGTTTTATGAGACTATAAAGAATTCTTGCTGAAAACCAAGGGCTCCGTGGCCTAAAGGGACTTAAAGTGGGAGTTAGAGGAAGTCCCTTGTACTGATTCTGCCTAGGAAGAAGCAGGTAGCTCTGCAGCAGAGTGGATGTTATTGGTTGGTAAGAGGGACTGTGTCCTGGGAAAAGGCTCCTCTAAGCCCCGAGAGCTGTCCTGCAGTGTGTCTGTCCTGTGTGCTTGATCTTGCTGAGCAAGGGCAAGTTAATTGCCCGGTGTCAACACTACCTGATGCTGTAGGGAAGATCCAGTCACACCAGTACATGGGGAATTGCCAGCCCACTTCTAGACTGGTTTGGGAGATTTGCATTCTGAACCCTTCTCCAACCCCTGTTCCCAAGGCCAGAAGAGTTGTTCTTATACCTGTAGAAATGTGAACGGTTGTACTCAGGAGGACTCTGTGATGGATGCGTTCACTACTTCTTTTCATCTCAATGACCAAACACCTGGAAGAAGCAGCCTAAGGGAGAAAGGATTTCTTCTAGCTCGAAATTCAAGTGATACTGACCACCATGGTGGGTAAGGATGGGAGTGGCTGGCGGCTGTGACCAGCAACACAGGCTGCTTGCTTACAAAGTAGGAAATCAGATTACTGACTACTCATGCTCCATCTGGTTTCCCCCACCTCCTTTATCCAGTCCAGGTCCCCAGCCCATGGGATGGTGCCCCCCACTTTCCAGTTGGGTCTTCCCTTCTCAGTGTGAAGCCTTTCCGGAAACCCCCTCACAGAGTGAGTGTATCTCCTTGGTGACTGTAAACATAGACAGGTCGACAAGATTAACCGCCACAAAGTCGTTTCACAAGAGGCTATGCAATGCCAAGGAGATGCGGCACTTGTCTAGAGGACGCTACTTCCTTTCTGTCCCACCTCGGTCAAGGGGCCACCTCTCTGGAGCACGAGTTTCATCTTTTAGCCCTGAAGTCAGTTTAATGAGCCTAGAATAAGTGAGAAGAAAAGGAACGTTTAAATCCATTGAAGTGGACTTAACACAGCTGGTAAGGAAGGTCTGTCTGGACCTGTGCCTTTCTCCAAACCTCCGGTGTTGTAATGAGCTATGTATCACCTGTGTTAACACCGCAGCATGTGCCACTGTGGGGGACATTGCTCTGAGGGTGCCATGCCATGTGTCCAGGATGCTCCCGCCCTGGGCTTCTGTTTTCTTCCCCCGCAGCAACCAGGCTACTCATCTCTGTTCTCGATAAGCCTTGTTGCAGACTGAATGGCCTTACACACCCAGAGGCCAGCCCACTGCCATCTGGTTCTAGGCAGATGATGGCCAAGCTCTTGTAAAGCTCCAGATACCCAGGATCATCTTGGAGCAGAGGCTTCAGCAAAAGAACACACATTCCCTTTGCTGTAGCAGGTCCATGATGTAATGGGCCTAGAGGACCCACTATTTGGACATCCTTCAGCTCAGGCACCTCTCCTACAACATGGACAGAGAAGTCCTGTTGTCCGTGTATGTATGGGACTTCCTGCGATGGATTGGGAGGGATGGTGGCTGTGACAGCACGAGGCTGCCTGCTCACATCCCCGTAGACAGGGAAGCAGAGCAATCAATGTTGGCATTTACCTCCTAGGTGATATCAGGGAGCATCTTCTTTGGAAAGGCAAGCACAACCCTAGAGTAGGGAAGCGGGAACGTGGTACCTTTGGTCTCAGGCTGGTGCAATGCTTCTTCGAGTTTCGAGGCATGCCTCAGAGTTAACACAGCAGCAAGCTGTGTGTTTTTCCTATTCAGCCTTTTGCGTTCTCTTAGCCACAAGCAGTCTCTCGTTATCTCATCAAGTGAGCAGAGGGCTTGCCCGCACCATACACCAGGAACAGCTCTTCTTTCTAGTCTGGTCCCTTGAGGCTTCCTGGCATGAAAGTTCCCCCTCCACCACCACACACTAAAATACAGTATGGAGAACCCCAAATCCTTGTTTCGGGGGCTACATGCTGCTGTGAGGCCTGGTTTGCTGGGATGAGTCCTAATTGGATAGGTCAAAGAAGAACCAAGAAGAAAGCCGAAGCAAAGAGCTCCCATTCTTCCCCAGCCACGTGAGAACTCTGACCTATTTCTGGCATTCTCTTTCTCCCCGGTGTGAGCTCAGATTTCAATCAGAAGAAGTCCATAGGCACGGGTGTGGATGGGAGCAGGACAGGACATACCTGGGGGTGGCTGCTCCTGGAGGCATGACTTACCTAGGCAACTGCTGAGCCACATCTTTCCAAAACTGAGCCCAACACCAACCTGTGCACGGTCTTCTCGAGACAACCATCGAAGTGGCTTCTTGTGCCAGAAGACTTGCTCCGCAGGTTTCCATGAGGCACGCACCGTGGGGGAAACACACTCCTCAAACTCCAGGTCACTTACCAGTTGGAGCAAAGCTGCAGAGCCTGCATTGATAATGTCACAGAAGGTGCAAAGCTGCCAGCCATTTGAGAAGAAAAACCTAGAACGGTGAGCAGATAGGAGATGCAGATTAGGGACATCCACGCCTCACATGACTGCCCCGCCGCCGGTCTCCCCAGGGTGAACTGAGGTGACAGGGCAGAGGCAGTGAGGAGGAACCCACGCAGTTCTCTCTCAGCCACGGTTTCTGTTAGGGACCCAAGAGAAGACAAAGACCCAGGTTTGCAATTGGCACTGTTATTTTATTATTAGTACGAGTATTATACAATAAACTTGTACTGGTATACAGACGATTTATTTAAAACAATTTTGTTCAAATTTTGAATCAAACATTGTTTTATTATAATAATGAAATAATTTCTACCTAGAAAACCTGCAAGCACCATCAAAGAAAGGGACCATAAAATTCAATAAACAGACTCGAGTGTATCCTACAAATAGACACACCACGATTAGAAAATAGAATATGAATTCTTCCATTTTTTTAATATTTGTTTTAAAAAAGCTAGTGCAAGTACAACATTTTACACTGGAATTACAGAGAGAGTATGCACGCATATGGAAAAGTTCTCCTGTCACAATAAAAGCTCTTAACTATGTATGCACTTAAAAGTTTCTTTTCAATAAGGTGCAAAAAACTTTTTTTTTCCCTAGTTCTCCACATGGTAGTACCCTCAGCCCAAGTTTTGGTGTCTGTTTCCCCTTGGCCTGTGGGAGGCATATGAATGGAAACGGGAGGGTTTGGGAACCTGATGTGAAAACCTTCGCTGGTTCAGATCTCAGGTCCTTTAGGGCCAGGACTCTACTGGTTAGAGATGAAAGACTGTCTTATTGAAAGGCCACCACAAATACGGACAGGACTCCGCTGCGACCCCTTTCAGTCAGCACCACCAGGGATTACACTTGAGCGGTGCAGGTGGGGGAGGGGCAGTAGTCACAGAGTAGGACCAGGACCCCTGGTGGGTTGTCAGGGTTATGCCTCACTGACTCAACATTTCTCTAGACCACTCTTGGTCTAGAGAATAACTTCAGAGTAGGTGGCGTGGGTAAGAACCAAGAGAAACCTAGGCACCATCCGTCTTGGTAACGGATCTTTCAAGACAACAGTTCTAAGCCAGTGTCACCTCAGCTGGGTAGTCTAGGGGACAGTGCGTTATCTCGGTAAGGGTTACTGTAAACAGTGCTTCTTCCCACACAGGCCTTCAGACTGCCCATCCAGACAGCAAAGGAACAGGAAAACATTGAGTGGATGGCATTCTCCAGGTGTTCTGCAGCTCAACAGTGTTAGGGAAGCTCTTGTAGACTGATTTGTGTAGATGCTACCTAATGTCCAAACTCATGGCATCGGAATACAGGCGAAGCTCCTGTATGCAAGAGTTGGGATACAAAGTGCTGAAGCCTCTGTCCCCTCTTCTGCCTCTGTCAAGGAGAGTGTCAGCTATAAGAACTTACACAGTACGGGAGGGGACCCAACTCCAAATTTAAGAATCAAAGCTAGGGTCTGTTTACCCCCTAAACTGTCCGATTTGAAGCACCCAGCTCAACTGTTGAACAGGAATCTAACTCTGACAAACCGCTC
The DNA here is from genome assembly GCF_014885135.2 of Alexandromys fortis. Lineage (NCBI taxonomy): Eukaryota > Metazoa > Chordata > Mammalia > Rodentia > Cricetidae > Alexandromys > Alexandromys fortis. Next base: position 27,188,164 of record NW_026067927.1, read on the forward strand.
TGCCTTTTCTCTGGCCTCTGCTTGACAAACATCCAAATGAAAGCCAGGCATTCAAATTGGAATTGATGTTTTTACCCCCATGTAAATGAGGCATGGGGTGGGAGGCAGAAGGAAAGCTCCTTTTCTTTTTCTTTTTGTCCCTATGTGAGTCCTGTCTTACTGGGAAGGAGGATCCCTTATAGAAACACTTCATGTTCAGGATTATATTCTTTGGGTTTATAGGAACAGGAAGTGCTGAAAATGTCAGACATCATCCAAAGAAAAGAAGTTGCAATGGCTTAAGAAGGGAACTTAGAGAAGTACTTCCGGCCTAGGAATGGACAGTATCCTCAAATAGTGGAATACACTTGCCCATTCTTCACACAAGAACCGCATGTAACAAAAACAGAACAGTAAGCATAGGTATAGTATAGTTGAAGAGCCTCTGACGTTGTAATTCTTCCAGGCCATAACCATACAAATTGGATCATCAAGACGACAAATTCCTATATACAAGAAAAAACCCCAAAACATGTAACTTTCATCCCTCCTGTTTTTTTTTTTACACACAAAATATGAAACTCACGGTTTCAACAGATCTGTCTCTTTCAAACACTGAAAATCATCTCAACATTCATTTTTCTTTTGTGCAATTAAAAAAAAATATCTGTACTCCCCAAAGTGAGTGCCTCAAAAAAAAAAAAAAAAAACCTCCCATCCCCCACCCCCCTTTGGCTGCTCAAATTAGGTGTACTTTAAAGAAAGAAAAGAAATAACTTCCCACAAGGTATAGTGCTACAAGAAAAAAAGCCTATCAGTAAGTAAGGTAACGTTTGAAGCGAGGTCATCTATGTGAGAGGAATCTCAGCTCCAGAGTAGAAGATGTGCAAACTGTTTGGAGTTGCCATAGGAACAGAAACACAGCACTGTCCATGGAAAAGGGAGGAACCCAACCCAACGCAACAGGTCATATGCATGTGCTTTATAAAAAAGTAGATTCTTTATAGTTATTACTCCATTTGTCTTTAAATTCTCTATTTCAGAAATTCTGGGTTCAAAACACAACCATGGAAGCAAAGTCCTTTGCTCCACTTTCAGAAAATAAAGTATAATTCTCTTGCCTTTCATCTCAACCACCAAAGAAACTAGATTGGGCCTGGGAGAACAGGGCCCTGCATTCCCCTGACGTCCAAGGGGACCGACTAGGAAATTTTGGAAGGGCAGAGGGTTTCCAGGAGAGAACAGACCAGTTTGTTGAGCGGCTTGTGGCTCAGGAAACAGTCGCCATGCCAACCAACACAGCTCAAAAAATCTGGCTTTCTATCCCAAGAGCTCTGCCTCCTCACCCATGTCTGAAATAGGTGTTAGTGTCTTCAAAAGCATCTACAAAACAGGTTTCCTTAGTAGTCACAGATGTTAAAGGGTATTGTCAATTGTTTCCTTAAAAAAAAAAAAAAGAAAAGAAAAACCCAAAGCTACAACAAAAACAGATTTTGGCAACATATTTCAGTAAAGATCAAACTATGTGCAAAGAGTGGATTTTCTGATCACTAGGAGCTACTGTTCGTCTTGAACGCGCAGCATTGTATTGCAATCTGTGCAGTAGCCAAGGAGCAATCCACACGATGCGGGGAGATCCAAACATTCCTTGAAATTGTACAACCCTACTCCAGAGCAGTCCAAAGTGCTGTTGCTGAACACGTCCGTGTTCCACACACACACACCAGCCCCATCCCTGAGTAAGAGGTGTGAAAGGTTCCGCAGAGTTCCTTGCAAAGGAGCAGGAAGGACACTGCCACTTCCTGGTGGGGGTAAGGGGAGGAGGGGAGGAACCCAACAAGCTCACCTAACAGAAAACATACAAGGTCAGAATTCAGAGTTAAGGACGTTCTGCTGCCGCCACCACCATAAAAAAAATCAGGCCATCCCAAACTGAGCTGGAAGAACTGAGAAAAGCAAAATGTGACCAACATAGACAACTATCCTGCAAGCCCCGTCCCCCCAAAAAAATGCAATTTGGATTTCCACTTCTAAAAAAATTTGAGGTAAGTGGCATCCATGGCCTTCTCTTTCCAACCCCACCCCTGCTGACCCCAAGGTGGCCCAGACAAACTGAAATAATTCTAAAGTTAAACATTCTAAGGAACAGTCATTTTATATATTTAGAAATCCCTATAAAGAGAGGTTCTTGTTTGTTGGTTTCTTATTAGTAATATTACTATGTTTTCTTGTCGCCCTGACTCATTTCTTGGTGATTGTGTGTTCCACTGTAAACGCAAAAGGCCTGCTGTTATTTGTTTTTTAAAAAAATGGAAAGCAGGAGGAGAGAATGAAAGACAACTGTTGGTAAAATATTGCCAAGAGGACAGGTACAGAGAGGCGCGTAGCTGATCCTTGTATGCTGATGGCACAGCCGTGACTGTGCTCCCTACACGGAAGGGTGACCGCAGCTGCTTCAGGAGTCTGGCGGGCCCCACCCGTGTCTGCAAACCAGAGGTGGCTCCTGCCTCTGAGTGTTCTTCCTATTTGAGGAGAAAGCTGTCACAAGGAAATGGTGGCTGTGGTTGCCAGGTGGTCCCCTCCAAAGCCACCGGTGGGCAAGCTCAGAACACACGCACATTTGCACATAGGCAGTAAGTTGTTGGCGCTCAAAGGCAGAGAGCAAAGTCTCAAGGACCCGGAAGAGACTGAAAAGCGGGCTGATTGCAGCCCACACTGCTCCAGAGCGTGTTCTAGGAACCATCCGCCTCCTTGGCGCATTCCAGGTTCACTATAGAGTGAAGGGCCTTCGCAGAGTGCAGAGTGCAGAGTGATGGGCCTTCTCAGCGAGCCAGCGCGCTTCCCTCTGGTCTCCTTGGATGGATGGCGCTATGTCCTGGTGACAGATACAGCTCCCCTACCCCAGTACTCTGTATCCACATTAAGGGAAAGCAAGCGGGCTCGCCTCTCCTGGCTCCTTCCCTCCAGCGTTTCTCTGGTCAGCAAGGGGAAGGAAGGTCGACCCACAGAACAAGGAAAAAAGCCCAAAGGGAATGAACTTTAACTAGATAGCTCACTATTGGCACACAAAGTATTGCACATGCTAAGAGAATGAGCGAGTGAAACGGGACAAATGCTTTAGAAGGACCAATGATTTTTTAAAGTTCCTATACCTGAAATAGAACCACAAAAGTTATGATATTCCTATTGCTCTGAACTGTGTGTTTACCTATTTTAGTGTCGGTTTAGTGAAGACAGTCAGTTCAATACCCGAAGTAAGCCAGAAAGTGATGGATGTGTTTTCTGAGCTGCTGTAATTAGTGCACCCCTGTGACGGCCTCCTATTCCTCTTACCATCAAAGATTAAAACAAGACAAACAATAAAAAAGGAAAAAAAAAAACCCTAATAAGTGCAAGTGCCCTGAGCAGAATATATGGAAGATTAAGCAAGGTCTCTGAAAAGAAACATTAAAAAAAAAAATCACAGCACTAACTAAGCAATGTGACTGCAAGAATGGGCCCGCCCAGCTCTGCTAGATGCTGGGAGGGTAATGAAGTTTAGGGAGAGGCCAGCTATTCTGAACTTACTCAAAGGTTTTTGGTACATCCCAGAAAAAAAAAACAAAAACAAAAACAAAAACAAAAACCATCAGTCACAATGAGAGCCTCTGTGTGAGTGCAGACTGGATAGCCAACATTTGGGTTGTATAAGGGAGAAAAGGTCTCTTTTTTTTCTAATTTGAGAACTAGAAGTCCTTTTTGTTTTTCGATGGTTAAAAGAAAAGCCAAATAAGTACTTACTTGGGTTAGTTGCAACCAAGTAAGAATATTTAAAATCTTCTATTTATAAAACTTGGTTTAAAGCACTTTAAGACACACTCAGAACCTGCAAATGATACTTTGATCTCTGGGAATGAAAACCTGTGACTTCATGAAACACCCTTTCTGGGTTTTTGTACCAAACATTAAATCTTGGTTTGATTTCAAATAGAAAAAAAAATCATTCTGAAAAATAATATTAACACTTTTCCCCCAGAAATAAACAAACAAAAAACCCACTTGCTCACATATATAAAATGTCTATATGGGAAACTCTCAGTGATTCTGAAAAAAAAAAAAAACTCTCAGACCTGGCTTCTCATGACAGATGTGGCAGGTGACAAAATGACCCTGAAAGGAACAGAAACCTTCTAAGAATGGCCTAGGGTCTAGGCAGGTTAGAAAGTAATTTTGCTACATTTATTTATGCTCATTCGACCCCCCCCCAAACTTTCCCACAACGTTATTGGATAAAAACTGCAGGAATATCACACAAACTAAAATCTCAAGATGTGCAAATCGCAAAGTTCTTTAGGAGCTCACCCTAAAAACACTGGACAAAAACGAGTGTCTTTTCCTCCCTGTGTTTTCCCAGTTTCTCTGCCAACTCTGCATGTGCCTTTAGCTCTTTCTCCAACACCAAAGTGACAAGTGCCTGCTGTAGTACTTGATGGTCATCTACTGTCACGTACTAGTTCATAGTTCACACTCACATTCACACTCATCCCTTTACACCAGACGGGAGCTTTTCTGGCTCGTGGGCAGTCCTGCAGAGCTGAAAAGTAGTTACAGTGTTGAAAAAAAAAACCCAAAAGCAACTTAGGTTTGTCTTTTCTTGCCAAAGAGTTTCAAGTTAGATACAGTACTCTCGCTGACTGACAGACCAAGGTGTTTGGTTAAGAAAAGTCTGCACACAGCACTTTTGACAGCTGAAGAATAGTAACAGGTGTGCGTCTTCCAGATCTAATTCTCCACGTCACACTGGGATTGAGAAAAAAAGAAAGTGGCACCGGAGTTGTCCATAGTCATGAACTAGAAACAGTACTAGACCTAAAAGACGGAGAAGAAGCTGCCCGGCTCAGCTCCGAGAGCTGCCTGGCTCTCTCTGGAGGGGAGCTCGCATTTTCTTCCTGGGAGCAAAAGTCAATGCAAATAACCTGATTGGTTTTCCTAACACTGCACAGAAATCAGTGTGGGGTACTCCTTCTGTCCCCCAGCCCCACTGCCACCCCCCTGACCAGGGGTGACCTGAGCAAGGACTTCCCTGCCCACCATGACACCTGGTGACGTCACTGAGTCACTGGACTGGTAAAGCAGAAATGAAATCCCACGTGTGGCAGCTGCTTTAAAAAAAAAAATCTCAGTGCAGTCAGGCCCCATGGGGGGAAATATTTATATATATATATATGATTAAAAGTTGCTTTTTATTGTAAAATATGTTGGAGAGAACCACGTTCTTTGAAACTAGTTTCCTATCTGTCATCTGACGCCTCCCCATGATGCCCTGAAGCTGGGTTCCTGAGGATGACTTTGCATGTAGGAAACCCAGGTCCCCCAATCCCATGCCGAGAGTGAGCAAGCATGGGAAAGGGAGGCAGAGAAAGAGAGACCGTCACTCGCCACCATGGCACCCATGCGCCCCTTCACAGGGGCACACCCAGACACCCTTGCAGGTCACTTCCCACTGAATTTGCTCTTGAAACCAGTGAGAACTGATGCCCCTTGGCTCTGTGCTGCTGGAGAAGGCAGGTGCCGATCAAGCCACATTCAGGGCCACCTAGGATGCCCGGGAGCTCCACGGCTACGGTTCTAACCACCCTTCACCCCGCCAGCTCCTCAACAGACACTCACAGACAATGCAAATGCACCAGTCTCCTGCGACATACCTGTGTGACTCTAATGACAAGGTTAGAACACAAACCTAAAGTAATAGGATAACATGTAAATACTGTGTTATTTAGCCTACAGTACAGTAATTGGGATACAGACAGCAAGGGAGGCCCAGGCCTCCGCTGCCGGCACGGTCTCTACTTGCCCACATTAGATCGGCCTTCGATGCAGATTTTAACCTCCTGAGGAATGAGCGAAGGCTTGGGAAGAGTCAAAGGTGGCTCGTCCTCCGACTTCTCCAGTTTGCGGGTCTCCGGGGCCGACCACCTCCTCTTCCTTGTGGCTGTGGGCTTGCTCGGTTCTATTTTGGTGAGGAAGGGTGCTGCAGGCAATCCAATCTTTTCTGGAAACTTCAGTTCACCATTCTCAGAGAGCACCTGGGGGCCTCCCTGGTTGATTCCGTTTTCTTGCTCAGCATATCTGTGTCTGCTGCCAGCCAGACTGTCCGTCGTTGCGTGCTTCAGCAGGACGCTGGCAGGGTCCACAGGCTGGCCCTTTTTAACAGAGCCATTCTTCAGGTTCTTGAGGGTGAGCGAGATGCAGACATCCCCAACGGAGAGTTTGGAGCACGGCAGATCGAAGAGCTGGCTGGTTCGCTCAGGCCGGCAGGACGACCAGCCCTGTCCAAACACAAAAAAAGGATACTCTACCAAAACTTCAACACTGACCTGTGGAGACAGAGGCAGAGGGAGAGAGAAGGAAGGAGATTATTAGAAAATGGTTCGTGTGTGGGTTTTGCATGCGCCCACACACTGGTGTAAGGGTGTGTGAATGCATGTGCACAGGGGCCAGAGTTCTTCAGATACCCACTCCGTGCTCCAAACTCTCCGTTGGGGATGTCTGCATCGCACTCACCCTCAAGAACCTGAAGAATGGCTCTGTTAAAAAGGGCCAGCCTATTATTTGTCAAATGCGCCGACTTTGCAGAAGTATTCTTTTGTGCTTATAACATACTAGCGAGATGAGCAGCGGCATTTCAGCTTTTAATTTTGTAAGTAGTAAAATCATTTTCCTTATAGTATAGTGATTAGCCAATGGAACTGAGAGTGAATCTAGGTATTAGACCAGACCCCATCCCCACACCCAACATTCCCTTTCCTCTCTGCCTCCTGATCTCACCCTACATTGAACAGTGGCATTACAATATGGTAAAGAGGTGACTTAACATTCCCGTTGAGTGTGCAGTGAGTGTGTACTAAATGTGAGAGACTGTGAAAGGTGACTTGTATGAAGCAGGGTCCTCGTTTTCTGGGATACAGGCATCTTCTCAGGAGCTTATAGGCTAGATACTGGCTACTCCATTATCTGAACATACAGCCATTTGGGTGTCCCATCAGCAACTCAACCTCAGTTATGAGAGAAACACTTTCTGCTGCTGCTTCCTTTGTTCCCTCCCCATCCCTTCAAGTTGTTCAGCTCAGATCCCTGGAAATCACAGTCTCTTCTTCATCACCTTGTCCTACCCACATCCAAATCACAGATAAACTACCACTTTCTCCTCTAAATGCCTAGGTAACTTCTCATGACGCTCACCACCTGAGTTTTGGCCAAGCCCAGCATGTCACTTGGAGAAAAATGTCACCAAAACGAGCCCAACAGGACTCACCTGCCACCACTTCGCACAGTAACCTTGCCTTTTGTGTGTGTGTGTGTGTTTCTTTAACTCCAAAGACACACGCGTCCTGCCTAGTCTGTGCACTGCACTCCCTACGTGTGGGGTTCTTTTTGACTTGCTGCCTGCCCATCTCCTCAGACAGCACCTCGCAGACATTCTGTGCCGTACAGTGGCCATCCATCCCTAGCTTCCTTCCTCTACAGACACTGCATCTTCCTCACAACACTTACATTTTGATGCACCCTTTTCGTACCGTACTTCTAGAGTCTGTCTACAGGCCTGCTGCTATTCCCAGAGTCTGGGAAACCTTTGAAGAGATGCCTGTCTTCTAACGGAACACACTGCAGTAGTAGAGGTGGTCAGGAGAAAGCACTGTTTAAGAGAATGGACAAACTTCACTTTTCTTTTTAAAATTTATTTTAAATCACAGCCATCACAGCGGTCCTTCCTTCAGGGTCTACGTCTGCCCCATTGGCATCTTTGTAAACTGGGCCATAGCTGTCCCTCTCAGAGTTCTTCTGCGAGCTGCTGAACTGGCCATAACTTCATGGGATTATGCTTAAATTCCCCTCCTGCTTTCCTTCTCCATCGTATCAGGGATGCAAACATTTTCCATGATGGTCTTGATTAAGCCCCTAAATACAGCGAGTCCCTTTGTGGGGGAATACCTCTCAATTTTAGGGGCTGATCACCTTCTACCCTCTCACCTTCTCACTTTCTCCTGTCCCATTCAGAACAAACACACCTACTTCCTTCCTACAACCTCCTAAACCGACTCCACTGAAGACAACTCCTCCAGGTCTCCCTTCTGGATGGAGGAAGCCAGACATGGAAGCAATGAGGCCTCACTTCCAGGTTCGTAGTCATGTGCCACCTTCATATTGCAGCTAAGGACTAGCTTTTAACATTGCATTTAGCTCTGCTATGTGAAAAACAACATAAAATTCCCGTAACAACTTAGTCAACAACTGCCATATCTAAACACGACGCACACTATATAGTTAGGCTGTTTGATTGCATATTTCGATCTTAGATTAGCGCTGCATCCATACAAACACATATGGACATCTCACCAAAAGCCGGGCAGAAGGAAAACAAAACGTCTGTTGTTTAAGCGTGCCTCTCCTTCCTTCCCGAGACTCCCAGCTTTCCCAACTGAGAAGGGCTTCTGCTTTGCCAAGCGTTCCTCCCTCACCCTCCAAGTTAGCACCATCTCTTAAATACAGCTTCTGCCTGGAGCTAGAAGCCATCGCATTTCTCAGAAGCTGCATTTTAGTAAAGGAGGTCTTGTTTGGGGGTCAGATTACTGAGCTGGGAACTCCTGATTGCCTGTGAAGTGAAATTATAGATTCTTTTTCACCGGTAGGTTCAGTCTGCTCTTTTCCTCGGGGAAGGATTTGCAGGACTACGTTCCCAACGGGAAGTAAACCAGAGAACTCCATAGTTCTGCCAATGAAGGGGCAGAGAGGGAGCTACTGATTTCAGTTTTTGAAAATCACTAATAAAAATTATCCAGCTCTTTGGTGAAGTGTGAAAGGATCTGTGAACGTTCTATTTAAAGCATCTAGTCACGCGACCTAGCCTTGGGCGAAACCAATTTAGGGTTGCTCAGGAAACCCACAGCCTCGCATTCAGATACCTTCAAACATAAACCCTAGACCACAGATTAGGGCACGGCTCCCAGAACACTCCAAAGGGAAGGCCCCATTAGAAGGCTCGTGGTTGGTCAAGATGGACATGCAGCTAATGCTGAAGCATTCTGCACTGTTTACACAGTTTCTACCCCATATGTCTTAACATTATAGGCTGGAGAGGTAGCTTGGTGACAGAGTCACCAAGGTAGCTTGCTAAGCATGTATCAGGCCCTGAATTCAATTCTTAATAAAGACAGACAGACACATGTGAATACAAATACACACACACACACACACACACACACACACACACACAGAGAGAGAGAGAGAGAGAGAGAGAGAGAGAGAGAGAGAGAGAGAGAGAGAGAATGAGAATCAATCTATTTTGGTAGCCCACACATGCAGTTCTCGCTATTGTGAAACTGCAGCAGGAGGCTCACAGCCTAGACTACACCGTGATGCCATACTTCAAAAAACAAAACAAGCTACCAGAACAACCATAAGGTATCATGTTTAGCACTGAAACAAAAAACAAGAGTGGTCAAAGCCTCAGAAATGCACGGAGGAAAACCTCAGAGGCATGTTGATAAGTGAAAGAAGCCAGTCTTGACAGGCAGCATCTTGCATGATCCCAACTGTGGACCCACTCTGGATAGGGACAAAACTAGGGACAGTAAAGACTGGTGGTTCTTAGTGCTCTGAGACGTGACGGTAGGATATGGGTAAACAGGTAATTATAAAGGGCTTTTAGAGGGGTGAATCTCTTCTGGATGGCACTGGAACGCTGGCTACAGGGCCAACATGCATTTACTAGAACTCACAGAAGGTACAGTGTGAATTGTGGCTATAGTCAACAATGGCCTGCTCATACAGGCTCAGTTGCAATAAATTTAGCACACAGTGCAAGGGTGTGTGTGTGTGTGTGTGTGTGTGTGTGTGTGTTTTAATTGGGGCCTAGAAATATGGCTCAAAGGTTAAGAGCATGTATTGTTCTTCCAGAGGGCCTGAGTTCGATTCCCCGCACCCATGCCAGGTGGCTCACTTAGCAGCTATAACGTTAGTTCCAGGGACAGTCAATGCTCCTTCTGGCTTCTATGCCTATTGCATTCACATGTATAAACTCATATATAAGACACACACATATACAGATAATTAAAATAAATAAAATGCCAAATTTACTTTTACAACTCTATCTATCTATCTATCTATCTATCTATCTATCTATCTATCTATCTATCTATCATGTGTATGTGTGGTGCTTATGTGCAGAAGTCAGAGAACAACTTGGGGGAGTTGGTTCTCTCCTTTTACCCTGTGGATTATGGGGGTTGACCTCACTGTGCCAGGCTGGGTGTTAAGTGCCATTACCCGCTGAGCCATCTCACCCATCCTCATTACAAGGTTGTAACAACAAAGAAAGCGTGAAAAGTGTGTTTGACCGCACTTGACTTTCTAGGGATCAAGTTCAGGTGTGCTTGACTGTGCTATCTTCCAGTCTCTAAATAGAACACTTTACACAATAAAGTCTTGGCACTCAGGAGTCCGAGAGACAGGGGTTCAGATTTGTCCAGAGTTCAAGGACAATATTGGTGACTCCTTAAGGCAAAATGAAATAAAGCCAAGCCATAATAACTGTGGTCTAAAGCAACCTCTCATCAAGAATAAGATCAAATAGAGGACACTTATATCCCATAAAGGTTGAAGAGCTACAAATTTCCTCTCTCTTGTTTTTGAGATGGGTCTTGTTATGATGCCTGGGCTCCTCTTAAACTTCCAGGCTCAAGCAATCGTCCTTCCCAGGTACTACAGTCCAGAGCCACCACATGGGTCATCCAAATTAAGTGTGGTGACGTGGTTTCCTAGGGGAAGCCTGCTGACATCAGAACTGAGTAGTGAGATATTGTCTATCTACAACTGGTCCATAGACCTGGCTGGTGCATGATGGCCTTCACTCGGGCCACTGAGCATCGATGAATTTTTTTTTCTATCAGACTGAACAGTAGATATGGTTGAGTAGTTAAGTGACCGACTATTCGGTCTTATTTGCTGCTTGCAGGAGAGCCTGGACTATTTTTAGGATCCAGTTAATCCACTAAGACGGTGCTGCCAGTGACTCACAGTCCACAGCAGCCAAACTGAGAAAGAGCGGAATAAAGAAAAGCCATCAGGGCACACACAGTGAGCACAGCAGCATAGCCCGCCATAGGAACATGTGCAACTCAAACTAGGAGAAGAAAACAGCAGTAAATATTAAGGAGCCGCCAAGGAAGTAAGGGACGCAGTCAGCTCAGGAGGACCTGGGAAGTGACAGATGGCCCTAATAACACGGAGCTTAGCATCGAGGAGAGCAAAGGCCAGAGGGAAGTGGCAGGCTAGAGCGCTTTACGGACAGAACACTCTATGAAGGCGCCGCTGAGCACATCCTGGGTACTCCTGAGAAACGCTGACATCTAGGAGCATGGGACAGAGAGGGGCAGGCTGCTTTCCCAATGGGACACTGCAGGACAGAAGTCAAAGGCACCCACCACTGGGGCGCTCTTGTGCGGTGTCACTTCCAGTAGTGACACTGCTGACAGCTTCTCCCAGGCCCTTTATGGGTGCTCAAGCTGATGTGGAGGGGTGGGCCCCCACTCCTCGCTCATGTCCAGCTCCTACTGATGGGTGGATGCCCATGCAGGTTAGCTTGCGTCTATTGAGACTGCCTAGCAGAAGTGGGAATGATGGACTGCCTCTGCTCGGGAGCAGACACCAAGGCAGGCTCAGGGTGCCTTGCTGTGTCCACTGAGAAGCCAGCTTTCTGGCTGGGGTTGGGGAGATGGCCTTTCTTTCCATCCATTCCTGTTTAGAGCATATGAGGCTGCATTTTCTTTTCGTAAGCAAACCTCCTCCTTTTCTCAGGGTTAAAGTCGCCTACAACACAGAGAACACTGCACCACAGGCCACCCAGGCTAAAGGGTGGAGGGAGGGGTCAGACTGAGTCTTTTTTACTTGAGGTGTCTGTTAATGCACTTTCCCAGCGGATAACCTGCTTCCTAACCAACCATGCTATAATGTTCCTTTCCTTTTCCTTTTCTAAGACCGTGCGTTACTCTGCATCCCACAGTTGAGACATGTCCGAGGCTTATGGTTTCATACTTGAAGAACAGTACGTGGGTTACATTTGGGAGTGAGCCCAAAGGAAACAACTGTTGTCCAGTGGGACTCCCAGGCTGAACCAAAGCACAGCTGGAGCAGTAACCCTGTCCCTGCCTTTGCGGGATGTGCTACCCAACCTAAAAGAGGAAAGAGGCTTGCTTCCCTCAGCAAACACGGTGAGAGGCAGCAATGCTTATAGCTTTCCTCATCATACCCCCCTCTCCAAGGGCAGAACAGTGCAGGGCACAGCAAAGCCACAGAGATGGTGGGTGATGCACAAGAATAGGATTTTCCTTCTGTCCTACTCGCCGGTGGCCTTGTCAGAGGAGCAGCAGGCAGCAACTGAAGTTCAAGGTGTCAGCCCACCAGGAGGAGGCTCTCTGATGGGTCAGTCTCGGTTAGGCAATCTCCGAGACCCCAGACCCCAGAATGTCTTTTGCTTCTTTTGTGTCTTTACATGTTTGCTGCTGCTGTGATCTTTCTCAGCTATCTGGCATGGTGTAAATGGGTACCTGTAATGTAGTGTGTTTATTTCCTGGAAACATCCCAATCTACTGGGCATTTTTACCTGCGATTATAAAGATGTTTCCTCCCTAAGCTGTATTGTCTAATTGATAATAATAATGTTAGCTTATATGGAGTTTTGATGAATAAGAATAAATACAAGAAAATGCTACACAGCAAGGGTCTATGGGTTTCACCTAAGGAGCTGTATAGTCCATAGCTCAAGTTAATGGTTAAGGAAAACAATTGAGTCCCAGGAGACAGGCTGGCTCTAATGCTCTTGGAGCTGAAAGGTGCAGTCACAGGCTTCGGTGTGCACCTTAGCCAAAACAAGGCCTTACAGTAACTTCAGGTTTGATCATAGTTTTAAGATGAAAAATCCTAGAAAGCAATCTAAAGTTCATAAGGACACATAGCTGAGTTAAAAAAAAAAAAAAACCAGCCCAACTGTTACTAGCTGACATAGTTTCCTTGCTAGGATTGGTTTTTGATCAAAGATGGTGATTAATTTCTTGTACCTATTCCTGCCCTCAATCTCCTGATATAAAAAACTTTTGATGTGTGGGTTATGTATCCTAAAGGTTTAAAGTAGAATTGACTGTTTCTTTTTCATATATAAAAGTTTAGGTTTGTGATTTCTTTAAGATTCTTTATAAGATTACCTTTCAAGATAAGTAATAAAGTAATTAATTGGCCCTGTCTTCGTAACTGCAAAATGCAGCCCACCAATAAAAGACCTAACTGAGAAGAGCACCTTGTTTGCCCACACGGTTAATCTATAACAAGTTGTTCGGTTATGAATGTATGTGGGTTCTTGGGAATAATCTTTCACCTGTAAAAAATGTTTAATCATATAAGGGATATGGAAAATATGCTGTTTTTATTTTACTGTTTGTTTTGTATTCATTGTAATCATTCACTTAAAAACAGAATGTAACTACATTGTGGTTTTTATATTGCCTGAAAGATTAAGAAGCATATAAGCTGTAAGGGAAAGAATAGAGATAGCGTTAGAAAGACTTAAAATGGGTTAGAAGAAAAACACCAAGAACGAAAGAGTTAGAAAGAAAACATCAAGAATGGGAGAAGGAATAGAGAATGCAAAAGAAGAACAAAGAAAAGGTTTGAAGGAAACCATTAAGAGAGTATGAGTTTTTCCCCTTAAGCCCCTCAGATAGAAAAATCTAGTATATGACAACACCATGTGTTCCTTTTGAGTCCTGTGCTGTCTGGAGGCTGCCCCCAGGCAGTGGTAACTGCTACCTCAAGTGAACATCAGACAGAGACAGCATTGGAGGCATCTTTCCACAAGATCAGTTAGGATTCAGCCTTCTTAAAATAGTCACCAAAGGCCTGGGGACTGGCTTAGTGGGTGAGGGCACTTGCCATGCAAACAGCATGACCTGAGTTTGAGTCCCCAGCACCCACATAAAAACCCAGGGTGACTGTGTGTGCCTGTGACTCCAGCATTGGAGAGCAGACAGATTTCTGAGGCTTGCTGGCCAGCCAGCCTGGCCTAAAGGTAAGAGTCCCCATCTGAAGGTAGTAAGGCAGGGAGGTGGAGAGGTAGACACCCAACATACTCCTCTGGCCCCCTCATTGGGTCATTGGGTCTTAGCACCTACACACTTAAACACACAACACACATACAGCCACCAACACAGATCCCTGCCTCAGTTCCTACTCTATGCATGTGCTGGTCATGAAGTCAGTAAGAGCTCCCCTGAATAAATTTTAACTTTTGGTTACTGAGCCAAATAAAAACAATCCGGTTTGTTCTGGAATATAGAAAAGTAAAGGCTTAAAACAAAAACAAACAAACACAAACAAACAAACAAACAAAAATAGCCAAGGAGGGTGAAAAGGTAAAGAAAGCTTTAGAAAAGGAACTAGACTCCAACACACACACACACACACACACACACACACACCATAGACACATACACACACCATAGACACACATAAATATCCCAAAGACAAAAATGCACACATAAATATACATACACATCATAGATGCACATATACACAACCCATAGACATACAAACACACTACTGAAAAACAAAAAAACAATGGTGAAAACCCAAAGAAAACCCTACAAGCTCTAAGACTGTCCCTATGCAGCATCATTAGGCTAGCCTATTTTAGAGAAGAGAGAATGTCAGCTGGGGGTTGTGGGGGGGAGTGGGAAAAGCAACTTGGTCCCCACAAATGCACAGCTGGACTTCCAGCTGCAGAGACCTGGGCATCTGCTCAGGCTAGGGAGAAAGGTCCTTTGAGAGCTACCCGAGAGGGAGGGCAGCCCTTGTAAGCTCAATTAAGTCTGCTGCCCTTCTCACTCCCTTACCAGGTTCCCCTGCTCTCTTCCCCTCCTCTGACTCTGTGATTCAAAACCTGTCCCTTGTGCTTGCCAGCCAGCATTGCTTGTGGAGCCCTGCCTCTGCGATGACGTCAGCCTGTCTCTGATAGGCTGATAGGCTTCTAGAATAAAGCCACAAATCACTGGTTGGGTCTGAGCCTTGCACTTTTATTTCAATGGCCTGAAACCCAAGCAGTTTCTTCTGCAGACCTCAGGCCTCTTGTCTGGCTTTGCAATAGCACTTTTCACCCCAGGAGAAAAGCGAATGTTTTGTCTGCTTTGTCGTGTGGCTAGAACCTCTGCTGTCAGGCTGTGGGGAGGAGAGAGAACAGGGTCTGACCTCACAGGGAAGCCAGTCTCTTCACAGCTTGTACATTAATTTTCCAGAGTTCTGAGCAGCAGCAAACACACAGAGATTGTTGCCCCTCCAGACTGGGGAGGGTTATGGGCTTACATTTTGGGCTTGTTGGTGTATTTGGTTCTGGATGTACAATCCCTGGGTTACAGTGGCTGAATTTATTCTCTAGCTGAAAGATGTTGCTCAGAAGAGAGTATCATTTTCAAAACTGGGCTGGGAATATAGAGGTCAGTGGTCGAGTGACCACCTAGCATGTGTGAGGCTCCAGGTTCAATGACCAACAATGAAACAAGTAAACCAGTATTTCACCTAATTCCACTTGTCATAATCACCTTCTAAGGGCTAAAACTATGAGGAAGAACACATTTTGGTCTATTTGCATGGTTCGCCTAGGGCCTGAGAGTCCTTTCTGCTGGCATCATTTCACGTTGGAGGTGAGCAACAGCACATATAACACTTTAAATAAGCACACTATTACCTTCTCAGAATCAGAACTTTCCGGAAAACTTTCTTGTCCTTTACCAAATACTGAACGACTGTGGTCTCTATCCACAAAGACCATGCTAGGTTGAAGGGTTTCAGGGAAGCAGGGCCTGTGACCTTGAGCCAGATCCCACATCTGGTTCTTCAGGGGCTGTGCCTAGACGGAGACAAGCCTGGCTGACCTCCCAGCCATGTGGTCAGTAAAACTGCCGTTCCATATAAATAGGCCCTGGAGTAAATGCTGAAGATGATTTCAGAGTCTGGAAAGGAGGCTGAGATGTAGCTCAATGGGTAGAGTCCTTGCTTAGCTGGCATGAGGCCCTGGGTTGAATTTTCAGGACCGAATTAAACTGGGCACAGTGGCATATGCCTGTAACCCC
Organism: Alexandromys fortis; assembly: GCF_014885135.2. Taxonomy (NCBI): domain Eukaryota; kingdom Metazoa; phylum Chordata; class Mammalia; order Rodentia; family Cricetidae; genus Alexandromys; species Alexandromys fortis. Next base: position 27,204,297 of record NW_026067927.1, read on the forward strand.
TGAACTCTGGAGACAGAGGCAGGAGGACCAGAAGCATCCAGACACCTTTAGCTACTGTGGAGGTGAGGACACACCGGGTATCTGTATCTGTGCTTTCCTACTTTGTGACTTTTGGCACACAGTCTAGCTCACATGGTATCAAACTACCCCACCCACAAAAGCCCCAATGACCTCAGGACCCATCACAATATCTGAGGTGGCTCTCTCTTCAGACAGCTCTTCTTCAGCTCTGTAGGGTCTGTCTCTCTCCAGAGGGCTCCAGCATGGCTGCCTATAGCTATGATGCCCTGGCTTTCCTAACAAAGATCATCTTGAGGGTGATTCATCTGTTTCCTTGCTCCTGAATCACTATAAGCACCTCCCCCACCCCATAGTACCAGGTACCAATGGGAACCCTACCTGTAAAAAGCAACCACCTTGCCAGGAGATGACAGAATCGGGGGGTAGGGGCCCCCCACCTCTATGACCCTCGGTGAGGGTTACCTGGGCTCGATGTTCACCAACAGCAAATTGTATCACGGCCACTCCGGGACTGTGACTATCCTCAATCCTCTCCACCGTGCTGGAGTCGATCTTGAGGTCATTGCTAATCTCTGCACTCTGGATGAAGTCCTCCGTCTTCAGGTCCTCCACCTTTTTCAGCTCCCCATTGGCCAGTTGGATGATCGAGCCTTTCATGAAATATGGCGGCAGCGTGGGTGGCGCCGTGGCAGGGGACGCCACCGACTGCACCACCGGCAGATGTATCTGGGCCTGCACCATGGCTGGGTAGGCGGCCTGGGTGACCAGAGCCTCGGGGTTGAAGTTCTCACTCTTGGGCAGAGCGGTGGTGACAAACGTGTGAGGCACTGCAGCAAACTGGGGCGATGATGTGACTATGGCCGAGGCTGCCCCAGGTGTGTCCATGTCAGGGCTGCCCACTGGGATGAGCAGAGGCTGGGTGCCTGGGATCACCAGGTGCTGAGGCAGGCTGCCGGCATAGGTAATTGCTTGCTGCTGGCCACTCAGGTAGCCGATGACAGGAGGTTGAGTCCCAGCATAGAAGGCTGTGGCTGGCAGGCCCACCGGGAGAGGCTCTGATGCACTGTGAGTGGTCTGAATGACCGTGTGGGGGGACAGTGCGTAGGACCTGTGGCTGGCCTTCCCTAAATGCAGGCCGCTCTTGTCGTTGAGGGTGGATGGAGAGGCCTCTCGATGTGCGGCCTGCTGCGTCTCCAGGTCGGCTGAGGGGGTGTTGCTGTTGGGCAGGACCATCACAGATCCACGGACCCCAGAGGTATCACGACTGCTGTAGTCTGATGGGCTCGGGTGGACCACCACGTGCCGGGACTCATAGGGATGAGGCACTGACTTGCCGCTTGCCTTGCCCAGGCTCAGCTCCACAGAGGATGGTGCCCCATACCTCCGACCCTTCTCCATCTCCCCATTCAGGACCTCCTTGGCCTGCATAGCCTGCTGCAACCTGCTGCTTTCTGCTTTTTTGGTGGACTCTCTAGGAACAAAGTGGCCTCCAGCGTCGCTGTACTGAACGACCACCTGGGACGAGGGCCCCAGGGTGAGCGTGTGCGGGATCATCGTCTGATGGGGATGCAGGTGGACCGGGATCGGGGGAGGAGATGCTGCCCGCCCAGAGCTCTGCGGAGAGCTGGAAATGTGAATATACTGGTTCTGCTGGGTGGGTGGAGGGGACCCCGGGGTGACCAGCCCCGCAGCAGCCCGGCTGAGGTGCTGCTGTGGTGGGGGCTCAACCTTATGTCCTGGTGCCTGGCTCAGACTGCCCATGTTGGCCAGCAGGGTGGAATAGGCCTCCAGCTGGGAGCGCTGTGATGGAGTGGTGGCCCCTGCAGCTGAGGCCACTGAACTGGTGACCGGGTTGCCCGACGGGGAGATTAGCTGGGAAGGGATAAAGCCAGCGTAGGGCCCACTGTATTGGGAGGAGCCAATGAACTGGAAGGTGTGTGACAGGTGGGCGTACTGCACGGGAGACACCGGGGTCCCCGATTGAGGAGGCGGGTACACCGTGGGCAGCGTGGTGGCTGTGGGGACTGACCTGGGGGCACTGGGTGGGGAGTAGTCCAACCCTGCGGACAGTGCTTTATGTAAACCCATTCCTTGTAAACCAAGCTCCCCGGAAGTCCCTGCTGGCCCATGCCGCCCACCCCCGTGGCCGCGGCTGCCAGGGGTGCTGGGGAGCCATGCCACACCCTCCACGCAGTGGTTGTCGCTGGGCAGAGCGGTGGCCTTCTCCTCAGAGGGCCGGCTGGTGGCGGGGATCTCACGTTTCTTGGGAGGCAGGCATTCATTGCTCCGCTCTTGGTTGGATTTCATTTTTCGCCGTCCCCCCTCCACGGTGGCTGTTTCACTGGCTGGCTGGCTCGGATTTCAGTCTGATAAACAGAGAGTCGCATGGGATTTCTGTAGGGGATCCAGGCCCTTCATGAGGAATCATCTCCCCGTGGGTTCGCTCGGCTGGCAGTAGCAGCTCCGGATTCTGAGAAGGAGAACGGACCAGGAGTGGGGGTACGGGGTGGGTGGGGGAATAGGGACAGGAAAGACAGAGGAGAAGAAGAAAAGCCAAACATCAGCTCTGTGGGAGAAACCCCATCAAGCCAAACCAATCAACCCGTCAACCCACTCACCAACCGAAAAACAATATTACCAACAAGATTAAAAGGGGACCTTGAGTGATTGGTAGCCCAACTGTTAAAATAGATAAAATATTAGTTAGGCTAATGAGCTAATAAGAATCAAGATATAAGTAAGTTTAAGGTGAACTTTTCTTAAACATTTGTTTGCTTATAATTTATTTGTGTGTGTGTGTGTGTGTGCATGCTTGCGTGCCTGTGGGAGTTTATGTACGTATGTGCCAGTACCCACAGAGGCCAGAAGATGGCATTGGATCCCCTGGCACTGGAGTTATGGGCTGTTGTAAACCACCCTGTGGGTGCTGGGACCTGACCTGGGCCCCTTACAAGAACAGTACTCTTGACCACCAGCCATCTCTTACCCAGATGTACTTTCCCTTTCTTTCTTTTTTTTTTAAATGACTTATTTATTTGCATTGGTGTTTCCCTACATGTGCATCTGTGTAAGGGTGTTGGATCCCCTGGAACTGGAATTACAGACAGTTGTGAGCCACCATTTGGGTGCTTGGAATTGAACCCAGGTCTTCTGGAAGAGCAGCCACTGCTCCCCCCCCCACTCCACTGAGTCATCTCTCCAGCTGAGATATACTTTCTTAATAAAATAGAGTAGGCAATTCAAACATTACTCCACACCTCACACCTTCTTTCCTCTTCCATCCCTTCCTTTTCCTTTTGGAGGGTAGATAAGAAAAAAAAAAAGAAAAAGAAAAATTTTCTTTTTTTTTTTTCTGACATGGTCTCTTGTTGCTCTGGCCGGCCTCATATTGGCTGTGTAATGGAGGCTGGCCTTGAATTCACGATGTTCTTGTCTCCGTCTCCTGGGGCCTGGGCTCACAGGTTTGTGGCACTCTGCCTGTGTTTTGGTAGAGGATGCATTTTGTAAATTTCTTCCGCAAAATGGTTGATGCTGTTCCTTATCGCCTGAGAAACTTTATCTCAGCCAGATGAGAGATCCCAAGAGCCGAGCTCTGGGAAGACACGGATTGGGAAGAGAGATGCCTGATGGGTCTTCAGGCTATTTCTCCATCTCCGGTTGCCAGAACCAATATTAAGATTTCATCTGGTGTCAGGGCTGCACTCAACCTATGGTGGTGTCCCCTTTCCTAACAGTGCCTCCTATACATACACCCCATGTACCCCAACTCAACAGTAGCAGCCCAAAATAATTCTGCTCACTCTAAGTCTCAAGAGAATTCCAAGTACAGTACCCTCTCCTATTAAGAGCACAGAGCATCGTTTACACCCAGTGTTTATAAATCCATTGCAAGGACAGCATAAAATCAAACCCCAAAGTATCAAACGTGTTGCTAACTTTTTTGCTGTCTGAAACACGGGTTCTCTGCAAAAAGCCACAGTGCTCTTAACTATGGAGCTATCTTTCCTGCCCGGTTCCCACTTTTTTTATAACAGCAGGCCAGGGAACATAATCATTGTGGAGGTCTACTCAGAGAACTGCTCATGCGGCCTCTGCTGGCGGCACAGGTGCACTGCCCCATAAAACGCCCCAGGATTTCATTAGGGACGTGCATGCAAGAGTGATGTGTCAGAATCGGAAATGAGAGCATTTGCATACAGTAGTGGGCCCAGCCAGCTAGGGAATAGGTTATTAGCTCAAGGCAGCTTGCGGGAAGAAAACGCAGGGGGCATGAAAGTCCTTTCGAAGCCAAGTAAAATGTCAAACATCCAGGAAGCGCTATTAGCAACAGGCAAACAGAAAACGGCCTGAGCTATTGACTGCAGTATGCAAACCCAGCAGCTCCTATGAAGAGGTTCTCAGAGGTACAGGGGTTTATTTATTCTGCCTGTCTGATAGAGGCTGGCTGTTCAGCCCCGAACACTAACTGGGCTGAGCTTCTGCTAAGGAACTAACAAGATACATCAAATATCTATTTTTAGTATTGAGGATCAAGCCCAGCACCTTGCGAATGCCAGGCAGGCACTCTACCACTTAGCTCTAACTCCTGGTATTATGTATCGATGCTGACAAATTTGAATTTATTCTGAAAAATTATCCACCGATAAATAATAGCATCTATGTTAGAGACTGGCTTTGTAAAACAAGGAGGAAACAATAAAGATTCAGGAGCGTCTCAGGCTGAACTCACACAAATTTTAACCCATCGTTGTCTTTTTTATATTTGCAAATTTTATAATTTAATATATTTATTATTGTTATTATTTTGTGGGGGGCACATGCCACAGCACACATGTGGCAATCAATTGGAACTGGTTTTCTCTTTTCATTGTGTGGGTCCTGGGGATGTGAACTTAGGTTGTCAAGCTTGGTGGCTTTACTTTATCCACAGAGCTATATTTCTACTTAGAATAATAGTTTTTAACCAAGTATTAAAAACTATTATTTTAATGGGGGAATCTTGCTATGTTGTCTGGGCTCGAGATCTTCCTGACCAAGGCTCCCAAGTTGTCACCAGTCTTGGCATTCTCCTAAATGTGGGATGTTTACCAGGCACCAGGGAAGACAGGGCTCTCTAAAGCCTGGTCCTTTAGCTGTCTGCACTGTCTGCATCTTCCAGAGTGGGACTGGATCCTGCTGGATTTTTACTAAGCCACTAGGGGCACCACACCATGCTACTGTGTAATGAGGTTAACCGTGACATTTTCATTACATATATATCATTATATTTTGTTCAATTTCCCCTCTGCCCTTCTGCCCCCTCTTCTTACTGTCTTCTTCTTCCCCTAAAATATTAACACTTTCTTCATACACACACACACACACACACACTATTCTCTCATACAATCTATACAGAAACATGACTCAAATTTGTAGGTGTATCCAACTGTTTGACATTGTGACACAGCATTGTCATCTACAAAGTCCATGCTTCAGAACTGCTCCATGAGACTTTTTTCCCCCAACAAAATTTCCTCTTCTCTCCCCCCACCCAAAAAAAATCTAAAGATGTTTCAAATAAGCTTAAATATCAGCCACATTCATAGGTATAGGGGGCTGACTTGGTCTGCAGGTTTGACATGCCTTTAGGCTACTATACATTTTATACAGGACTCAACCATGTTTTTGCTCCAATATGGCTCCGTTTTCTCTCTACTCTCCTGGTTGAGAAGCGACAGAAGAGGAACCTTCTAGGCTGGAGATATGAGGATAGACAGCCACTGGTTTTAAGACCTGGAAATAAGAAGCTGGTGCTCAGACTAGAAGGCACTTCCAGCATTTGACACAGATGCTTTTAAAAATACGTTTCAAGGGCGTCCTTGAAAGGGTGAGTGGAGAGGCTGTCCCTAGAGTCTCAGCTTGCACACACAGGAGGAAATGCAGAAGGCTCGTCAGGGTTGGGGCGGGCTCGGCATCCCTAACCTGCAAATTGAAACATAAAATGCTCCCGAAAGTCCCCGAGTCTGTGAGCAGTCACATGACCCAAGCGGGAAAGTCCACGACTGACCTTACTGAGTCAGAAGGTAGGTTTGCTAAAAATATTACATAAGATGAAGATGTCTCCATTGGTAAAGTGCGGATGCAAGTTTGGGTCCCATTCTGAATGTCTGATTTTATAAGTACAAGTATTCAAAACTTAAAAAAAAAAATTGAATGCAGAACACTTGTGGCCTAAACACACTGGATAAGGGGTACTAAGCTATACCAGGAAGTGAAGCACTTGACATAATGGCAGAGGTCACTAGGACACAGCGAGAATTCTTGAGGTTCTCACTCACCAATACCTTGCCCATCTGACTATGTCATCAGAGGAAACTCTAAGCTGGCAGGCGACTTTCAGTTTGGTGAACTTCAGAAAAGAAGCCCGACTCCAGCTTCCCTGGGGACGCAGGAAGGAGACAGCGGTCATAATTAGATGTCTTCATGGCTGACGGAGCAGGCATGTCTCAAAGGGAGAGGATCACTTATTCACCAAACACTACGTCATTTTCAGACTGTTCAGAGAACCTTCGCTGCTCGGTGTCAGCATGGGGCCCAGGACAGGGCTCTGCCCTCTACTCAGTTCTGCTCTGCTCAACATTTTATTAGTGTTTTGGTTATGGTCTTTAGAGGTAGCAGAAGGCTGCTGGAAGGGATATTTAGTATGTTGTGATTAATATGCAAATCTATCCTCAGAGGCTGGAAGTGATGGCATAGAACCAAGAAAATTAAGATTAATGAGAATAGAAATAAATGCCTGCCCTTGGTTTTAATAGCTCAATTAGCTTAGTTGGAGAGCTCTGGCTTAGGAAGAGTTTAAAGGAAGGAGTCTAGGATTTTTTTTTTTTTTTGAGAAAGGATCTTCTCAGGTAGCCCAGAGTGGACCTCAAATATGCAATGTTGCTGACGGTGTCTTTAAATTTCTGATTCTCCTGCCTCTGACTTCTGAGTGCTGAGATTACAGGTGTGTGCCACCATACCAGGTTTAAAACTCCCTAACACAGTGGTCTTGTATGTCGCACTCAAACGTCGGGAGCACTGCGGTGATATCGGTGTGATGGCAAAGGGTGGTCCCCACCCCCTGTGTGCTAAAAGGAAAAAAAGTGCATAGAAACAAGTGGAGGTGAGGATGTTCAAGCAAACCTTGCACTATATGATAGCTTTGTCACCATATATTTATCACTATTTATATTTATAGTAATATATTTATCACTATAGCTTTTGTGATAAATGTCATGGGTCAGGTTGCAAAAGACGAGATATCAGGCTGTCGTTCATAGGCAAGCAACAGGAGTGCTGGTGTTCCAGACCCAGCACCCAAGCTCAGTGGGACTCAGGCCACAAGAGAGCTGAGATGGCACCTCCTGCCCTCGTGGGACACTAAGAATTGTGAGTACCAACGTGACTTGTAGGCGAGCTCTGTGTGTGTCAGAAAGAGCAGACTCAAGTCGAGTGTTCCCGCACACACCTGTAAACTCAGCGCTGTGGAAACGGAGGCTGCAGAACTGTCTTAAAACAACAGCAAAACCCTAAGACAAGCAAAGAACCTGTAAGGACAAGAAGCCCTAAGTTTCAGTTTGCATCCTGCGGACTCCCCTTCGCTGGCAGCAGCTGCACATCACAGTGGCCTGGTTTGAGGTAAAGATGGGTTGGGAGGCACTATTGCAGAAGTTGCAGTCCCCAGGTGGATGCAAAGCAGGAAAAAGGCTTCTTTGTGTGTATGCGTGTGTGTGTGTGTGTGTACATATTCGAAGGCTTTTTCCCCCATGTAGTGATATGACTAAATTTATCACTTAGCATGACTAAAACATTTGAAGCCTCTCAAAACAGCACAAGTCCCATTTGGGGTCACAGAGGCTATGGTCTGGGCAGAGTGGTTCTCTGATTAAAAGCTTTTAGGATAGCCAGCCATGGGGAGGGGTGGGGCCCTCAGGTGACCTGACTGTCTCGTCTTCTTTCTCTGTTTTCTTTTTGAGACTATAATTAAAACATTTCTCTCTTCCCTTGCCTCCCTTGAAACCCCCTCATATACTCCTCCTTTCTTTCAAATGCACATCCTCTTTTTCCATCAACAGTTATTGCATATATATATGCATATATATATCCGTATGTAAAATAATACATATTCCTAAAGATAACCTGCTCAGTCTGTGTGATGTTACTTGTACATATGTTTTCAGGGCGGACCATCTGATACTGGATATCTGATTGGTGTGCCGACTGCCTTGCCTTGATGTCCCTGAGTGGCAGGTGGCTAAGTCTTGCCCCCACTTGTCCCCACTTGTCCTTCTGTGGGCCATTTACTGTTATGTGTCAGCATGATAGAGGGACAGCCTTCATTAAGGCTTGGGTGAAGCTATCCTTAGGCCGCTGGCTTTTTTCCCATGCCATTTTGGTCCATGTGGTGACAGAGGGCACTGGGAGTGTCTGGAAACATCTCAACAGCTGTCATGTGACACGGGTCCAGCACACTTGTCCCTGCCTCTCGGGAGCCCAGGAACATGAGTCTGCACCAGGGTAGAGGGGACGAGGCTGACATCTGGCCTGAGACATCCTTAGAAGCTGCTCCCATGGAGAATGTGGCTGCAGCTAGCTTAGCGTGGCCAGCATGCTCTGGCTGCCTGCCCACCCTGGAATTCCTGGAAAGGCTCAAGACAGGAAAATGACCATCTGGATCCAAACAGGTCCCAGGAGAACTGGAGGTTTTGAGAAAGGCTGGAAATGCCTTTCTGTCAGGACCTTCCCTGGTTTCAGTGCCAACACAAAACCCCTTCAAGCTTGCCAGTGCCCTCTGTGCCGGAACAGCTTCCCAAGGCGCCTGCGTGGCTGGGGATGGACCACTTGGGCTGGGTGGCTGGGAATAGCCGTGGGGACCTTCAGGGTTCTCCCTCTGGTCTATTGCAAACTGCTTTTAGGAGGGGGGAGGTGACCCTCCATGTAGCCTCAGCCCTGAGAGAGTAATGGAGGAGACAACTGATCAGGAAAGCATTGTCAGTAGGGGGAGGAAGTGAGCATGCTGTAGTCAGTTGACAGTGTCCTGTTCCCTGTAGAGCAACTTCCTTCAGTGCTCAGGAGGCCCTTCTTTAGAGAATATCAATACAAATGTTAACATTGTTATTACTAATGATAGAAAAGACGATACTAATGTGATTTCACACACACACACACACACACACACACACACACACACACACACTTTTGTTTTTTAAATTTGGGTTCTCCTGTCAGTTTAGGCTGACCTGGTTCTCCTTATTTCCACAAGGGCTAGAATCATCAGTGTGTCCCACCATGTGCAGTCGCTGCTGATGAGGAAGGACCCGAGCAGTTGCTCAGGAATAGGCTGTGGTGTAAGAACAAGAACATGGCAGACTGCGGGGTAAGGTCAAGGAGGAAAGGGCAGATTCCAACCCTAGCTTTATTCCCATTTGTGTATATAATCTTTTTTCTTTTCAACTGAATGTATTTTTTGTTTGACTTGAAATTGTGCATACACCTGGTTTAAGGAGATAATCATTTAGCCAACATAGAATCTTATAAGTAATTTCTCTGTTGATAGAATAGGGAGAAATTAATTTTCATGCCCCGCATAGTGCACGTGCTCAATCAATAGAAGCCACCATAAAGAGAATCTCACAGAAATCTCCTCACTGTTTCCCAGCAATCACCCATAGTTATCTGCTGCCCGGGTCTCCTGGTCCTGTGATGATATCAATCTGACTTTTTCAAAATGCCCATCCTTCCAAACATCTGGGCTTTTACTTTTCTCACGTCTACATGGCTGTTTAAAATTTATTGCCTTTATTTGCTTAACAGATGGGACCTTATTTACAATAATTCCCAACACAGGAGTCCATTCACACTAGAAAGCAAGAGTGATTCTGCAGAGAGAAGGCTCAGCAGGGCCGGATGGGAAACGCAAACACAGCGTTTCTTGGCAAGGGTTAAGCTCAAAGTTCCTGTCCCTACTCTGCTGGCTCTTCAATACTTTTTGGATGAGTAATTCCCAAGAGGCACTGCAAGGAGATGGAGACTCTTCTTCCCTCCTCCAGGGAAGGCTGCCAGCAGACTACTTACTCATACTCTCAGGGTTTCTCTGCACACCAGGAAGCTGAATACCGGAACAGCTAAATCCTGCATCCTACACTATGGGCCACCAGGGGCTGGTCTTCCTGGAGTTAGGAGAGACCAACTTCTAGCAGAGGAGGATGTGAAAATCCCCATCAAGTCGGAGGAATGTCTTTTGGGAGGGGCTTCAAGTGTCCTTTGCTCTTGACGTGAAACTTCCAGGTAGTTCTTAAGTTCCTCTGCTATCTCTCAAGGACATCCCACACTGCTTTCCCTTCGGTGCGGTTGTCCAGTCTCTATGGTTCGCATGCAACCTCAAGGTTCTCACTTCAGAGATGCAGCCTCTAAAGCAAAAGTGTTGTGTGATAGGATTTTTAAGGTCAGTGGGGAGGGCCCTGCCCTAATGAATGATTGTGGACATTATTGCAGGTGTGGGTTAATTAAGACAGGTGTGGGTGGGTTCATCAGCCAGCTGGCTGCGGACCTGACATCCACCATCCACTTAGTACAACCAACGCACCTAGAAATCTTCCACAGCCATGGTGCATTGGTTATACTAATTGTCCCATACTCCAATGACTCCATTTCTCTGTAACACCTACGATGGCTAATCTTCAATGTCAACTTACTGGATCCTAGGGATTACCTAGGAGACACACTTTTCTCTGTGTGTGCTTCCAGAGAGGCTTGGCTGAGGAAAGAGGACCCATGCCAAAAGTGGGCGGTCTCAAGATGAATGAGAAGGAAAAGGGAGAGAAAGTGAGTCAAGCTCCAGCATTTGTCTGGCTTCAGCTTCCTGAGTGTGACCAGCAGCTGCCCCCACCACTAGCACTCCCTGCCCTTCCTTCCCATGGTGGGCTGTGCTCCCAGGGGATGAGGCGGAACCACCTTTCTTCCTTCAGTTGCCTGTGTCAGGCCTTTCTGTCACACAACAGGAGACATAACCAAGATGCTACCTACAAACAATCCAAGGACATCAACTCAAACGGATACTGGAGCCCAATGGTCATGGCAGCTTTGTTTATAATAACCTGGGTCAGTGTGTCAGCCCACATGTCTATCAACAGAGGGACAGACGGACAGTGGGATATACCTATTAGCCATTACTGCCATCCAGTCCTCATTCTTGTCAGAGGACTGACATTCTGATATACACTGCAGTACAATGAAACCAGAGTCATCATGCCAACAGGAAGGAGCTGCACCCATAAGAACACCATCTGAGTCTGCTTGTATGAAATGCCAAATACCCGGTCGCGGTAAAATTCAGTATGACCTGCAGAGAAGGCTCAGAGAAAGTGCAGGGTATAGGATCGCAGTCTGGAATGATGGTGGATAGACGGCCAGCATGGCAGTACTTAATCAATGCCCCCAGTTGTACGCTCTGACAGTTAAAAGAATACATTTTATATGGTGCATATTTCAATAATTCAACAGGACACATTGTAGTTGTGATACCTTGTGAAACAATGGTAATCGTTTGTAAATGACAGAACACCTTGCCCCCTACCTCAGCTTTGTAGAGCCACCACGTTCCCAGAATACCTGCCAGAGTTTGTCTGTACCTCACCTGAACTTTGGGAGTACCATTAACCCCTTAAAACTACAACACAGGGCTGGTGAGATGGCTCAGTGGTGAAGGTGCTTGCAGGACAAGCATGGTGGCCAAGTCTCATCCTGGAAGCCTATGTAAAAAATCCAAGGGAGGAACTGACTCCAGGAAGTTGTCTTCTGACCTTCATATGCTTTCTGTGGCATATGTGTCCCCACATCCCACAAAAATATCACACACACACACACACACACACACACACACACACACACACTCACTCGGAGAGTCCAGTTGCTGGAGACTCAAAAACACATTCAGACCTCAACTAGGTCGCCACTGGCCATTTCTCCATGCATTTGCCCACAGAGGGTCCCCTGCCTAAGACATTCTTCAGGAACAGTTCCTACGCTCTCGGCAGATATATTTCCACCTGGGCCATCCTTGGTGCTGGCTGCTCACTGCACTGTAAATTCTGCCTCAGTCACCAACCAAACACTACGACTCCTTTCTTGGGGGTGCCCTGTTTTATCTTCTCTGGCAGGCGGTGGGTTTGTAGGTTCTGGATGTGATGGGGCAGTACTGGAAGACAACCCGAGCTCACAACGGGAGGACGCAGGACACTGCACCTGTGAAGAATCTGCTTTGGAGATTCGCTTTCTACCGCAGACAGCAAGAGAAATAGTGGCCCCCAAGACTCCCCAGATCAGGCAGTGCGGTAGACTGCTTGGAGGTGCTGTTGCTAGGATCCTGCCATTCAGGAAGGCCTGGCACCATTGTGCCCTCTTAGTACCAATCTTCAGGAACCGCTTCCGAAGCCTTTGGATTAACGGGAAGGAACAAGCTGTTACAAAGACAGCAGTGTTATCGAAAACCAGCCCAAATCAAGTGGAGAAAGGACAGCAGTAAAGATCAGCCAAGGTAGGAACTCTGGCTGAAACAAATGCTTGTTTTAGCATCTGGGGTGGGGTGGGGTGGGGTGGGGGCGGCTGACTCACACTTGTGTGAATGGACGGCTGCGTTCTGACCCTCAGAAGATGAATGGTTCATTTTGAAAAGCTCAGCAAGTGCGAAAACCTACTTCCTACCTCCGTTCATTTCAGAGCGAGGCTGCAGAGTGGCGTCTGCAATGCCTGGGTCGTTCCCAATCAACCAGCGAAACCGACAATGGGCTGGCCTGCTACCTGCAGCTGTTTTCAATCAGAAAGCAGAGCAATTATGGCAGCCTCTCCCGGGGGCTCACATGCAGGGCCACACGAAGCCAGTGGAACATTAAGGATGTTTGAACCAGCTCCCAGAAATCTACACTGTCGGCCTGCCAAACACTCATCTTCTCCCTGGCTGGGCATGGGTGACTCCATTCGGTATTCGTTCAACAGTCAGAAATCTACATTCTTCCAGGACGAATGTCGGTGTCCTCTGGTCTAGCACACTGCCACACTGACTGTGGCACAGGAGATGGCCGAGCAGTTTTTCAATATTAGGTCTCATGGAAGAAGGGAATGCCCCACTCTGAAACCCTTAGCTATGCAGGGAAAGGGCTGTGGGAAGGTAGAGCCTGTCAGAGCCCAGAGGAAGAATTGCTTTGCCGAATCATTTGAAACTTGCTTTTGAAACCATAAGTGTGTCAGCCCGAGGAACGTGACGGCGGGCTGAAGTACATGGCTAACTTCGTGTTACCTCAGACCTGGGCTAGCTTCCTAGCTGCTGGCATTTGGCGACTTTAGGAGAATCATTCAGTTTTGTGAGCTTGAAGAAAACGGAGATGGGGATGGAGAGACGGCTCAATATTTAAGAGCACTGGCTGCAGAGGACCTGTTTGGTCTCTACCATCCGGTTATAGTGGATAGCTCACATGCGTGTAACTCCAGTCAGAGGTTCTGATGCCCTCTCTGGCCTCTGTGGACACCTGAATGTATGTGGTGCACACACAGACAAGCAGACATGCACAATACACATTTAAAAAATCATAAAAGATGGGCTGAGGAATTACTTAGTCAGCAAAGTGCTTGCCTTGCAAGCATGGAGACATGAGTCTGATCTCCCAGAACTCATAGTAAAATCCTGGTGTGGTGTCACATGCCTATAATCCCAGCACTAGGCAGGCAGAGGGAGGTGGGTCCTTGGGGCTCACTGGTCAGTAGGCCTAATCTACTTGGTGATTTCCGGGGCAATGAGATACTCTGCCTAAAAAACCAAGGTAGATGGCACTGGGGAAACACAGGCCCATGCACAGACACACAAAGCACACGAGAGAAACACACAGAATGAGCACAGATATAGTCATAAGCCCAAGCCTGTGAGGCTGTTAGAATTCTGTGGGATGAAGCAATGCCCAGCACACAAATGGTATTTTCTGGCTATATACTACCTTCAGTGGCCAAACATCCCAATATTGTCACTGTGGAGGGAAGACGCTTAGGGTCAAGACCGTGTGAGCTATTATCCTGGCTGTCTTGATCCACCTGGTGCCTGTTAGCTCATGTCTAGGTGCCTCAGTTTTCTCATCTCTAAAGTGGGAACAATACCAGTGCTAGCTTGCTGCAGCACACATAGGAGAGAGATACCACCAAGGTTGGAGTGTGGCAAGCCCAGGAACAGCAGTTGCTGCTGGGACCTCCCGAGGAGGTCTTCTTTCACTCAGTTCCTGTTTTCATCTGTGTGAAAATGTCCCCGTTGTCCCTCTAAGTTTTTCCCAAGGTAAAAAGGTACATCATAGGTACCAGTCAACTCCAGATGATGCTGGGTGGAACGTTCTCTAATTACAAGGTTCCTGCCCTCATTTCCCTTAATGAGGCACCTCAGAGCTCCTCAGTTCAGAAGCACCCAGGTCTTCTGAACCATCTCATAGCAAACACTCCATGTGCCTACGTGTCTAGCCACATACACACCTACAGATACATACATACACTCACAAATATATATACACATACATACACTCACATACAGATACATACATATACACACATATAGATACACACCTACAGATACATACATACACTCATATACAGATACACACATACATATACTAACATACAAATACATACATATACTCACATACAGATACACACATACATTCACACAGATGCACACATATATACATACACTCACAGATACACACAGAGTATTACATATACTCTGCATCTCAAACTGGAATAAAACTTTGTATAACAAATGCTCAGTTGCATCTGTATTCAAACACAAAATTCTAATGCGTCCATCTTTTAAACCTGATTTTGTCTGTACCATTACTCATTTCTGGGGTATAATTGGAAGCTTTTGGACTTATTTGAACATAGACCACAGAGCACAGTTTTGACACGATTACTCATGAAAAAATAACGCTAGCCCTTTCCTCTCTTTTTGGCTCTGGCATTGCCCACGGTCCTCTTGGAATCTCCACAACGCGTTAGACAAGCCCAGAGTCTGGCCAGCTATCGACTGTGGTTAAGGCCTAAGAGCAAATGAAAGCTAACGGAGGATGATTCTGTGATTCAATGAGAGCGATGTGAACAGTCAATAGGGCTCAACAAATGGAAACGTAAAAATGCAACAGGTTCTTTTCACAAGGCTAATTTCCTTTATCAGCCCCGTGACCTTGGGAAACACATGGATTGGCTCATCTTGTGTTGCTATGATATACCTGATGTAGGCTGCTTTGGAAGAAAAGTGGCTCATTCAGCTCACAGCTTTGGAGGCTGAAGTCTAAGGCTAGACAGTCCCATTGATTCTGGCTCTGGTGAAGTCTTAGCAGGGGAGTGGTTTCTGGTGGGCTTGCAGCTGAGAGTTATGGCGTGGAAGGAGACCTATATAAGCTGCCCTGGCACAAAATAAAGCAGGTAAGCAATCTGGGCATTCTTGGCATTATCTTTGTCTCTGTGTGTGTTTCAGTCTCCAGCCCCTTGCCCGACTTGCAAACTATACCATAGCACATAGAGTAGACATTGCGTTACAGCTCTTGTAGGCCAGGCCGGCCTGATACTCACAGAGATCCGCCTGTCTCTGCCTCCCAACTGCTGGGATTAAAGGCGTGTACCACCACGCCTTTACAAGCTGGCCAAGACAAGCTCTTATTCCTGCAGTCCCAGTCCCTCCCTGGGACTGACCCAGGCTTGCTTCAGTTTGCCGAGGGCAGAATCCAGCTATGGTGGTTGCCCAGAGGCTCCCATGCTTTGCCACACTGAGCATCTGTGATCTGGGGTGCTAAGTAATGGTAATTCAACCATATGGAAATTTCAGTGGTAATTTGCTGTCACCTTTCCAGTCCCTCTGCGCTAAGAACACCTACTCCTGGTGGCAGGTGACTCATCTGTCACTTTTCTAGCATGCTCTTCTAAGTTAAGACACAACAAAACAGCAGTGTGTCCCTGATGCATGAACTTGGTAGGGGAGGAAAAGCTTCAACGTGGTAAAAGATAGTGTTTCTTTTCCTCTTGCGTCTCCTTTCCACAAAGGGCTGAACACTTCCCCCGCCCCGCTGGACTGGCCGCTTGAACCGCCCCCTCTGGCTGCTGGCTGTAACCGCACACAGCTGCTCCAATCACTGTCTTTTGAAACTTCAGAGGAAAGGCCAGATCTGGGTGTTCCACGGACAAGGACTATTCCTACCTAGCTTTGTGTGTGCATGTATGCAAGTGCACCTGTATGTGGGTGTGCACGCACATATGTGCAGAGCGTAGGACAACCTCACCTCTTCCCTGCCTTGGACACCATCCGCCTTGTTTTATTTTTCCTTGTTACAGGATTTCCCACTGCCTCTGGAACTCACCCAGTAAGCCAGGCTAGCTGGCCAGTGAGCTCTAGGGATCTGCCTGTCCTCACCTCTCCAGTGCTGAGATTACAAGTGTCTGCTACCATGTCCAACTTTTTCTTTTCTTTTCCTTTTTTTCTTTTGTTTCTCTGTGTAGCCCTGGCTGTCCTGGAACTCATTCTGTAGACCAGGCTGGCCTCAAACTCAGAGATCTGTCTGACCCTGCCTCCCGAGTGCTGGGATTAAAGAGGAACACCACCACGACTAGCCAACTTTTTGCTTTTTAATGTCACATATTAGTTACTTTTTCCTGTTGCAGCGATACTATTGAAAAAGGCAACTTCAGGGAGAAATGGCTTATTTTGACTCACAGGCAAAGGTTATAAGGCTGAAGGACTAAAACCTGGCAAGTGGAGTTGGAGGGAGTCTGTCACCTTGCATCCAGTCAGAAACCAGAGACTGCTTGTGCCCAGAACCCAAGCGCAGGGAATGAGGCCGCCCAGGTCAGAGTTGGTCTTCCCACCTCAATTAACTTAGTCAAGGTAATGTCACACAAGCATTCCTAGATCCTTGTCTCTGGGTGATTCTAGATCCTGAGTTGGTAATCAATGTGAACCATCACAAGCAGGTTCTGAGGACAGAACTCAGGTGCGCATACTACCAGCCTCTCAGTCCTTCATTTCCACCTGGAAACCATTCTCCTAATCCTTTCCAGAAGGCTTTGGACTCATCATCAGAAAGACCTCAACTCATTATCTAGAATATTCCTCTCACTGACATTGGCACGGTTTAGCAAAGCAGAGGTTTGAAATGCCAGTCTCTGAAGTCATGGGGTCAATCCCCAGAAGCGACTGCTTCTCTTCTTACCATCTCTATTTCCTGTCCACATTGTGCAAATTGGACAGGTTTCAGACAGACGTCTTAGTGACTAAATCAGGACAGGCCATGGGTGTCTGCCTCTTTCCAACTCAAACCGTGACTTAGAAAGCTCAAAGGGAAAGTTTTTCTGACCTCGCTTGGCTCAAAGTGGGAGAAGAATCCATTGCTCTCTCTCACAGGGAGGTTTCAAAGCGCAGGAGAAATGGACAGGGCTTTATGCCATTCTGGGCATAAGCTTATTGCTTTTGGTCATGTCTTGGCAGTAGTGATATAGTCTGTCCGTTCATGAATAAAAGTTTGAGAGGCTACAGTCAAGGTCCAAATAACTAATAGGCTGTTGGTACTTCCCCCGCAGAATTTTAAAGGTTTTCCTTGAAGAGAAGTAGATTAAATGGCAGTCCCTCTGTTCCGCGTGTTGTAAACTGAAAGTATAGACAATCCTGGGACTAAGAGATCTCCAGGATAAGTGAGATGACACCAGGACAAAGGTCCAGCATTCTTCACAGGAACACATCTTGTCCAGAAACTTCCTTGGACTATTTGGTATTTTATTTGTATGAGTGTTTTGACTGAATGCATGTATGCATACCACATGTGTACTGGGTGCCTGAGGAGGTCAGAAGAGGGTGCTGGATACCCCGGAATCGGAGCCACTTTGTAGGTTCTGGGAACTGGATCTGGGCTCACGGCCAGAGGGGTAAGTGCTGATAACCACTGAGCCATCTCTGTAGCCCCACGATCTGACGTTTTAGTTCCCAGCATTCTAACTGCTTGCCAGCTTCCTTTGGGTAAGATTTCTCTCCCACAGTGACTCAAGACATCAAGTTAATTTTCAAATATGACAACTGTCAGACTTTTTTTTTTGGCAAGATAAGTCTTGAGCAGACCAAATTTTCATTGTAATTTAGAAAAGGAGAACTTTTGGATATGTATATGAAAACAAAGATCATGACATTATATATGTGCATGTATATGTATTTATGCATATATAATCCACAGAAAGATGACACAGAGGATGTGAATGACAGGAAGAAAGAGTATAAAGCAGAAAGTGATCTGAGCACTGCCATTTTTAACCGTTTTTTTCCCCAAGTCAGGGTTTACTCTAGCCTGGCTGGCCTCAAACTCTACATGTACCTGAGGCTGGTCTTGAATTCCTGATTTTTCTGCCTCCACCTCCAAAGTGCTGGGATTCCAGGCATGTGGCATCATTTGAAGGCTGATTTGTTTATGGTTTTACGGGTATATATGTGTGTGCCTGTGGGTGTGTGGCACATCAAGTCAAAAGAGGGCATCCGGTCCCCTGGAACTGGAGTTGCAGGCAGTGGTGAGCCACCATTTGAGTGCTGGGAGCTGAGCCCAGGTCCTCTGCAGGAGTAGCCAGCGCTGTTAACTGTCCCAGCATTTTGAAATACTTGTTTCAAGCCAATGTGAAGAAACCTAAATCTCTTTGGAATTTATGCAAATCTTACAGAGATTCAGCTTTATTTATAGCTATTCCATTTATAAAATGAAGCATCCTATAAATGAGACCGACGTCCAGAGAGATGATGTTTATTGCAAAGGGGCTGCGGCTTGGAAGTGTTTTGAGTAAATGAATCATCGGGTCTAGACTCACTCTTTCCCACTCCCAGTTTCACTCTGTGTGCTGTGCAGAGGAAGGCTAGAGTCAAACCAGCTTCCGGGGAGTTGAGACTTGGGCTATGACAGTGAATGGGGAAGAGAGGTAGGAAGGATTAGCAAGGCAGAGCGAATGGGAGAAGGAAGCTGGGGTAAGCCATGGCATTGGAGCATCCATGTAGGGATGAGAAGGGCACAGCTATCATAGATACATAAAATGAAAAGGATGCGTTTTTGAGGAAGAGATGCCAATGAAGTTTAGGACTTCAAGGGCCTGGGAAGATAGCTCACTTGGTCAAGTGCTTGCTGCACAAGCATGAAGAGCAAAGATGAGATCCCCAGAATTTGCAAGAAAACCAACCAACCAACCAACCAACCAACCAACCAACCAACCAACCAACCAATAAACCAATCGGGAATGGTGGCTCTCCCATACAAGCTCTGGTAAGGCAGAGGGGTAAGAGAATCCTCGGTATTCTGGTACCAGCCAGCCTAGCCTAATCAGCTAGGCCCAGGTTCTAACAAGAAACCTGCCTCAGAAAACAAAATGGGCATCTCTTGACAAAGAACACTCAAGGCTGTCCTCCTGCCTCCACATGTATATATGTGCGCACACAGGACTGCAGAACTTTTTCTTTTAAAAAAAGTAAAACATTTATTTATTTATTTACTTATTTATGTGTGTATGTATATATGTATGTTTGTGTACATGTATATATGTATGCCTATGCATGCCATGGGTACATTTAGCAGATCAGATGACAACTTTTGGGAGTGTACTCTATTGAACTCAGATTGTCTTGCTTGGCTGAGACATCTCTCCCGATGAACTTGTTTAGCTTTTGGAAGCTTTCCGGAAAGTTTGTGTCAGCACTTTTGTCTGGGAAATGGAGAGGTTCGTGAAGGGCTCATGATACAGAAAGTAGCATTGGACCCAGGAGGGAAATGGAGGTGAGGAGAGACATCCACGTGAAAGGCAACAAAAAGAAGTACACACCCCTGATGTAACTTTGGTTAGGACAGGAAAAGGGATAAAAAAAAAAAAAAAAAAAAAAAAACTAGGAAGAAAACCAAGGCACTGGCTACATTACATGCAGAATTAATGCATTACATGAAGAAAACAGTAACTAAGGTAAGACGCTTACTAGACCAGTGGTTCCCAACCTCCCCTGCACAGCCTCTGTGAGGTTCTGGGCCAGAATGTACACTGTTGATCACTGGATTGAGCTGTCTGGCTAGGATGACATCAGAGGATAGTTCCACAAGTCCTGCTTAGAAGGGGAGCGGGATCTTATGGTGTCTTAGATGTGTTTTCCTGCCTCCAGGCTCAGCACGTACTTGTGTATTAGTGATGTCTAAATCTCCATTTGCATATGTCGACAAGAAATAATGGACTCCCATCACATAGTCAGCATTTGCAAATCCCCTGCCTGAGATTACATTGCTGAGCCTCCTGCATCATCACACGAATGCTGGAATAAACATACAGGCTTTCTGTGAGTTCCCCAAGAGCCAGGGAACATGACCGTGTCTCCGTCTAAGCCGATTAAACCTCTCGACTTGTTTACTCCCTCTTCAACTGGTTGTTAAGTCGAGGATTCATTTGAGAAAGCACTTTAGCTCATACCAACTTCCCTGGTGGTAGCACACTTGGTGAGAAAAGGAAACCTCATAAGGTCATACGAATTATTAATAGTGTATTTGTCCCTCTGTATCTATGGTTTTGAATCCTTAGACATAATCTCGGAAAATATCTGTGTGTGGGCATATACCCATGTTCATGTATGCATGTGCACACTCAGGTCCACATGTTTATGTGTGCACATGTACACTGATGTCAGAGGAAAAGCTTAGGTGTTGTTCCTCTGGTACCACCTGCTTTTAAATTTGCTCTGAGACAAGGTCTCTCATTCGCCAAGTCAACTAAGCTAGCTGACTCGGGAGCCCTGGTGATCCACATGCCCCTGCCTTCCCAGCACTGAGATTAAAGCCCTCATGTTTGCACTGCCAGCATTTTATCGAGCTATCTTCTTTGGTCCCCAAATAGTTTCTACTAAAAAATGTGTATGTATGTTCGTGTATAGGATTGCTTGTCGCCGCTCCCTAAACAATGCAATCTAACAAGCACTAACACGGTTTTTTATCATGTTCAGGTATTGGAAGCCACCTACATGATATAAGACAGGTGGAAGGAACACTCAGACGTTAGGTTGCATGTAAACAACACGGTGTTTTATACGAGGGACTCAAGACAGCCCTACCTACCTCCAATGTCCCTGTACAACCCCAGGTTCCCCCCACGAACTACATTCTAAGAATGAATACAGAGCTAGGCATTCAAAGGCACCGCATGTTTGAAAGGCAAGAAGAATCTGTGCTAGGTTTTATATAGGCGTTTGTAGCGAGAGGCATCAGCGACTGTCATAGACCCAGTAGGAACAGAGTTGGGTGGGAGGTGCCGGGAGGGAAGGATGGTAGAACTTCATGTTTCATTCACGTTCTGTTTTGAAACAGGATTTAGAAGGGATACTGCACCATTTGGCATCCATGATTTTGGTTCCGGCACATGGCTAATTATTTCTACAGCGCTTGTGATCTTTTTTAAAAACAAACATGTTTTGTGCATACACACCCACTTTTAAAAATATGCCTTTCATCCTCCCTTCCTAGAGCCCCGAGGAAGTACTTGATCAATTGTCTTGAGGGCAAGTCCTCTGGAAGGAAATGTAGATTATATGCTAAAAATGTAACCTGCCACTAAAACTTGTATAAACAAATCACAGGAAAGAATGGCGCGGCATTTGGAGTATAAACAAAGTGCCTCAATTTCACATGCGTATCTTTAAAAATATTTGGTAATAAATCTTAGGCCCCTAAATATATACTGCCATCCATCTTCCTAAAGATCGCTGATGCTCCCATGGTTTCTTACTGCCACGTCCACAGATCAGCTGACTAGTTGGAATGCACCGCACCAATCCCTATAGTTGATGTTTTGGTGACAGCAACCTTGAGTGAGGGCTTCTGGTCCTACAGGCATCATTAGATCTAAATGGCTCACCTTCTTGAAGCTGTGCTATGAAGCATAATGATGTGGCACGTGGCTGGTTTTCACCCTTGAATCTAGGCGGTTCCATGGGGCCTGCCTGGTCTGGTGTGTAAAGGACCTTGGTTTTCCTGGTTGGCTAGCCTAGATTGCAACGAGGTGTCTCACCACACCAGTGGGTTGTCTGTCACTGGCTCCTGCATCAATGCCAAAGTTCAACTCACCCAAGGCAAAAATCTGCAACAGAGAGACTATTCCTGCCTCCCCTTCATGTTACCCGGTCTGTGATGAAGGAGAAATAAGGTGCTTGGCTCTTTTCATGAGAAGATGGTTTTAGATGTCCATCATGGAGGAACCAGATGCAAACACCTAGAACTTCCTGCTTGAAAAGCAAACAGCTCATCTCTACTCATTAAAGGAGCCGTGTTATCCATTTTAGAGCAGGGGATTACTGGGAAGTGACCCAGAGAATAGGGTGACATCTTGACACCAGTCTTGACACACATACATCCCCTTCTTATCCCCACACCCCTTTCGCTGCAGCGACCACTGCCACCACTACCATCAAGCACCCCCCCCCCCATTCTATTATCACCCACTCCCATCACAGGGAAACAAAGGAGACACGTTACCATGGTTCTGGATGCTGGAGGCACCATGGAGATGCTGCCGCCAGCTCTGTAGATAGATGGAAGGTCATGTTGGGCCAAGAAACACTTTTGAAGCCGTTCAGGCAAAGCTAAATTTGCAGATCATTTTTCTGTCAGAGCATAATGTGAAAATCTTCCTCGTATTTGTACTACAGAAGGCTCTCTCTTCATATAGATTTAAGATCCAGTTTACATCCAGGCTTAAATTACAATACTTAATGTGGTATACTCACTCAATGCAATCTGCCAGCTTCTGGTAGCTAAACTTTTGCTGACCGCCCCCTATGCATTATAGGCAAACAGTAGGAAAAACAAAGAGCTAATGCCTATAAGCATGTACAGCCTACTTACACGCACATCTCATTTGTGTTAGCTTTTGCAACTGCAACAGAGATATCAGAGATCATCAGTTGAAAATGAGAACAGGTTTATATTGGCTTTATACTGCGGACTGTCCATAGCTCCATCCCAGTGAACATTCTGGCTGCCTGCCATTGTATTATCGGATTAAGCCAGATGACCCACAGACACAAACACCAGTCTAAACTCCTTTGTACGTACTTCCTTGCTTTCCACCCCTTCTGCCTACTTCACTCCTAGAAGAGCTTCCTTGGAGCAATGGATGCTTACGAGATATTGGCTGGTTGGTTACAGTTTCCAAAGCCACAGGTAGAAAGACTTGGAAAACAGAATCAACACTACACTCTGGATGACAGTTAGGTCTCCATTCACTCCAGCCCCCAAGCCTGGCTCAGTGCCACGTCCATACGTGGGAGGTGCACATGGAAAATCTGTCCTACAAACAAACTCCATGATGTGCTACAGTATCTTCCAGTAACGGCTCAGTGTCTAGCCTTTGCTGACTGGGGTTTTCTGCTGCCTGCTCTGTTCAAAGGACACAAAACAAAATGAGTGATTGATTCATGGTTCTGTTAGGAGTAAATACAGTGTGAGGTGGGACTTGGGTCACAGAATAAATAAGTAGAAGCTGATGCTCTTTAACCCAAATTGATCTCATCGGCCTGATCTAACCACAGGAGAAGTCAGGTTTTTTCCTCCAAGCATTGATGAGCTCCCTCTGGGAGTTTGGAGTGGAGGATTAGTGAGGCAGCCTGCCTTCTGCCTTCACCTTCACAACCAGCAGGGTTCTAAAGCATCCGCCAATGTTACCCCTTTTCTGCCTCTCGAACACTCTGTCCCTTCTAGACCTGTTCACTGTGCAACGACGTGGGGTGTGGTGGCGGAGCTCAGGAGAAGGTTATGAACACTGCACCCCACACCTGGGAGTAGAGAGGATTACGCTTGTTGTTTTCATCAGGGGGCTTGCCGAGATGACCACCTGACCTACCTAACTGGTGAATAGCAGATCATGACGCCTTTGTTAAGTGGCTTTGAATACAGTCCCGACCTGAGATTGCTGCCAGAGTCACTCGGAACTCTAGAAAGAGTGATGAGAGCAGGTGCCGGCTTGTGTCTATTAAACTCAGGACTTACAAGGGTCTGATTACATAAGCTTGCCTGCTGAAGTCTGTGAATGGTAGGCCCTGAAGGATACTTGAAGAGTAACCCCCCCACACACATGGATTTCTTAATTTTATAGTTTATTTTGAGATAAAGGCTCACTACATAGTACGTGCTAGCCATGAACTAGGGCTCCTCCTGCCCCAGCCTTCTGGGATTAGGTGTGTGGCACCGCATCCAGCCTGCCTTTCCATCTCTCTGTATCTGTCTTTTCCCCCTTCCCCCATCTCTCCCTCTGCAGTGCTGAGGGATTAAATCCAGGGTCTCACACATGCTAGGTGAATATTCTATCACTGAGCCACGTCTGCAGGCTTCTCTGCCTATTACATTTTAGTTATGCTAAATATTAGCATTTGGGAAATGAATAAAACCGAGACCAGAACTTAACATCCAAAATGCTTTATTCATACCAACAAAGTCCCCAAACTGAATTGCCTAATTTGACTAAGTGTGGGGCACCATTGCTAAAGCGATTTTATATCATAATCCTACACATTTTCAGCATGAAAGAATAAGGCATTAATAAAGACCATGGTGGCACATGTGTACAACCCCAACACTCAGGAGACTGAGGCAGGAGTATTTTGAGTTTCATACTAGACACAGATACATGAAATTTTGTCTTTAAAAAAATCAGAGTTCTCAGCTTTCCTGATGCTACAGCCCTTTAATATAGTTTCTCATGTTGTGGTGACCCCTCAACCATAGAATTACTTTTGTTGTTACTTCATAACTGTAATCTTGCTACTGTTATAAATCATAATGTAAATAGCTGTGTTTTCCGATGACCTTAGGCGATCCCTGTTGAAAGGGTCATTTCTCAATCTGTGAGGTTGAAACTCACAGTTTGAGAAACACTGAGACAGAGCCTAGGGATGTAGCTCAATGAGAGAGCGTTTGCCTAGCGAAGGACCCAGCTTATCTCAACAGAAAGGTATAGGCATAAGCAGAAACTCCATATTGCTCTTTAATATAATATATAGTAAAGTAATAAAAGTAGATTTAACTCCATTCTATTAAACTAAAAGTGACCCATCCATTCTGATGATTCCACAAAGATTTCTGGGTCAGGCCCAACAGCTGGTTTGTGGGTGTCTGAAGCAGAATGTGATCTGCTGGCCACCCCCACAGGTCTCCACAGGGGACAGGAACATACTGATCAGACTAGGTGGAATGTGTTTGCTCTTATCGTCTCAGCAGGGTGGTGTTACACATAAGGCCGACACTTGCAGCACGAGTAATCAAAACCCAGAGACATAGATTGGGGTTCAACCTGAAGATCAGAAAAGCAAAGCAGTCAAGCCACTAGAGAGCTCTGACCTCTCTGAAATCTTCAGATTGAAAAGAGGGCGAGTTCCTGTCTCATCCCGCCTGATATTCCTCTCTAGTGCTGGGATTAAAGGTGTGTGCAACCACTGCCTGGCCTGTATGGCTGACTAGTGTGGTTGTTTTGCACTGACCTTCAGGCAAGCCTTATTTATTAAAATACATATGAAATAGCACTACAGATATTATAGGGGCTGTCATGACCCTGGGCCACAGCTGCAGTGGAAAGAAATGATGGCAATCACGAACAGGGAGTTTCTTTTTGAAAGGAGATCTGGCTGTGCTGCCCAAGCTGGCCTCAAATACTAGAGCCCGAGCGATCCTCCTGCCTCAGCCTCTGGGGTCTGCCAGGTTGCTATTATGCTTAGTATTGGTCTGCTATTTAACCAATTTGTAACACAAACAAGGGGTGTGTTCAAACTTGAAAACCGTTTAGAGTGTTTAAGACAACGGGAACCAGCCTGCAATGCCTTGCTTTTCCAGAACATTTTCTTTCCCTTCCCAGCTTTAGGAACCTGGCACTGCTCATTTACACAGAGTTATCTGTGACGACCACGACATGTTAATCACACCTACTGATGTCCCCGCATGTCACGGATCTATTTAGAGACCCTCTATATATTTTATCCCCATCAATGTGGCATTTTATTTTCTGTTTACTTCTTTCATCTCCCGTGTTTCAACAACTTCTGACCTCATCTTAGCTCAGGGATTATGCTTCTATCTGTAGCTCAGTCTTGGTCAGACCAACAGCCTCATTTAGAGACCTCATCTCAGATGGCTACGTTTTATTACCAACAAGGTCTCTTATATCTGGGAAAGGGATGTAGGTGGCAAGCTCCCTGGGCATGTCTGCCTGTGACAGGTGTAATACCATCAGTGCCTTCCAGACCACTTGAACTCCTGGCGGTGAGCTGGATGCAGGCTGTCTCCTAGGAGACGGCATCACTCTGTAAACACGATATTAATTCAGGACCCACCTTCCAGCTCAACCCTAGTTTTGCTGGCCTATCAGCTGACCCCTTAGCTTTAACAAGGAACAGACATGCAGTTAAAATATAACAAAAGGGATCTGTGGATTTTGTCAGTTGCTCAAGAATGTTGGAGACTCTTAAAAATATACACATAAGAAACAAAACAGACATGGACCTCCTGTGAGCTTATGTGTAATATTCATAAACATCTCACAGAAGACGTTGGCTCATAACAGAGAAATCCTGGTTTTAATTGGCCCCTAAACTGGGGACCTTAAAAATCTACAAATGTGTGATTCTTTCTTCCTCTTTGTTACTCAAAAGTCTTTTACAGAGCCCAGGTAAGAGGTTTGTAACTTTCACCTTCCCTGCCCATGTCTTTCCTAACAGACAAAGCCCTGTGGCCTAATACACAGGGCCACAGATGCCAGCCTCAGTGACCCCAAGGAAGCTTTAACAGATCCATGTAACTTCAATGCAAGCATACACGCCCTATCTTACAACGGTTCAGCAGAGTTAGGTGTTGTGTACATGGTTCTGGAGAGGAGGGGAAGATGAGAGAAGGGGCTAGCAGCTAGAAACTGTGGAGTTAGTAGATGAATATTTCTTACGCTTTGCAATAAAAATTGCTCACACACATATAAAACCAACCTGAGAACCCTAATCTAGGTGTGAAAATATATCATAAGTTTAAACAAAAAGTAGACATGTAAATGTTGAGGGGCTAGGCTAATTGGTGAAGTGCTTGCCTTGGAAGCACAAGGACCAGAATTTGATCCCTAGGACCCACATAAACAAACAACAACAAAACACCCCAAGTATGGTGGTGCACATTGGTCAATCCCAATACCAGGGAAGCAAAGACAGAGGGATCTCTAGGGCTTGCTGGCCTACTTAGAGAGCTCCAAGCTAGTGAGTGATGCTGTCTGAAAGATTCAAAACATGAGAATGGTCAAGGTGGATTTCTGATCTCTGTAGGCAAGCATGCATGCACGCACAAGCACGCGCGCGCACGCACACACACACACACACACACACCC
The DNA here is from genome assembly GCF_014885135.2 of Alexandromys fortis. Taxonomy (NCBI): domain Eukaryota; kingdom Metazoa; phylum Chordata; class Mammalia; order Rodentia; family Cricetidae; genus Alexandromys; species Alexandromys fortis. The sequence goes on from NW_026067927.1 coordinate 27,231,756, forward strand.
ACACCCACACACCCAGAGGGAGAGGGAGGGAGACAGCGACAGAGAGAAAGAAACAGAGAGAGAGAGAGACAGACAGACACAGACCCCCCCTCCCCACGCACACACAGAGAGACAGGGAGAGAGTGTGCACTGGAAGCTCCTGATTTGAACCCATTCAAGCTCAATCGATGAGGCTACATTTTCTCAGAAACAAGGGATCAAGCTAGACCATCCTCACTTGCCACGCTATTCATTCTGTCTTCCCTTCTGAGCAGACGCCTGGAGTTGTACCCTCTCTTATAGCTAAGTATGTTGTAATTAAATTCTGGCGGATACAGTGAAAGCTGAAAATGCAGGACAGAATCTTTGGGAAGGCTGATTGAGAAGGGGGCCAGGCCCCTCTACCTTCCTCCTTTCTGGAACACTAAGGTAAGGGCTGGACAGTAGCGTTGTATGTGGGACGGACAAACAAAGGCAGGAGACAGGCCCCTGAACCGACGCAGATGCCCTCAGCCTGCCTACCTCTCAGCTTCTTGTATGTGAGGGCAAAGTAAACGTCTGTTCTATTCCTCCCCCACCCAGGTGCATGCCTGCGATCTCAGAATTTGGGAAGCAGAGTCAGGAGGACAATAAGTTCAAGGGTCTTATCAACCCTGATGCTTTCCTTCTAACTCATGCTGAAGGACACTGTAGAAAGAGCTGGAGGTATCTGGCTCCACAGAGGAAGCAGGGAAGAGGTACAGAGAGCAGGAGGGAGAGAAAGAGTCCAGGCTGGCTTCGAACTCCCTATGAAGTCCCTGCTTCCTAACCCTTCTTTTGCTGTAACATGAACCGAATCAGCTTCTGTCAGACCTTTAAAGTCCCAGCAGACTTCATCTTTACAGATAAGGATACTAACGACTAAAGATGGACTTTGATAATGTCTCAATTGGGGAAGCACTGTTGGCAAATTAATTATTCTTTTGCTTAATCTCCTTCTCAAGAGTAGATGGCAGAGCCTCTGTTCGTGCCTTTCAATACCTGCTAAATGAATGCCATTTGGTATTTCTCATCTGTGAGTTTCTGAACCTCTAAGGTCTTCCAGTTGGCACATCTAATCCCATGCCACACATATGCAAGGAATAAGCTATTAGATAATAAAAAGGTAATGAATAGACCCGAGAAAATTTTCCTTCCCGCCAAGTTCCATAGCTTTCCACATGGCTTTGTCTGCAGTCTCAGTACATAAATCTATGAAGCTCTATTAATTTGCACTGATGTTTTAGGAAGTGCTAAATAGGGATTTCATTTTTCAAATTTGGGCAGTGATTCTGTGTTGGAATGTTCAAAGGTGTCTTTACTTCAGCATGTGTGTGAGAGAACAGAACACTGTAGCCATCAAACACACCCTGAGATGCTTCTGTGAGCTCCCAGACACCCTAGAAATGGATGTAAATGAGCAAACCTGACAGCACACTTATTAAATCTAATTAATGGGGACATGTAAATTAGCTTTCTTTCCCTGGTGTCCCTCTGCCTTCACTCCTACAAACCTCCCGTAGTCATCCAGCAGCTGGAAGCTTTGCCTGCCTTTCTAGTATCAAGGCTGAGGTATTAATGTACCCCAAACTCTCATGTTGAAAGGTTTTCCCGAGGCCGATAACATGATTGGGCAGCATTAGACGCTTTAGAGGGTGGAGCCTAATGAGAGGAAGTCATGTCATTAGAGGGTGTGTCCTTAAGGGACTAACGGGACACCAGTCCCTCTCACTTCCTGGCTGCCATGAAGTGAGCAGGTTTGGTTGCTAATCTCTTCAGTTACATATTGCCTCACCATGGTCCCAAAGCTTTGGGACCAAGTGGCCACAGGGTTGATTTCCTTGAAGTACCATGTCTGAGAGATAGAAGTCTAACCCAGTGACATTAAGAGACCTACTTGTCCTTTTTGGTTTGCTCTGTTTAAGACAGGGCTACTGATTGCCCAAGCTGGTGTTGGACTTCCTATGGTGGCCTGGAGCTCTGTATCCTCCTAGTGCTGAGGATGGAACCGAGGGCATTATGTGCACCAGACAAGAACTCTACCAACTCAGCCACATCCAGGCTCACAACCTTATTTTCTAAAACTTCTCTTTTGTTGGTCTTCATCATGACAATGGAGGGATGGGCAGATGTAGCTGTTCTATTCTCCCTCCAGTGACTGCACTTTAACCCACTCAGACAAGCAGACCTAATGTATGAGAGGTCCAGAGGTCCTTTCCCTCCTGCTGTTATGCCCCTGAAGTCTGGAAGATAATTGTCAAACAAAGGGGCTGAGACTTGGAGAAGTAAAGGTGTAGCTTCATGCCAAGAGATCAGGGTTGACTTGTAGCATCTACATAACCCACTCCTCCTCCTCTCTTGGATCCTGGCAAACATATACACATGTTTAAAGATGTTCAGAAAGGGGCTACTGTAATGCTCTGTCCTGTACCTTTAAGACACAAGGTCTGCCCACTCCCTCCCCAAGTCCACCTTAGGCAAGAGGATCTTCCAGCCTGTGAGCCTCTTCTCTTTCTGTCTCTCCCCTGAGATAACTACTTTTCTCCTCCCTCCTCTTTCTTTATCTCTCTCTGCTTCTCTTTCCTTGTCCCCCTTCACCCTCCTTCTCCCCTTTCCCCTTCCCTTCCATAACCCACTAAATAAATATCCCCCTCCCTAGAATCTGACAGCATTCACCATCTGTTAAATGCTAGTTTCCCTTCAAGAATGCTCCTCTTCTCTGCTCCCCTTCAGTTGAACACCCTGACTTCAAACTGTCTGTCCTGCAAAATGAGTTTTCTCAATCTCTCCAAAGGATGCTATTCTTGTGCTCTTTGAAATGCTAAGGAGAAGCCAGTGCTCAGCTGTTGTGACTTCAGCTATTGGTTATGTGAGAAATATTAATGGGCTGGGAATGTAGCTAGCATGCACAAGCCCTGGGGTCTAAACTCAGCACCACAAAAGCCATGGATGCTAGCCCATATCTTTAATCCCAGTCTTTGGGAAGTGAAGGCAGGAGGATCAGAAGTCCAAGGTTATCCTCAACTACATAGTAAGTTTAAGGCTAGCCTGGGCTACATGGGAAAATGAATATTCATCTTCTAACTCTTCATGTTGGAGGCAGTGTGTATTATAACATCCAAAAGTGGGAACTGCTCTCAGTACAGTGGCACACTCCCAGGCGCCCAGACAGATCCCAGACAAGCCACCATCTTGGCTTCTGGTGGAGTGGGCTGCTCCTTCACATGGGGCGCTGGGTATATTTCACAACCCTGTCCTACTATGTCCTACTAATCTTTTCTAGATTAATTACTCAAAGATTCGAAGAGTGCGTTAAGAGAATGAGAGAAGCCACTACAATTATTTCTCCGTTGGCTTTCCAGTCTCAAGGATGAACAAGAAACAAAACACAACGAAACCCTGAGTCATAATGAAGGAGCTGATACATGTGGAGTGAGGAGAGAAGAAATGGCTTTCTCTCCAGAGTCTGAGTTATCGGAAAAATTTACATTTTTAGGGCACAAATAAAACATTTTTTTCTTCTGCTATAAAAATCAGATGTAGAACTTGGAGGTGGCTCATTTGGTCCAGTTCTAGCTATGCAAGCATGAAGATCTGAGTTGGATCCCTAGTACCCATGGCTGGGTGTGATGGTGAAATGCTTGCAATCCCAGGGCAGGGCAGGCAGCTACAGGGGAACCCCTGGAACTTCTTCACCAGCCAGCTATCCTTGATGAAGCAAGACCCAGTTCCTAGTGAGAGACTGTCTCAAAACCCGAAGTGGATGGCTCTTGAGGATTGCAGGAAGTTGACTTCCCACTTACACACACACACACACACACACACACACACACACACACCCAATGCGCACACACTCAACACATACACACACACATACACACAGGCACTTGCCATGGATACACAATAAATGAAGGCATTCATATTTAGAAACATACTACTCATAATCTCATAAAATATCTCTAGATATTATATTTATAAATAACTCATATTTACTTATATCTCACAAGACTGATAGACACACTATATTATTTTCTAATATCTATATATACATAGAACCCTACAAATCTGACATATAATTTTTTTCTCTTAAGGTTCATATATATTTATATAATTAAATATTGGAATTATTTTGAATGTGTAATTTTTATTTCTATTTTATGCTGACATTACATTGTTAATTTCATTGGTAAGACAGAATTAGCTACATTTATTTTTATTTTCTAATATCTATATATACATATATAGATAGAAAATGGACCCTACAAATCTGACATATAAATTTTTTCTCTTAAGGTTCACATATATTTATATAATTAAATATTGGAATTATTTTGAATGTATAATTTTTATTTCTATTTTATGCTGACATTACATTGTTAATTTCATTGGTAAGACAGAATTAGCTACATTTATTTTTATTTTTTATCCTATGTGTGTGGTCTACTCATGTTTGTGTCTGTTATGTACAGATTGTAGAGGCTAGAGTTGACTTCAGATGTCTTGAATTGGGGTGAGGGAGAGGATCTGGGAGAAGAGGAGGGAGGGGAAACAGCTGCCAGGATATAAACTAACTAACTAAATAAATAATAAAAAAACGTTAAAAGTCGGTTTTAACTGTCAAATGCAAAATACAATAACAACATCGGCATATAAATTAACAGAACTAAATCTTCCTGAGTTGCCAAATGCTGATTGAACTAAGTAACTAAACATCAAAGCAGGAGCCAGGCCCTGAGGTCTGATGGTGGGCAGACAGGATACTCTTCCCTCCCCCACGAGCCCAGGGCTGGGAGCTTACACTTAAATTCAGTGCCTCGGAAATCAGGGAAAGGCAAAGAATTCTAGCAGAGCTGTGCTCCGTTTGCTTCCACAGCATCTAGAATGGGTTTTGCAAGGCAAATGAATGGTGTAGACCACACTCTAAGAATAGCATTTAATTTACTTACAGGAAGGAACATCCTAATTGCTTTAAAAATACCCAACTGCACGCAAATATTTTTGTTAATTAAAGATGACTATCTGCTCAAACACCTATAGGCACTCCATGTGAGCTAAGGCACGGCAGCCATCAAAAAAACCATGTGGCCACATTACTTCTGTGCTTTTTCACTTCCTTTTGAGACGGGGTCTCTTGTAGTCCTTGCTGGTCCCTGACCTTTGTGCTACTGTTCCTACCGTTTCCAGTTTCGGACTGCTGGGATTACAGGTGCCCGTCACCCTGCCGGCCTTTGTGTACTGCTGGGATTGGAACTCAGGGCTCTGTGCATGCTGGGTAAGTAGTCTACCAGTGGGGCTTCATCCCTAGCCCTCTCATGCTCTGCCACAGCCGGACCAGGCTCTCTCCTGCCTGTGAGTGAGGAAATGCTACCCACCACAGGGAATATTAGGGTCTTCAGTAGTGGTTTAGCTGGTATGGGTTCTGCTTCAGCTGGCTGGGTAATGAGTCCGTGAGAGCTGAACACTAAAAACACTAGCCTGCTTCTTAAGAAATATAAAATGGTATTTGAGCCAAGCTAATAAGCATTTTAATTTAAATTAACCCCACGGGTCTTGGAAGGACTTTGCTCATTTCTTTGAGGTCTTTCTCTCTATTGGACCGTGTGATATTATAAAGTTTCAGCAATATATTGACGAGTTGGTAAAAACCGAGGGTAAACGTGAGAGAATCCGTCAGTTGTCTCTAGAGAACACTGTTGATGCTTACTGTTCAAACCACATCTCAGTTCTAAAGGCGGAAGGAGTCAGCGGGAAAACAGGAGACAGAGCAACTAAATGAGTTCTAATAGGGAGTCCATGCCAGGAGGACAGGCTGGAACCAGCCTGCCTGGAATGAACACACTCCATAGATATGCTCGAGTCCTCTGCAGCTATTTGAGTACCCAGAGAATGGACCCCAATAAAACTAGAATGTCCCCAGGCATCTCCTGCAGGAGTGGTGAAATGGCTGAAGCCCTGGAGGCAGCCAGAGGAGGAACTTGTCTCCCAGAGAAAGACCAGCTTGCTGGAGACACTGACCTCGTAGGCCAGTCAAAGGGCTAAGGCCATGGTGGGTTGAGTGTTTAGTAACACAACCTCGATTTAAACCCTATCATCATGTCAGGAGCCATACAAAGATGGAGCTGGAGGGGAGCAGTCACCGAATCTTTGTCCCCCCTTTCCAATGTGGTCACGTTGGATAAGTCTTTTTCTGGTTTTTCCTCTTAGTTTGGCTCCTTTAATTGGCTTAGTGAGGACAGTTCACTGATATAATGAGGAAGAAATGGAAGAAGGAAGGAGGAGAATGGCTTGCAGGCACAACAGATGCATGAGTTGGGAAGAAAACTGTCAACCGAGTGAGGGTCTCCAGGCCTGAGTGCAGTGACACGCCCCAGGGTCCCCAGCACAGCCAGCCTAATGAAGTGGGTTCCATCTGCAAACAGCTGGCGGCAGCAACTATGGCAGAAATGTCAGGGTGTGGGTGTTTAATCAGATGACTCCTTCAGGTTGGTATGCTGAACTGGATGGGGGGACAGTTAACATTGGCTGTCTAGTTGATGGGGTCTATTAACTAAGAGAAATATACCTCTGGCTGGGTCTCTAGGGGTGTGCCTTTGCTATCCCTTCACTGGGGAGAAGACATCCACCCTAGACAGAATGCCACCTTCGGGGCTGCACAGATGCGTACGAGTCCAGGGAGAGGTGGTGTGCTCTCTTTGCTGCCTGCCTTTACTCCTTCTTGGTAAGGGCTTCTTCTGTTCTACTGCCGCTGCAGGCCCTGCTACTGCCTTTGGCCAGAATTCGGCTTCTTGACCTTCTAATGCGGATCCAGGACTAGAGGCTCTTCAAGGATCTTCAGGACTTTTCAGCGCCAGTTTGGGACTGTTGAGGCAGCTATTTTTGTGGACGGCAGATCCAGGCTTCTCAGACTCTCCAGAGTACAGGCAGCCATTGTTCGATTGCCCGGTCCGATGGCACAAGCCATCCTGGTGAAGCTGCTTTACAATATTTGTTTATTCTATTGTTTGTGCTCCTGTAGAGGACTCTGAGTGATGCAGCTATCTGAAATTGTGGCTCTAACAAAGAGATGGCAGGAGACATCTACGTGGCTATGGGGCAGAGGGAGAGCATGGACTGGAAGCATGAGGGTGAACAAGAGGCTCCACATGGGTGCTTGGGAAATTCTTCCTTTAGGAGGTTGGGATATCGTCCGGTCAGTGAGTAACTTTCATGTAGGTTCACTCTGTTCCCTGGAGTCTGTGACTGCTTGATGCTGTGTCATTAGGCCCTCCCTTCCAAAGGACTGAAAATTTCTGGTCTATAAATTTCTCCGTGTATGGAATCTTTACTTGAATATTTTATCTGCTCCCAGTAGGGTTAAAAGGCAATAATTTGCTGCCGAATTAAAGATAAAGACAAGCAGATCTTTTGATCTGTCCCAGCCACGCTTCTTGGTGAGGGAAATGAGGCTATCCCAGGAGCAGTTTTTACCCAGGCAACAGCATCACGCCTGGGTTAATCTTCTTGGTCCTTTCTACTTCTGTATGAACCTTGTAGCACTTTTCCTATTGCCAATAGTACAATGGCTATAGAGCAGTATATCCTACGGATGTATAGAAAGTTGACATGTGTTACACGAAGCACCCCTAGAGTAAATCACATGATTGCACATGTATCACCTTCTAAAAATGAAGCAACCCCTCCATAAACAAATTTTTTAGCATCTGCTATATCTATTTAGAATTTTGGTAGAAGCTTTTAGTTTAGGGGGGAAAATTATACCAAAGCTGGATGTGGAGGCTCAAGTCTGTAATTCCAACACTCAGGAGACCATTGCAAGAACATTGCTCTGAGTTCAAGGCCAACCTATAGAATCACACACTGTTAAAAAACAACTTGGGGAAATATCTCAGTTGGTAAAGTGTTTCTAATGCAAGTGTTAGGACCTGAGTTCAAGACCCAGACATCCCCATAAAAGCCAAGCATGGCGGTTCACATTTGTGGTCCCAGCACTGAGTGAACAAAAACAGACAGCCTGGCTTCCTTGACGAACATCAGTGCAGCGAGAGTGCCTGCCTCAGCAAACAAGGTGAAACACAGTTGAATAGCAAACAGCAGCCACGGCTGGCCTCAGGCTGCCACATGCTGGCGCACATGTACCTGAACATGTACACCTGTGCACATCACCACCCCCCCACACACACATACACCTTTAGACAAGAAAACAGGAGGCCGGGTGTAGTGGCCCTTACCTGTGATCCCAACATGTAGGAGGCAGAGGCAGGAGGAAACCATCCTCAAGTAAGTAAATAAATACCCCCCCAAAACAAACCCCTCCAAAGTAAACAAACAATAAATAAATACATTAAATCACACACACACACACACACACACACACACACACACACACCTGTCCTGCTTAAAAAGTTTATGATCCAATTTGGGGAAAAATTGTATCATAAATTAAAAAAAAATGAGGGAACAAGAGCATATTTAGTTATGTGTAAAATCATATAGTATGTTCAATTAGCAAGCTGGATGGTTTATTAGAAATGAAAGTAGCTTAATAACTTAAAAAACTATAAAGTCATCCATAGTTCAAGCCAGTTTAAGCATCAAATCTGGTTTCCCACAACTGATTAACCTGAACATGGTTTAGTATAACACTAATCCTTTAATTTAACAATCTATAAATGCCCTCCATAACAAGTTCCTCAGCGCCCCTTCTTAGATTCGTAACGATGAGCCACATCGCCCACGCAATCCAGCATCCGTGTTAATGAGCACCTCTGGACCTTAACGGAATAGCTCTGGTCCGCGTGAGCATCAATTAGAGAGGCAGCGTCTCCAAAGGTGGAAGTGGGCTAGACATCTGCCGTGGCACTGCTGCCTCGGTCCACGGGGCTGAAAGGACACCTGTGGGGCCAGAGGGCTTTGTGGGCTGAGTGTGTCCCCTCAGGAGCAGCAGCTCCTGGCCCTGTCTGACATGGAGCTAAGCTGAGGCCCAGGATGAAAGGAGGAAATGCCAGTACTTAATTATGACTGCAATGCTATCGGAGAGGAGATGCCAGAAGCACAGAAGTGTCTCAGAAGGACGGGGTACCTCCAGTGTAGCCTGTGTGCTTGCTGGTATTTTTCCTAGGACAAACGTAGGGTATGGGGGTCAACCTGAGCCCCTGACAATGTCTAATTTTGCAGCGGAGCAAAAAAAAAAAAAAATTGTCCTGACCTACCTCGCTGCAGCAGCTGATCCCTGCTAACTTGTCTTCAGAGCTCAGCTTGGGCTGACAGAGAAAAGACGCCCACGCCCACTCACACACATAGACACCCTGGGATTCTGAGAGAAGAGAACGAGAGAGGCAGCTGCTGGATAGAGCCAACACTTCCTGCCTCTCTCCAGTTCAATAGAGCCTAGCTGAGTTCAGGCCCCATCCGCACATTAAAGGAAAAGCACCAAGGAGTAAGAGGAAGGAGGCTGTGGTGTTACAGGGGGCAGGGCGGGGAGTACAGTCAGAAAGACTGTATTATTACTAGGCAGCATCGGTTACCTTTCTTATCGCTGAGACAAAATATCAGATATTAGACATAATTGAGGGGAAGGTGAAGGTATCCCCTCAACTGTGGGCCAAAGGTGGCAACTGGAGAGTCAAGAAACTAGTCAGGTTGTTTCTGCTATCAAGAAGCAGAGAGCAGCAAGGGGGTGGGGGTGGAGGGGATGGGATGGTGTTTGGGGAGTGGGGGATGGCACACACCTTTAAATCCAGCATTCGAAGGTAGAGGCAGGTGGATCTCTGTGAGCTTGAGGTCAGCCTGGTCTACAGAGCAAGTTCCAGGACAGGCTCCAAAGCTACACAGAGAAACTCTGCCTTAAAAAAAAAAAAAACAAAAACAAACATAAAAGAAGCAGAGCGCAGGGCCTCAGACAGCAGGGCAATATGGCTCACGTTTCTGGGGTCATAGACCGAACTTGTAACCATGTGCTGAAACGGGAGGAATTCTGGCCTCAATTCTGGCCTGACTTCCGGTCTTTTATAAACGGGAGCTGGGTTAATTCCACTGATGGTAACACTACCTACCGCTCTCCTGTGCAACTAACATCAGGGTTCTCTCTGACCCCCAATTCATTTGTCGGTGTCTACCAAGACTTCTTTGAGACTACAGACAGTCTTAGCTATTTGTACTGGAAGAGACCCTTCGAGTGCAAGGTTCAGAGCCACCATACTTCCCATTGCCACAGAAAAGAGACGATTGAACACGGGCAAGAGTAGGAAGCCCAATTGTAATTGATTAGCTGTTCAATTAGCTACAGATGTTCCCCAGGGGTTTTCTTCAGAAACCACACCCCCTTTCCACTATCGAGAACCCCTGGCGCTGGTGTCTCCCACCTCCACAGCCTGCGCCTGCAGGAGAGCACATGGCATGCTAATAGCTCTCACTTATTCTTAGATTTTCTGCATGGTTACATAAGCCCACAAAAGGGGAAAATGTAAATGATTCAAGAAGATATTCTTCATGGGGTTCTCATAAAATCTTTAATATCTCAAGACTGAGGAAGAACCCTCCTGGCAAGATACAATCAATTTTCATGCTTCATTAGGAGAGGAAAAAAAAAAGTCTTTTGACAATGGTAAAAGGAAATGGCTGTGGGGCCAAGAGGGGAAAATTACACTCTGCACTAAGCCAGAGCCCAGGGCACCCTGGACTAAAGTCTTTCTTTGTGTCCACGGCATATCAGAAATGAGAAGAAACGCTCTTTTGGGGTCTGTGGGGGTTGTATTAGCACCATGGTGTGCACCCACAGAATTATACCTAGAAGATCTTGCTATCAATCAGATTCAGGGTTGGTTTGTTTGGATTTCTCTTGCCTTTTTCTTTTTTTTTTTTTTAAACAGTCCTGATCCATATCCCTGGCTGGTTTTGAACTTAACCAGGAGTGTAGGTTGACCTCAAACTTATGGTTTTTCTTCCTGCTTAGAACTTTCAAATGTTCAAATGACAAACTGAACCCTCAAGCCTGCAAACCTGTGTTGTTTTTGTTTTCCTTTTTTGCATTTTGTTGTTTGTTTTTGAAATGAAACAACGAAATTTTGATGGCTTGTAGCTTAAACGAAAGAAGGACTAAAAAACCAAGGCAGTGGCTGTGAGGCAACCCCGGCCGTGGTCAAGAGAAGGTGGTAGAAGCGAGTAAAAGATTAGAGACAGACCGTGCTCACACTGATGGCAAAAAGGATATTGTGTCAGCTCCAAAGTCACCTTTTAATTAAAAAATAACACATTTCAAAAATAGTTTCTCTTTCTAAGAACCTAGACTACAAAAAAATTCAACGTCCTAAACACATAACTTACATTTTCCTCCTGAAACCTGAATAGTTGTGAGAGCTCTTAAACACTGTTGATACCCGATTATACTTTTTGGTGTCAAAAATACCCCACTCCAGGATGGTTGAATTTCAAAGCCTTGTCATCGATAGGTACACACACTCAAGGAAGTTTGTGTGTGAAAAGATCTGCTGCTCTTTGTAAAAGACGAGTAGCACGTGCCAAAAGATGTTCAGAAGGACCCAGGGACCTCATCTGACAGCTCTTTCACTGAGCTGGGTCGGTGGTGCATGCCTTTCATCTCAGCACTGTGGAGGTCTACACGGTGAGGGTCAGCTTGGTCTACCTAGCAAGTTCCAGGCCAGCCAGAGATGCTTAGCAAAACGCTGTCTCAAAATCAACAAATTTTAAGAGCAACCAAAACTACTCATCCATCCATCCATTCAAACAACAGCATCAAACAGCTTTTAGTATCCTCAAAAATTACAAGATCCCTGTAGCTTTAATGGGAGAAAAAAAAATCCAAAGAAGTCCTACTTGTTCGGTTACTTTTCTATTGCTGTGACAAAACACTATGACCTATGACCCAGAGCAACTTACGGAACCAAGAGCTTACTGTGGCTCATGGTTCCAAAGGGATAAGAATCCACCGTAGAAGGAAGGCACGGCAGCAGGGAGGGGACACATGTTGGAAGGAGCCAGAAGCTGAGAGAATGAACACGCCCCGACCACAAGCACAAAGCAGAGACAGTGCATTAGAAGTGGCAGGAGGCCTTAAACTCTAAAAGCCTATCCCGGGTGACTTCCTTCCTTCAGCAAGGCCATGCCTCTTAAACCTCTTCAAACAGTCCCCCTAACTGGGGGCGGGCTTTTTCATTTAAACCACCACACTGTAATTTACCGTTTCTATTAGCAGACAACGCTCCATCATTATCTCTGTCTGCTACATTCTAAATTCGACCTCCACCCTAGTTCTAATCCCCAAGGGTAGAGCACTGAGTTAGATCATGGAACTGGAGTCCAGAGGCGTGGGATCAGTTCCTAGATAAAAGAGGCCCCATGGGGGCTCTCTCTCGCCCCTTGTACCATCTGAAGAGAGTGAGGAGGTGACATCTATGAACCAGGAATGGGCCTCATTAGAACCAGGCCCATTGCTGCCTTAGACTTCCATAAGACACACACTTCCTGTTATTTTTAAGCTATGCAGGCTATCATTCATTATCACAGCACAAATGGACAGATACACCATTTAAAGTTAAAACTAAGCCAGTGAGAGTAGCTTGAAATCATTCTGCTGGACCAAACAAGACCTCCCCGCTAAAGTCTAGACAACAGCTTCTGTCAGTGTAGTTCCTGATGGTGACTCAGGTGTTGCTCTTTCTATTGGCAAAGACCCAGGCCAGCCTTTCTGGGTGAATCAGACAGTTTGTGGAGAGGCTGCCTGTTTCCTCCCTCTGTTATTTAGTTAAGGACTTTCTCTGAAGGCGCTCTTTCATGTCCCTTCAGGTCCTCTGTCCTGGTGCACATGCTAACTACCTCTATTGCTCTTTCTCTTTAAGCAGTCTTCCCAGTGGTCTCATATGTTTGTAATGCTCTTTCCCGTCAAGCTCCAACCATGCCTCATCCCTGCCTAACTGCTGTGAGATTCTCTCTCCTAATGAGGTTCATTCTGGGGGTATCTGGTCTCAGCTTCCTTTGACCCGGGCTGCCCAACTCTTTGTCTTTTTGTTATCACAGCCATAATGATGAAAGTGGGTGGGTATGGAAGGTTCTGGGTTGGTTACAGGATTTACTTCAAAGGAAGTCTACAACAGGGCGGGGTGGTGCTTCTTTGACTCCTTTCAGGATGTTACATAGGTGTGATGGATGCCTGATGATCAGTGGCGATCTGCCCTGTGGGGATAAGGTTCCAGAAACCAGGCAAGCCTCTTTTAGAACAGAAGCCAAGAGAAGGGGAGGGACCTTTAAATCATGCCAAGGTATATGCTGTATTTGTTCACTAGACACAGTTTTATTGTTTTTTTTGTTTTGTTTTGCTTTTTTAAGATTTATTTTACATGCATGAATGTTTTGTCAGCATGTACATGGTTACACCATATAAATGCCTGGTGCCTTTGGAAGCCAGGAGAGAACATTGGATCCCCTGGAACTGGAGTTACAGTGATACTGGGAATTGAACCTAAGTCTTCCGCAAGAGCAACAAGGGCTCTAAACCACGGAGCCATTTCTCCAGCTCTTATTCACAGGCTTTTGCATAGTGTCTCCTCAAGGCTGTGTGAATAACAAGATCCAAGTTTAGCAATCCTTAACCATCCCCATTCTGTATGCATTTGATCCCAGGCTCCTGCAGGGCTGGTTATCTATGAGCTAATATCCCTGTGGGTCTCTGTGTTTGGACTCATTTAGGGAGCTAGTAAAGAGCTGACACCCACGTGATGTTTTGGAGAGGCTCCTCTACCTGAAAGCGCCAGGCCTACTTCACATGTCAAATCCATTGTAGAGCGGGAGGAAGGGGAGGCTGAGCCACGCGAGGGCTCCTCGGTGGGTGGAGAAGTCTGTCTGGCTCATTGTCTTTCCTGCTCACACACATTCAAATGTTCACAGGCTCGTGGGCCATAAATAGCTCCTGGGGGAGTAGGAGATTACATCATATCCTCTAAGGGCCCTGTTACCTGAAGTCATCTCTCCCAGATAGGTCCACGGCTGAATGCACAGCTGCTGGGCACATGCATACTTCCCAGAATGGTTGGTCACCTAGGGGGCATTATTTAAGCATACCTCCAAGTGTATATGTAGACACATTACCCTCTGGTGCTGGCAAATGTGACCGTATTTGGAAGTGGAGTGATTGCAGATACAATCAGCTAAGATGAGGTTGCAATGTAGAAGGGTATGTCTCTAATCCAACGTGTCTGGCATCCTTATGAAAAGGAAAAATGCAGATATAGACACATGCCATGAGAATAGCATGCGATCCAGAATACTGCAGCTACAAGCCTGGAAACTTCTGGAAGTTAGGAGAGAAGGCTGGGGTATATCCTTCCCTAACATCTTCAGAGGGAGGTTGACCTTGCTGACATGGTGATCTCTGCCTCCTGGCTTCTCTAATGGCGAGTCAGTTTCTGCTGTTTAAGCCACTTATGTTGAGGTGTTTGACATGGCAGCCCTGGTGATCTATTTTGGTGATATGATATCATTTTCCTGTGAAGGGATGGCCTGGAAGGTAGTTATGATGCAATGACAGCAATGGAATTCAAGCTCTCTCTTCATTGCCCATGGCTGTTCATTTAAACTGCACAATTCCCATAGCAAGCTAAGAAATGGAAAGAGCATGCTCCAGTGTCCCAGGCTATCCCTCTTCCAGAATGGACCACTGTGCCAACCTGTTTATCTGCATTCTCTGCTAGCTTGCAGGCAACCCAGGCATCCTCTCAACCATCACCGAGCATGTTAGCATATTGAGTCCTATTCTGCATGCCCAGGTGGATCAAAGGGTTTTAGGCATCTTATTAAATTTGCTCAATGATTCTTTGGTAGTGCAGGTTACATGGGAAACTTCAAACCCTTCCCAAACCCTTTCACTTCCAGAAAGCTGCATCTATTCTTATTCTGCCTGAGGCATATGCCTTTTCTGAATTCTCTCTACATCCATGTCAACATTGCAAAAACATACCCCCTTTGATAGTTCACACATGAGCCCATGGGTGGAGTGGGGAGAACCAAGATGCAATTGTGATTAAAAAGCTGAACACAGATTTCTCTGAAAATAGTATCTGGCCTTCTTTGGGGTGGTGTGACCATGAAACACGGTCTTGAGAAAGTGGCACAAATGACATAGACTGCAGTGTGTGACATCTTTTCATACCCATTCCCACTTTCTTTCCTAAGATTCCACCTGTTAGCCAGGTGGTAGTGGCGCACGCCTTTAATCCCAGCACTTGCAAGGAGGAAGCAGACAGATCTCTGTGAGTTCAAGACCAGCCTGGTCTACAAGAGCTAGTTCCAGTACAGGCTCCAAAGCTACAGAGAAACGAACCCCGCCTCAAAAAAAAAAAAAAAAACTAAACAAAACAAAAAAAACAAAAACAAAAAAAAAACAACCAAACAAAAAAGATCCCACCTGTTTAATAAGTTTCCAATGCTTCGCCTGATATATATTAGAGGTACCACCAAATAGATCTGAAAGACAGTTACCAGTATGCAGAAACACGAGAACAGAGTAAAACTCCTAGAGTTCCATGGGTGGGAATTGAAGTCTGGCTCAGTGAAACCACACGGAGAGAGTCAAGGTCGGCTCCTTGAAGGCGAAGGCGACAGCCATATTGCATTTTGAAAAACACACAGGAATTGCTATATGAAACCAGGAAGAAAATAGCTCTAGATAGAGGATGGAGATTATGTGGAGGCATGTGGAGTCACAGAAGGGGACGTGCCACATTTAAGGAAGCACAAACATGGTGTAAGGAGGGAAGGAAGCGGGTAAGTAGAGGCCCCCTCCGCCCAAGATGTCTCTCAAAGGCCATGGAGATTCTGCAGGGTTAAACGGGGCCACATTCCCATTTAAAAGGTGGCTGAGCTCACAGGGAGGAGGAAGGGCGGGAAGTCAGGCAGGCTGCTAGGATGTATTGAGCTAGCGAGAGGCATAGCCCAGGATAGGGCACTAAGGACAGTAAAGAAACAGGAGAGGGGCACCCTGGTCACACCAGGGCAATTGAGGGTTAAAGGCATGTTTGGGGGAGCAGGCTGTGTGTGTCTGTCTTGGTTGAGACATGCAGATAAGGGATACTGAAGAAATAGCAGGACCAACTTTTCTTTTGTCTTTTCTTATTCCTCCCCTCCTCTTCCCTGTTCTCTCCCTGCCTTTATTCTTCCTTTTATGCATGCGTTTGCTCACATATTTGCACAAGAATGAACACATGTATGCTCATGAGTGTGCATGCTTGCCTGTGTGTGCACCTAAGGTCAATGCCGGGTGTTTTCCTCAATCGCTTCTCCACTTCCTTTCCTGAGGCATTTTTACATTGAACCCAGAGCCCACCGATTCAGGCTGGCCATCCATCTCCAGCGACTGGCTTGTCTCCGCCTCCCCAGCAGTGGGCTTTTGGATGTGCACCATGCCCGGCCTTTTACATGTGCCCTGGGGATCTGAACTCTACACACACTCTACTAGCTGAGACATCTCTCCAGGCCCAGCACAGCTCCTCTCTAACTCAGCGCTTTTACTTCCTGTTGTGCCTCCGGGACGGGAGTTAAGAATCGTCCAGTCAAGGCTGCAGCTATTCCATCACTGCCTGTACCCTGCAGGGACCCGATTCATTCTAGCTGATGTGGCGACAGAGACACACAAAAATAACTTTCCCCATCTGACAACATATCAACATTTTCTGATTCCAGGTTTGGCACACTCGTCTGCTGCTGCGAGAGAGGAGAAGAAATAGCTTGTAACTTATTCAAGGAATAAGATAAGTGCCAGCATTTCTCTGATAATGTGCTAATCTCAAACACATTTTCTGCCCTGATACAGGGCTGCGGGGCATCCATCTGATTAACGCCACCAGTCACTCCCGCGTCTCTGGGTGAGCGCCTCTGTCCTCTTCCTCACCTTCCAGGCCATGGATCCCCCAACAAGATAAAGAACTCCTAAGCAGCGAGACAGATGCCTGGGGTCCTGGAAATCCAAAGGGGGGGGGGACTCCTTACCCACAACACACGTTTCCAGGCACTAGAGCAGCAGCCTGCAGTACTACAGTCTGTGGAGGAGGCACAATTCAGAAATCCATGCAAAACTAATTGAGGGCAGGTTGCTCTACCAGATCCCATCAATCACTCAGCGCTGCCATTCTGCCCCCGGTGCGATGACAGCGTGTCAGCTGCTTCCAACGCTATCTACATCGGGGTCTGCGCACTGCGCTTGCTGCTATTTGGAGATGGCTAGATAGTGGTGACAGCCCGTTAACCATGAAAAATGGGAGCTCGGGACTGGAGGGGGCTGAGTGCATCCGAATGTACTTGCAAAGGCACAAGACTGTTAGCGCAGTTGGGTTGAGAACTCGAACATTTCCTCACAGATCAGAAGGAGTTGTCAACCTCGGAACTTTTACATAAGAGAGAGAAGGAGGGCTGGGATGCAGGGTTGGTAGAGTGTCCGCCTAGCAGGCAGGCTTCGTGAAGCATTTGGGTTCAAACGCCAGCACCACATAAACCTGACAAGGTAGCATATGCAGGATGCAGAGGCAGGAGGATAATAAGTTCCAGATCATTCTGGGTCACATGGGGAGCATGAGACCCTGTGCCCCAAACAATAAAGAGCACGAGAATCATGCATAGCTAAGAGCCACTCTAACCTGCTGCATTATGAAAAACAGCAAGTGTAACAAGACATTCATTGGACCAGATGGCCCAATTCTAGGTCCTTCTGCATTTAATCCTCTTCTCCACATGAAATATCTAGTTCAGCTTATTGGTAATTCTCCGCTAAAGGTCTTTCTTCCATCTGAGGATGTTCACGACAATATTAGTAACTACAACTTACTGACTTTTGTGTGTATACTTTGTGCGTCATGTATATCCAGTGCAACATTAGATTTTAGCTACAAGAAGCCCAGTAAGAACTACTTTTGGCAGCTGGATGAGTAAACTCAGTCAACAAGGAAAACAAGCATGTTGCCTTACAGGTTCCCCAAAGGAGAAGAATTGTTACGTGAACCCAGGGCCCTCTACTCCCCAAGTCCATGGTCATGATCAGTAAGCAATGATAATGGTTTTCATGGCAGACAGTACCTAAAGTCTACTATGCCCTGGGCTCATGAAGATCCAGAAGGGCTGGACCTAGCCTCAATCACTAGGAGAGTCTCATAAACATAAGCGTCTTGGTAGGATGCTGCCTCTTGCAGTCCTGGGAAGAATGATTTCAGAGGGTGTAGTGCATGGCTACCAAAATGTATGTGGCTATCTTCTTGCCAGGGTCTCTGTTCCTAAGATACACAACAGTGCTGAGAATACTTCTCTACCTAAAAATGCATGAAGGACTGAGGCTCTCCCTTCAGTAAGGCAATTGCCTTACAAACATGAGAACATGAGTTTGCTGGATACCCAGAATCCAGGAAAAAGCCAGCCATGGTGACACACACTCTTAACTCGGACAGTCACAGGATGGATGGAGGATACAGGTAGATCCCAGGACTTTCCTCATCAGCTAGCCTAGCTAGCTTGGCACAGTTCCCCGCCAATGAGCAAGCCCACCTCAAACAAAACGTGGAAGGGATGTGAGAAATGACACCAAGCACACATATCACACACACACACACACACACACACACACACACACGCGCACACACGCACGCACGCACGCGCGCCTGAACAGCACTCACTAAAGTCCGTCTACCATGCTTTGCAAGGAAGTATGGAGGAAGAGATGCTAGTTCGCATTAAAGACATTAAATCCGGCTGATGCATCTATTAAAGGAACTGTTTATTGTCATAGCTGGGAACTTCACCAGTGGTTTTTGTTCAGCCTTTTATAGACCATATCAAAGAGGTGGCAGAATTTGATGGCAATCAGAGAAGCTGACTTTTGGGGAGGTTGTAGGTTCTAATTACAGTCTAAGTAGTAGACTGCTTCACGACTGTTGGTAGCTCATTTTGCCATTCTGTGCCACTACTTAAGAGTTAAAACTTCTTTTAAAAATTGTGTGTGTGTGTGTGTGTGTGTGTGTGTGTGGCACATGAGTGTGGGTGCCTATAGAGGTCAAAAGGGGGCAGCAATCCCCTAGAACTGGAGTGAGGTGGTTGTGAGCTTCTTGACATGGGTTCTAGGAAATAAACTTAGGTCTTCTGGAAGAGCTGCAGGTGTTCTTAACTGCTACGCTGCTCTCCTTCCAGCCCCATGGGCTAAAGTTTCAAGCCCAGGATCATCTGCATCCGAAAGCATCTGCATCTCCTTCATGGAGAGGGTCACAAAGGCCAATGAAATGATGCTATATATTCCACTTAGCTCTGCGCCTGATTGGACTCAATATATCCTCACAACTGTCTTTGGATAGGACAGAGATTTTTCTATCCCACTTTGACACCTGGCCAACGCTGTCCGTTTACTAAACTACCTTGCATCCTTCTCTTTTCCTGTCTACATGACAAAAACGACAGCAAACATACAGACCAGACGACTTCCACATAAAACAGCTCCAGCAGCAACCGATAAGCCAGCTAGCTGTAAACGGTGGGCGTTGTGTGCTCGGCATTTACATAGACCCGCTTCCCAATTTCCTTTGGCTTCCTTCTACTTTGAGAGCCCTTAATTTTCTTGTCTCTATTAGCCTGGTGAAACTCCTGCATGAATGGAGGGGAGGCAGCAGCAGTCTGGGTTTCTGAGCTTGTCTGAAATCCTTTCACAACAGGGAAGACACCTCGGATAACGAGCCAGTATGTCACACACCTTCTGTTCAGTTTCCATCAGGAGAAACGAGAAGCAAAAGGGCCACGGGGAAGGCGGTCAATGGGAAATGTCAACTGAACATTCCCCAGCCTGACAACTAACTCGGGTACTGTCGGCGGTGGGTTCATACCGTTGCCACAAACTGTGCGAGCCGTTCCTTCCCAACACAGGTGTCATTTATAGTTGCAAGGCTCACACAGACTTAGTACTGAAGACTGAGCATGCTCACCTGAAAACTCTCCCATCCTCACTGCACTACAGCAACACTTTTTTTCCCTCTATTCATTTGCCAAAGATAGATTTCCTTGCTGCAAGGTATACATACAGATTAACCTGCTGGCTTTTTACAGACGAGGATGGCAAGGCTTGTTCAAGGTGATATAAAGTGTGTGAGCGCCTGGTGGGGGCTTCCAGGCCTTCCATTAGTACTTGGTCTCAGTCCATACTACCTACACCTGGCACTCGAGTGCCCTGACCCACAGCCACAAGCTTGTCTCACTGTCCAAGGGCTTCTGGCAATGGTAAATCTTCCCTCTGACTCTGGTGGTCTCTTCGCTGTCTTCAGTATCTGTTGCCTGGTCTCCTTCCTGACCAGCTTGTTACCCATCATGCTCTGGAGTTTAGACTCAGAAAGCCGAGACCTCTGTCTTTAGCTTCCTGTTTAGCGTAGTTTCCACTACTTCATTCTTGTATGTGTGCACACAAGAGAGAGACGGGGGAGGGGAGAGAGATAAGGGAGGAAAGGGGAAGGAGGAAGAGACTGAGGGAGAAGGTTGGAGAAACAAGAGGGGGAGAAGGAGGGAGGGAGAGAGATTTTCTCTTATGGACTGAATTGCCTTTCAGATGACGGGAAGTTAGAAATATAATGATATCATGAAACCCCTAACTGCCCATCTCTCTGAAGCAGATGTGCCCGGGTCTTCTACTCAGCTCAGAACTCAGTCAATCGTTAGACCTCTGGGACATGTCCTAGCTCCATGAGCAAGTTAACCCTCTGCCTCCTCACATGCCTGCATCATCCACAGGAACGGAGATTGTTTATTATTGAAAAGAGGGATGGTAGAGTCAAGGAACAAAAGTTCTGTCTCTGTCTCTCAAAAGCGCGTGCACGCGCGCGCGCGCGCACGCACACACACACACACACACACACACACACAGAACAATGGAATATTGGAAAGTACCATAGATAGGAAGCTATAGTTATAGTTTGATACGAATGTCCCCAAAGACTCATGTGTGTTGAATGCTTGGTCCCTACTAAGGACACTATGATAGGTGGTAGAAACTTTCTGAGACAGGACCTAGATAAAGGAAGTCAGATTACTGAGGCATGCCCTCGAGGGGGGGAATTGAGACTCCAGGTCTTTCCTGTCTATTAGCTCCCAACTATCTTGAGATGCTCATGTCTCCTCCTACCATCAAGGGCTGTACTGCTCAGGCCCAAAACAAGAGGACCAGTTGGCCGTGGACTGAAATCACAAGCCAACCAAACCTTTTCTTCTGCCACACTGACTGTCTCGGGCATCTTGTCAGAGTCACAGAAAACTGACCTGCAAAGAGGGACAGGCTGTAGTTCTGACCTCTGTCCCCTAAACGCATCCGAGAGACAGCACACTGCCTCTGATCAATGGCCGGCCCCTCCCTTCCAACAGAAATTGGGAGGAAAAAAATTATTACACAGGTCTTTTGGAAACAAGCAAACGCTAAGCATCTAGATCAAAGCCATTCGTTACAGATTCCAATTTTTCTTTAGAAGGAGACGCTTCTCTGTGGCACACACCGGGCCAGGGCTCTGTGCCAGTTAGACGGTGGGAATGCTGTCCGCTATTCCTGGGCAGGGCCATGCCATACAATCACTGGGCACTTTTTAGGGAACACATATTCCCACATAGCACCAAGTTCCAAGGGAATTTGTATATATTCTAGGTCCAGGGCATAGTAAATGGTATTTAAAAACCAAACAACCAAACAACCCAACCATGCCCCCAGGGGATCCCATTCAATTAGGTTTGGGAATTGCTCTTTAGAAAGAACAGGGCTCTCCATGTTAGAAGAGATCTAAGGGTAAGTGTGATTTGTGAGACTAGGATCCATTTTGCTACAGCCTTTCAAACTCTACCAGAACCTTGCTGGCAAGAAGATAGAATTTTTCAGGAAGCAAGTTAGCACTGGAAGACACTGGAAGGTTCAGGGCATTGACTGTGTTCTGGGTGACAGGCTTACAGCAGACTTGGCAGAGTGGTCTGTGGCAGGGATGACTGAACCCCTCCTTGTTCCCAGGATTGGTGACTGCTCCGAAATGTTTTCAGTAGGAGGAGATAGAGGGGAGAGTAGAAGACTCTCTATCCTGAAGGAGAACCAGACTTATTCCCAGAGGAGACCAAGAGCATGCTGGGAAGAGGCCTTGGATGGTGGTAGAAATGGTTCTAGCTAGTAATCACCAATGGCATTGTTGATTTCTTCCCAAATGACTATTCACTGTCGGGGACATTTCAGTACGGCCAGCAGAGAAGCGGCATGTGGGGAGAGCAGACAAGTCCCTCCCATCCTGTGGTCCTGAGCTGGAACCCAGACGGGTAAACCAGATGAGCCTTCCTGTCCAAGCCCAAGCTTGGGAGCAGCTGTAAACCGAGTATCTTCCACTCATAGTTCATTTTTAAAGTGGCCTAATTTTTCCTTCTCCTTTGAAGAAGGACCCCACATCTGCCGTGGTATTAATGATCATTTTTAGCTTACTGGTTGAGTAGGCCATTTTTCAACCCGCTCACTATCTCTAAAGTCATAAGTTAATGGTTTCCATAGTGTGGTCCTTGGACCGGCAGCCTGTGAGCTAACATGGAAACTGGCTATGAGTCCAGATTCTCAGCACTCATTCCAGGCCTGATAAAGACACTCGGGCGTGGAGCCCAGGAGTCTGCATTAACAACAGGTCCCCTGGTCATGCTGATATGCTATGCTATGATGTCCCACAGTGCCCGGAGGATGTTCTGGTTTGCTTTCTCTTGCTGTGATAAGCATGACCAAAAGCAACTCAGGGAGGAACAGGGTTTGTCATCATCTCACTGGTTAAAGTTCATCAAGGAAGCCAGTGCCGGAGCGCAAGGAAGAAACCTGGAGATAGTAACTGAAGCAATGGCCATGGAGGACTGTGACTTACTAGCTGGCTCTTTCATGAATTGCTCTGTTTGCTTTTGTTGTACCTCAAAACCACACGCCCAGGGATGGCGCTGTCTACAATTGCTAATCAAAAAAATCCCCCACAGTCTCGATTAGAGGCCAATTTTATGGAGGCATCTTCTCAATTAAGATCCTCTTTCCAGATGACCCTAGCCTGTGTCAAGCTGACAAAAACCTCCTAGCTCTGATGCTAGGATGTTGTCCCATAAAGTTACCACTCACCAGAATCTTCAAAATCTTAAATATTTTCTTTATGAGTGTTATGAGGAAGCTCATAACCAATATTATACTGACTTTCTTAATGAAGACTACTTCCTTAGGATAACTAAAAGATCAACTATTCTTATGATACAAAGCAACACATAACTTATAAGTAAAATGGCAGCATCATTGTGTGGGCTTTCATGTAAGAGTCTCATGCTCTACTCACTGAGCTAGCCGGGTGTCTGGGCTTTCATTTTAAATAAGACATGATGAAATTTTTTTATCTGAAGATATTAATTCCTGATCCACAATATATGCCCAGAATGGGCTTAAGACACTACTAAAAAAGCACTATTTGGATTGTTTAGGTGAGTTTAGGGCTCTATAAAACAGGCCTTAAAATCACCTTTAGCAGAGTGGTGGTGGCACACACCTTTAATCCCAGCACTGTACTTGAGAGGCAGAGGCAGGCAGATCTGTGAGTTCAAGGCCAGTGTGGTCTACAAATCAAGTTCAAGGACAGCCAGGACTGTTACACAGAGAGACCCTGTCTCAAAAAACTTAACAACAACAATAGCCCACCTTCAACCAAGTGTCATAAATTTTTAATGTGGGTGTCTAACAGGGAACCATCCCTTCCCTGTAATTCAGTCTGCCCTCAACTCTTAACCTCTGTTTGGCCCCAGTATCATGGGTTAATAAGTCTCTGTGGTCTTAGACATTTATTTCTTTGGCTTAAACCAATTTTGAAATATTGTTTTGTTTGGCTTTCAGGCCCTTTGACAATTTTGATTATAAAGATTGCCTGAAACTT
The DNA here is from genome assembly GCF_014885135.2 of Alexandromys fortis. NCBI lineage: Eukaryota > Metazoa > Chordata > Mammalia > Rodentia > Cricetidae > Alexandromys > Alexandromys fortis. Next base: position 27,255,677 of record NW_026067927.1, read on the forward strand.
GGTTTGGGTCTGGGTTCCCAAATAGGCTTCTGAAACTCCCTATTCCTGAAATGAGGCTGCCAGTCAGACACCAGCCAGCTCATACATCATTTGCTATTATGGAAGTGGCCAAAGGCCACGTACAGGTCTCTCTCCCAGCATCTGAGTCCTGAATGGTCTACTGCGACAATCCTGTGTTCCTCATTTTCTCTTGGACCTTTCAGAAAGAAAATAAAATCTTTTCTTTTAAAAAGGATTTACCGAGTCCTCTATGACCAATGAAGACGTCGAATGAGCCTATGAAAAAAAATCAGCTTTATCTACAGCTTTGCCGTCTTCGCAGAGATGAAACAAAGCGCCCGAAGTTAGCTCCACACACACCACTTTTCAGTAATCATTTCCTCATCCAAAGAAATACAGGGGAGAATGTGAAACCTCAAGCGTGTAGCTCATCCAAGATCCACAGAATAAAAGACCATTCAGGACGGCCTTTCCCACGCTGGCTCTCAGGGGTGGTCCTGGGGCTGCTGATTCATGGTATGATTTTGTACGTCTATGGTGCCAAAGGGAAACAGTGGCGTACTGAAGGTAGCTCGCATTGGTCTGTGAGAACTGACTGTTAAATTCACAACCTGAGTGCCAAACACAGCTATTACCCAAAACTAAGCTGTATAAATCTCTAACTAAATAAGTTATACTACAGCTTATCAGTTCCTGATCATTTTTACTCTACTTTGCTGTTACGTGTTCAGTTGAAATTAATGTGTATTGTTGTATACACACACATAGAACACATAGACACACACATTAGTACTGTCCCATTGAGAGAAGTCAATTCAGAGAAATCAACCGATGTTTTATATATATTTTATATATTTAATATTAGCATATATTCATATTCTATTATAATATACATAATTATATATTTATATATAAACGTTTATATATAAAATCAGTTGATTTCTATTTATATGCATAAATATAAATATTACTAACCCATAATGTTTATAAAACATCCCTGCTGTCCCTAAGCCAATCACTAAGCTTTTATGAGCACACTGGAGGCATCCATCCTAAATTTTTTTAGGGAGGAATCATAGAGCTAGTCAACTTCCCGTGACTATAGATCACATATCATTAAGCCATGCTGAACCAATCATGTCTACCTAATCGATCAATTGCTGATTCACCGCCCCCCCCATTATCTGCTACTGAAATCAGTCTGACTCAGAAATGTGTGTGCTGGCAAGAACACGGACAAAAATGCTATCTCTGAGGGAGAAAAAAATAATTACTTGGCCTGTGTGCAATCCTCCACCGGGCCCACAGCATCTGATGGATTACCTCATTCAGTTCTGGTAACTGCTGTTGAGTTTCCTTATTCTTCCTTAACAGATGAGGACCGGAAGGGGAGGTGCTTTGTCCAAGGCCACATGGCCAGGAGAGCTGCCTAGTCAGGTTGAAATCTGAAGGCCAAGCCCTGTGTTCTTTAGCCTATACCATAGATTACTGTTTTAGACAATCTGCTTTTAAAGTATTTATTTATTTATTTATTTATTTATTTATTTATTTATTTATTGTTTTAGTAGGCCATCATCTAGGCTCATTTTTCTCCCTCCTTTGGTCAGCAATGCAGCCAATTCTGATGTAGCCACATCTACATGTACAGAGAGCAACCCAGCTAGCTATCTCTGCTCCTCCCTGGCCATGGGCAGAAATTCTGTCCATACTGCTGCAACATTTTAGTATATCAGACCCTAATACTCCATCCCAGTTCCTATGGATGCAGTAGGTGTTTGGGCAGATAGGGAGAGTTAAGTACTCCTCCTCAGTTCCTAAGGATGCTGTGGGTATTCGGGCATATAGAGAAAGCTATGCACTCCATCTCAGTTTCTAAGGATGCTGTAGGTGTTTGGGCATATAGAGAAAGTTAAGCAATTCACCTCAGTTCCTAAGGATGCTGTAGGTGTTTGGGCATATAGAGAAAGTTATGCATTCTGGGTCTAAGTTTTTCCTGATCCAAAGAGAAACATGCAAGCTATTGAAAATAAGTTAGCAGTCACAGTGTAAAATTAAGACAGGTTTTTGATCCAAGTATTAAAGGTAGGTAGTTGGCCCTCTGTCCTGTGCCTTCCGCCTCTACAGACTGAACATCTCTAGATTCAATCCATCACAGATCCCTCAGGAGACCTACCCTGACCTGCAAAGAATTCCTTCTTGACGTTATTCCCTAATCAATACAATAGGACAACCATTTATATAGTCGTACACTGGAGATGGTTGGATGTGTGGAGACTGGATACAAATACCATGTCACTTACTTAAGGGATTGTGGCTTCTGTTGGTTTTAGTACAATAGGGGACCATAGGTACAGCCATAGATATAACTAATACTGAAGGGCAAACGTAGGGATGCACACAGACAAATGTGCATGAGTGTGTATGTGTGTGTGTGTGTGTGTGTATGGTACACATTCTCCATGAGGAAAAAACAGGTTTCACACACATATCAGAATACACACACACACACACACACACGTATACATATTTAAAGTTTTGTTGTTTTTTAATATACATACTCTCCCTGAGGTGGGGAAACAAGTTATACACATGTGAAGGGACAGGTTGCACACACATATGTCTTATGTGCTTTATTTTATATACATATTCTCCATGGGGGGAAAATAAGGCACATGTAGGAACATGCGTTTTATGTTTGTGACTAGGTTGTACTTTTCCTCCTCTGGGATTCACCAGACCCCCCCCCCCCCAAAAAAAAACATGTAAAAACTGCTCATTGTCTTTTGTCAGATATGTACTCATTTTATCCCTGCAGCATGACTACAGTGGTTTTATGACTTAACCCCAGGAAAAATGCAAAGAATGCTCGGCCGGACATGTGTTTTCCGAGTACAAACAGAGCGCCGCTATGACCTGCAGCACTTGGAGATGCCTTTTCAACGTGATGCATTTTTGTTGGAGGGAGAGGCAAGAGTCTATTAGGATGTTGGTTTTCTTTGGCTCAAGGAAAAGGTCCCACTGATTGAGCGATGCAGGCCTGTGGCCGGGGATCAACTGAGAGGACAAATAGAGTGCTCCTACACAAAATGGGCTTCAGTCCCAAGACCCTAGCCAGGGTTAAGCCCATGAGACACCTTCTCAATATGCTAAGCAGAAATAACTGTAACCAGTGACAGAAAAGAAACCCATCTGTCCCCTGGTGAGGAATTTTGGGATGTGTCATGTGACTGATCTCAGAGCTGGGAGGTTTTTTTGGAGACCCTGAAAGGAAAGTAAGCCACATCACTGAAGAGCTGCTGAGGAATTCGTAGAGGTCACCAGCGCCTAGCTGAGACTCTTACTTTCAGATTAAAGGACGGCACTTCTCTCTGACCTCAGAATTCTGGTGGGTGTGCAGTGACATTTAAAGTGATCCTGGGTTACTTGGACAACATGTTCTTGGGAAGAATGTTCCCTGATGTTCTATTACAATTTTACATTACTGGGTCTGATTGCCAGTCTCCACGGGGACATCTTAAAAGTAATAAGGCTGTCAAATTACAACTGAGCAAATACTGTCTCTGCATTCTAAAGACAGAGTAAAGCTGGGGTATATTTCACACACACACACACACACACACACACACACACACACCATTAGTTGCCATTTCTGCCTCATCGTTTGGGAAGTTGTGAGGTAGAGCTGATGATAGGGGGTCACGTCAGCACCTGTTCAATGGTGTGCTTCTCACCCCGGGGAAAGTTTTGTTCTTTAAGAGAAATTTGGCCATCCTTCAGTTTTGATGATCACGACAGCCAGGTGCTACCATTATCTAGCTGAAGGGTAAACATGTCCCTTTCTCTCCATCTCTCTTTGCCTTCGACAAAGAAGCATTGCTTCCAAATGTCAACCGTACTGCTGTGAGATTTTCTGCTCTAAAAGGAGGCAGAAATCACCCACTCCAGCAGAACATTCCAGTGACATGCAAACTGGGGGCAGGACTCCTTGATGACAGACAGCCTCACAACGGTCCCGGTCTCCCTTGCCACAGCCTGCACACCTGCCTTGTAAATGCCCACCAGTCACTTTGCCAGGGATTTGGTGAGTGATGACTGACCTCAGGCCCTGTGCAGATAAGGTAGACAAGTGACTTCTTAAGGATACCAACTGACCACAAACAGGTTCAACTGTCCTTCTCTCTGTCCCTCTGTCCTCCTCAGGTCTCCTTCTTGCTGTCTTCTCACTGGACAGAGCTAGTACAAAGTATTTGTCTTCTCTTTCCCACCTCTCTTAGGAACATTCTCCCCAAGCCAGGCTTTAACCTGGCTCACGGCAGAAAGCACCTGGCCTGTTAGGCTGTGGGCGGCTCCAGGCCACCTCCTCTATCTGCATTCACGAGGCCTTTCTTTCCTGGCATAGATGGCCATGCCTGAACCACAGTTACTTGCTCTTGGTTTTTAAAATGTCATTTCCATGCTATTGTCTGGCTTCATAGACGTTCTGGGTAGGTACCCTCCCTCTCCCTTCTCCTCTCAGCCGTGGAATTCCTCATGAATGCGTGCTGCAGGGTTGTGAGGGTCAGAGCTTGGACCTGCGCTTACGCATGCCTTTTGCCAAGACCCCAAGGAGGACTTGGAAAGGTGTCACTGGGCTTCTCTGTTCTCTCCCCAATGTGGCCACATTGAATACATCTGCTTTTCACTATTGATTGTGCCTTTAATTGGCCTAATGAGTGTGGATGGCTGAGCCCAGCTGGTTAGGGCTGCCAGGGCCCAGGCTCTGACTCTGGCCATTGTGGTAGCGCATGCAGATGGACATTTCACACAAGGGCTCCTGGGCCATTTGACCCTTTCCTTACGGTCCCTTTTCTTCTCTTTTTACAACACGCATTCATTCGTCTAACATTAGTGGAGTGTCTCTTTGTCTCTTTTATACCTGATTCTGGGCTAAAGATTTTTAAAAAGAATGTATTTCCTTGTTCTCAGAGAGCTTAGCATCTAGAAAAGTGCAAGTTTTTATGTTGGCCCTATAAATAGCTCCGTGGGGACCAGCATGCGGTCCCATAGGGCAGAGAAAGTTCCAGGAAAGTCATGGGTTAGGTTTTCTTTTTCTTTTTTTTCTGGATGAGTAACTCGATTCTAGAAATCTAACTTCCCAACTAGACTCTAACGTTGAAAGAGAGTCTTCCCACCCCAGGTGTGATTAAACAATGGTGTGGGATCGAGAAAGCCCCTGTGTCTAGAAGGAAAGCTGCTGCCTGAAGCTCTAAGCCACACAGGACTTAGCTCTTCCCTCTTCTGTCTGCAGCACGATCTCAGGAAGCCTAAAAACTTGGGTACCACAGGACATGAAAAGTAATCAAGAAATGCATCGGTCGCCGCGCAGGAAGCTTACTTCATTAACAGTGAACTTTTGTGCGCGGGCGCCGATTCTCCTTTTATTAGCCGTGCGCAACGTGTCGTTCTTCGGAAGGCTAATTCTCTTCCTCCCAGCTGGTGAGGATGCCGGCTGAACTCTGCTCAGCGCTTAACACTTTACATACCGGCGTTAATCATCAGCTAGATGGCTTCCAGGATGCAACATTGGCGTTTCCCAAAGCCCTCGGGAGAAGAAAGAGAATCTCTGGGAGCTTGGGGAGGGGTGCCCTCTGAACGCTGTAGTGACCATTCCGTTTCCTTCTCATCCAACCCTCGATGGAGCTTTATGACCCATAGACAAGTGTTCAGCAGTGGTTTGGTTTTATGCTTTGCTTCCCTAAGACATTTGACAAAGATGAGAGACGACTGGCTTATAGTAATTTTCTGGTTAACGACACACACAGTCTACAGGGCAGGAACAACACAAGGGCCAAGGCAGAGAGTGCATCAAATACCACTTACGAGGTCCTCCTCATGGCTCAGAATCAGACCTATGCACACCAAGGTTTGACGGGAACAATTCGGGCAGCTGTCTCCCCTTCCAAGGAAGAATCGCAGTTTCCACTGGCAATCTGCAGGGACAGGGAAAGGCTGATGTCCCAGCCCACTCGTGCTGCACTGAGGCATGATGGGAAGACGAGGGCAATTTGGGGAGCACAGGAAAGAAAGGAAGCCCCGGAGTCTGGCTGAAGTTTCTCGCTAGCTGAGAGTTAAGAATCGCAGTACAGCTAAGATTTATTGTGAAGCCTGCCAGACAACACTCGTTTTACGTGCAGATATTCCTTCAATGCTTGTGACCTATGTTTTTTTCCAAGCAGCCTGTATGCCTGTCTACTACAACATCTCTCTCCATTAGCACCATGTTGAACCTATGTTAAAAATTGCTTCTGAAGCCACTCTAGATCTCTTCATACCGACCTGTCCTGAAATTGGCTTCTAAAGCATAGTGCAAGTGCAGGTCTCAGAAAAAACCACAGGGGGCAGTGTGGAGCCGCATCTATCTCAGTCCCTGTTCCCGAGCTTCCCCCAGCACTGACATCATCGAGAACAGTGGATAAGGCTTCAGGAGTCCTAAACTGAATGAAATCAGGTGCGGGAGTCACTTTCGTGGCCCATGAGACATTAGTTTTCCTCTGTAGAAGTGTCATAAGCCTCAATAACACTGGCTGGTCATCCAATTGTGGGAGATGGTGTTAGCCCAGTCTGAGTCCAAATTTGTATATTTAGAAGTGAAAAAAAAAAACAAAACAAACCAAAGTCAACTCTTAAATAATGCTTTGGAGTTTGAACATCTCTGGATGATACACGTGCATCCCCCGGCATCAAAGGGACATAATTTGTTCAACTCTCCCCCAATTATATTCATCTCTAGATTACTTACAACACTTAATACAGTGAAAACGCTATGAAAATTGTTGTTATATTAATTACAGAATAACAAGAAAAACAGTCTACACATGCTCAGTGTGAAGTTCTAACAGTAGCCGGCTGAATTTCTAATGTGGGGTCCACAAATACGGAACATGAGGACGTGGAGGGTCCACTAGGTACACATCTATCCATGTGCATATGTACATGTGCCTATATCTGATCATGTGTATTATATATGCATATACACGTGGGCATACACAGGCACACATATAGACCACAAAAGACAGAGACACTAGCATGAACCAGCTTCTGTTGGGAGTTCAGCTTTAGCAGAGTAACTTAGACTGTGAGTATGCACAGTCGCCTTAACACCAGAAACAGAAGCCCTGTGATGCTGCCTCATATGATAGCTGGCCAGAGGTGCCCATCAGAACACCAGGCTCTTGCAGTTTCTGAGCAGAGTTGTTAATCTCTTCAAGGTAAACACCTATCTATCTATCTATCTATCTATCTATCTATCTATCTATCTATCTATTTTTCCAACCTAGCCCAGGCTGGCCTCAAACTCAAGAGATCCACCTGCCTCAGTCTCTCTGGTACTTCGATTAAAGGGATGCCCCCACCACACCCAGCTGTTTGTTTATATTTTTGAGAGAGTCTCAAGTAGTCTAGACTGGCCTTGAACACTTGATTTTTTGCCTTCATCTCCAAAGTGTTGGGATTACAGGTCTGTGCCACCGCTAAGCAACTTTCATACCACAGTCATTGCAGTGTCCCCTCCTCAGTGGGTCACTTCCACTGTTTCTTCGGCCTTTTCCATTTCCTAAATCCTCGTCCTAAGACAAAGACCAACCATAGGAAGTGGAGGGTTCTCTAGGTCATAGAGACACCTATGAAATTTCTGGATTTTACTCACAGTTTTGGAAGCAAAGGTAACAAGAGAAAACATTTTTCCCTGACATTCTTATAAGGAAATTCTTGTGATGTGTCTTAACCTTAAATATGGCAACATAGAGACACTGGGGGGAGCCCTAAACACCTAACATTGGAAACAGTACTGAAAATATATATTCAGAAACCAAATACAGAAACTATTGCTTGGAAAAATGACAGGGGGAACTGTATCTTTTATTGGCCAGTTTGGATTCTAAGCAGTAGAGCCAAGGGGATCAAGGTAAATATTGCATACAGGGTAGTGGTGGCGGAGCAAAAAAAAAAAAAAAAAAAAAAAAAAAAAAACCAACAACGACAAAAAAATCCTTAACTCGGAGCTCCTTCAGCCCCAAAGGAAGCTGATTCTTCTTGGCTCTCACACATGACCTTTGCAGAATAGGACCTGGAACACTTTTCTTGGGGAGTCACCAGAGTTTTCTTAAGCAGAAGGGATTCACGAGACAGAGTAAAGAAACAACAGACCCAGAATCAGACTAAATGAACCTTGTTCAAACTGGGCACGTCACACTAAAAAGTGCTTGGCACCCCCAAGAAATGATCAGCCTTCCGGTATCAAAGGTACCTAGCCGTGTCTGTCCTAGAGTCCCTACTTAAGCGTAAGCAGCCTGCAGGAGGAGACCTTGTGGCATGCTTGGTCAAGGGACGTTTGTACACTCTTGGGGACGCTCTCGTGCTCACTCTTCTGCTTCTCTTTCAAGCCTAACTGAGCCCAGCCTTCTTTAGCCTTAGCAAATGGGCCTGCCCTTTTCAACCTGGGTCCGTCCCAGCCCAGCTCTCACATGGACAGGCAGTTTCTGCATCGCTTCCCGGCCAGGTCACTCTCCCCTCGTTCTTGGCTCACCTCTCTACTGCAAGAGGCTGACTGTGCGCAGGTATCGTGGTCTGAGTGTTACCTTTCTGCCTCCTGCGGCACTCGGATCCGAGGAGGTGAGAGGTATCAATTTCACATCACCACTACCGTGGGGTTCCCTGCCACCAGGCACCTTCCGCTGGGATGGACTTAACTCCCTGACACTGTGAGTCATCATAAACCTTTCCTTCCGTAAGTCGTTTCTTGTCAGGTCATGGCAATAAGAAAAGTAACGAATAACATGAGAAAACATTTAATTTTCTAGCCCAGGAACTCCCTTGAGTCAGTTCACTGCGCCACCATGCACCTGATGCGAGCTGTGATCTACGTGACAATGTCAAACTTCCTCCAGGAGTTGTAACAGAGGCAGACTGGTAAAACAGGAAGCATTTACCTTGAGACAAAGCCTTTTTCATTACATACCCTGTATTTTTCAGGCTAACCGGTCCATGAATTTACAGTCTCCCCATCTTTGTCCTTCATTTCTCCATGGGACTGCTGGGATTATAGACACTTAAGTATACTATAACTGTACTTGCAGACTAGACAGTCCATGCGTTTACAAAGTCTCCTGTCTCTGTCCTTCATTTCTCCATGGGATTGCCAGGATTAAAGATGCTTACATACACTATACCTGTCCTTGGCTTCCACATGGGTTTTGGGGATCTGAATTCAGGCTGTCAGGCTTGTATGGCAAATGTTTTATCCACTGAGCCATCTCCTCAGGCCTGATCATCTACTCCTCTTGTGGACAGCTTGTTGGAAACTTAATGCTTGGGTCTTGGCTGGTCATCATGACTGCCGCGTGCAAAATACAGCTAAAGTCCATTATGGAGCTCATGGAATCAGTGCGCAAATAAAGACATTCTATACAACGAGAAATAAGGCAAGTCAGAACAGAGCGAGGGTTGGAATTAGGGGGTGTGCTCTGACGGGAGCAGCATCTCCTCTGTCCTGCTTCATCAGATGACTGTCACCTGTCCCCTAGGATCAGCTTCTCTTGCTCTGTGCTCACTGCAGAGGGAAGACTATTATGGCATTTGGGGTCTGCTTTCTCTTGCTTCCACTGCGGAGTCACTGGTGTTCACAGTGGGTCCCCACAGCCCTTGCAGCCTCCCTTCCTTTTCTCCCTAACTCTTTTCATTAAACTACCAGAGAACTAAAAGGGGGGTTATTTGAAAGAACAAGTATCTAAATAGACTTCCCTGAATTCCTTTGCTTCCTAAATTAATGCTGCCAAGAACCCAAGTTATAGATCATTCAAGACACCAAAGGAAGCCTCTGATACCGTCTATTGTGATTTACCCAGTCATCTAGTCAGGGTTGTGTAAGGTAATGGGAAACTTGATGAACTCTGACCTAACATATACCTTATATCCTTATAGCTTTAAAACAAACTCTCTCCCTCCCTCTTTCCCGTGTGTGTGTGTGTGTGTGTGTGTGTGTGTGTGAGAGAGAGAGGGGGGGGGGCTCGTGTGCACATACGTGACTGTGTGAGTTTCTGCATGCAGGAGCTCACAGTGTCCAGAAGAGGACCTGGAACTGGAGTTATAGTTTTGATTCTCAGTGTGAATGCTATGATCCTAAGCAGGGTCCTTTGCAAGAGCAGCAAGCACTTTGAGCCATCCACAGCTCTTGGAGGCATCACTAGGTTACCACTTCCACAATATCACCAGCGTGGAATCGGATGGGATGTTCATAGCAGAAGGGAGAGAGACCACTTATGAGGAGCCCACATCGCTGGAGTCTTGCCTTTATTGTAGTAGAATGTTATGCTTGTCCTAAAGTCTTACCTTCAAGTCCATGCAATTGGCCTATTATTTGAAATTTTTAAGAATCCAGGTGTGGTGGGGCTAGTAATGTCAACATTCAGGAAGCCAAGGCTGAAGCTCCAGGCAAGCTTGGGCTATATAGCAATACCCTGTCTCAAAAACAAGAAAAACAATGATGAAAAAAAATCAAGCATTCTTTTGTACAGTTGTTCTTTCATGATTAGAGTGACAGGGACAGTGTGAATGCAGTGGGCAGCTGTTGTATAAAGCAAGGCCCTGGAGACATGCGATGGCAGTGGGGACATGGGATGGTGGTGGCTCTTTTTACAGTAGCCCGTGGAGCTTATGAGCGATGGCTTTCTCAGAATAGGTCTCTCCAGGAACACTATGGCGTGCACCCCTCAACACCACAGGGCAGTATATAGTAGTTTCATGGGGTCACTGTCTTACATGTCGGTCATTGTTTCCTGAAATGTCATCATGAGGTACTTGAGAATTCTATAAAAACTTAGGACAGGGCTTTTTCTGTTGCTAGATTTTGCTGGACTTGAAGACCATCTGGAGAACTGAGCTGCAAAGTTCCAGAATCCAAGCAGGCCATGACTCATCTGTGTTAATCTGTGTGGCCTGAGAAGTAAGTATATTCTACTGATGTGTAGACTCATGGGATAAACCTCACAGGGGTGGGGGAAAGAAACTGTCGCATGGAAACCTGCAGAGCTGAAGCTTCCACACATAGTACCTGAGGTCCCTAAATTCTCCAACCCTCTCAGCAGCATACAGACAGGGGACGGGGTGGTGCTGATGAAAAAGAACTTAGCTTTGAGAATGTCTACCAGCCCAGCCACTGGGTGGCGGGCTTGAGAGCGAGAGCGGGTTCAGAAGGAATATGTCTGCCACATTTGGGGGGTCTTATAATTTTTATTACTACCCTGGGATAAACAGGGTTAATTTTCTTTCTGTACTTAGCATCAGAGAAGAAAGACTGGCCAATCATCAACCCCCGTGGTGTCATAGAGCAGAAACAGGAGCTAATGTGACCTTTCAGAAGAGGATCAGGGACTTAAAGGAAGAAGTGACAAGAGTGTCTTCCTAATTAACTGTACTTTGGACAATGGTGTCCCTAAAGCCTGTGTCTTCTTCCAATTACTCCACCTCCGAATCCAATTCACATAGTGTTAAATAGGACACTGCCTTAAAAACACTGTCCCGCAACAGGGGGCGATCCCAGGAGAGGATGAAGAGGAGGGCTGCCACGATGATGGAAATACAACAATCAATAAAGTCAGCCTGATTCAGGTAGACACTAAGTTTATAATGTGTATTTTGTTATCTACTTTCCATAATTGTCCTCTGGTCTCAACAAAGAGGAAATCAAAGACAACGTGTCTAGAAACCTTGTCTCAATTCTCAAGCCAGTAGGCAGCTAAAGTAGAACATGAACCCAGCTGGGGCAAATTCTAACGCCCACTCTCTACCTTGGCACTCAGCGTGGCCCATAATAGCTGCTTAATAAAAGCTGGTAGCCAGGGTTGGAGAGATGGCTCAGTAGGCAAAGTACTTGCTGTTTAAGCACGCGTACCTGAGTTCAATTCCCCAGCATCTATGTAAAAAGCCAGTGCAGGCCTATAAGCCCGGCAATTGGGAGGAGCAGGGTAGAACGCTCCTGATAGCTCACTGACCAGTTGGTCTAGCTGAAGTGCTGAGCTCGACTCTGTGAGACCTTGTCTCAACAAATAAAAGTGCAGAGTGATGGAAGAAGACATCTGATGTTGACCTCTGGCCTCTATGTTCAAATGCACAGGCAAGTACACACACACACACGCACAGACACACACATACACACACACACACACAGCCGAATATATAAAATGGCCACAACAGATACCCATATTCTATGATTTAGTCAACTAGATGGGCTCACAATATTTGCTGCTAAGGAATAAATGACTCTCACTTGCTTTGACATTTCTCCAAGTCGAGCACAGCTCTGCTCTTGTGCTTAGAGATCTGTGCGGGAAGGCACCCTGTTAACAGAAGGGTGCGTTTGTCCCGTCTGGAGAAAGCACAGCAACAATAAAAGGAGCGTTTTGTTTGTTTGTTTTAAAGCAAAGTTATTATTAGTATAGGCATCTGTTTTTTCCCTCTTAATAGAAATTTGGCTGGTGGTTTATAAGTTAACAGTGAGAGTTATAGAAAGTCAAGTAATTTAAAAAGTTGGTGCATCTACTTCTATGATGATCTTAAGAAAAATGTAAAGGCTCTCAAGTGTGCTGAGTCAAGTGGAGCCTCCTTTCTGCTCCTTCCCTTCGCATATGCTGTTGCTCTGTTTTTATTATTTTTTTTAAATACAAGTATGAAGTTTTGCCAAAGTTTCCTGAAATTCTGCTCCCCCTGCTGGCCACTCCTGGAAGCTGCCTGAGCTGACAAGATGCTCCATGTTCAAGTTAAAGGAAGGGACAGCTTTATGCTGGTTGTAAAGCTTGCTGTTAGCACATAAACACAAGCGCTTCAAGGCTGGGATGGGACTCACTAATGGCGCTTGGTCTCCAAATATGGGAATCACCGCTAAAAGCATATGATGAATCATGGGTGTGGGTGCCTGAGAGGACCCAGGGCCAGCCTTTGCCCTAGTATCTCACTTTCTGTGACCCTGGGCAAGTCGTAACCATCACTGGTCTGGCGTTGCCCTTCTGGTTACCTCCAAACTTGAAATACTCTGACTCTGCCGTGAACTTAATTGACATCTCTTCCCTGAAGGGACTTATAATCTACTTGGTGATAACAGACAAGCCACCATAAGCCAATTAGAGAAGCCACACGCTGAAAGCCTTCATGGAAGAGGAACCTGACGTGACCTGTGGAGAGGTGGGCAGGAGGGAAGGAACATTCCTCCTGATGCCTGCAATGGGAGATCTGAGCAATACTTACCTCATCGGCTGTGGTACACTTTTCCTCATGGTTCAGTATTTTAGAGAATATAATTTTTACCAGCGAGCCACCTAAATATATGTGAGGATGGACCCTGATTTCCTTCTGTTTTTGTTTTGTCTTCTTGAGACAGGGTTTCTCTATACAGTCCTGGTTGTCCTGGAACTTGCTCTGTAGAACCAGGTTGGCCTCAAACTCAGAGATCCACTTGCCTCTGCCCCCCAAGTGCTGTGATTAAATGTGTGTGCCACCACACCCAGCTTCTGTTTATGTCTTTGTGTGGTACTAAGAGGTCACAATCCAAAGATGTCAAACATCGTAAATAGGTCCTTTACTGAATTGTTCTTTATTATTATTTTCTAAACTTCTCAGTGTTCAAATTGTGAATCTTTAGCAAACAGAGTTCATTAAAGTCTGATATGTTCAGGTCCTGATTTGAATGAAGTCTCTTATCTGTGCAAAAGTGTGTCTTTCAAATGAGCATGACTGTTGTTAAAAATGGGAAGTACTGAGAAAGAAGAAGCTAAAGGTTGTTGGGTGAGATTAGCTATCAATCTACGCTCCTGCAGGAAATGGCATATTACATCATCAATAGCAACATACAACTCATTTCCAGGTATTACTGACTGCAGTGGTCATCTGTCATACTTATTGACAGCACAATATTGATATTGGAGTAAATTCAGTGATTTTTAATAAGTTAGTAAGTGCTGCAGGCAACAATTGGAAACTCAGATGCCTTATTAATAGGCAGTACTCAATGGAAGCCTTTCGTGATGCTGCTCCAATTTAAAAGGAGTTTACAAAGAATTGTGGCAACTATTTTCTGGATTCTTCTATGTATCTTCTTGAGGGTAAAGAACAATATTGCAGGTTAAAGTAGGATTTAAAATATTTAAGACTGGGCAAGGCCAGAAGAGAATGTGAAGCGAGTCAAAGACCCTTGACAATGCATAGGGATAATACAATCCTGCCAATAACTAACTGGGTAAGAGAGGCAAGCCTCGGCAATGAGCAAGCTGCTGGCTTTGCGTGTATGGAGGGGACCAAGTTTCTGGTCATTCAAAGCCCTGTTGAGTTATGGCTCAGGCCTTTCTGCGGCAACAAATGACCTGAGGTGACACTGTCGTTTTCCCCATTGTATTTAAGTTGTCTTCACACCGTTGGTTCGTGAGGTTGACTTGAAGGCAATAAATAATTCCTTCATTTCTAGAAATCTTGCTCACACAAGGCACCTAAGATATATTAGCTGGATATGGGACTAAATGTGTGAAATAGAGTTTGGCTATATCAGGGGCGTAAAATGAATCTTGTAGGGAAATCCTGAGATTAGTAAGATTAATCTGTAATTAGATTAATATAACTGTCGATCCCAAGCCTAGGGAAATGAATCAACTGGCAAAGTTCTTATTGTGCAAGGATGAGAACCAAGTTCAAATCCCATGTAAAAGCCATCAGACACAGCGGCCTGCCTGCAGTCCCAGCTGCCCTAGAGAAGGAGACAGTATACCCTTGGCTCAAGCTGGGTACCCAGATTAGCCAAACATTGATCTTTGGGCTCAATGAGACCATGCTTCAGTAAATAAAATGGAAAGCAGTCAAGAAAGATACCTGGTGTTAATCTTGAGCCTCCACACAACTGCGCACGCGAGCGCATACACACAGACAGACACAAACACACACATGTTCATGAGTCTACACATACGCAGGCATGCATACACACATACATAAGAGTAAGATCTTTTAAAAATGTTGATCTCTTGAACTGCACACTATAAGAATATGAGCTCCATTAATAGCACAGACTCTTGCAGGGGCATCTAGCCTTTTGACACGTGACACAGGTTATGGTCCACACATGTACTGGGTCACCATTCTAGAAATTCTGATCCACAAGCTTGACACGCCTGAAACCTCCTTCCTTTACTAGGCATGTTCTCAGGCACCCGGCTCATAGCAAATGTCCCCAAACTCAAAAGTAGAAAACTGAACTGGAAATGAGTGTAGTCTTGACTGTGAGTCTATTGACATTAATTAATCCACTGCTTTAGGCTGCTTGGGGATAACTGCTGGCAACCTTTCCTGTGTTATCTCGGATGCCCATGCAGCTAGGAGGCACAACCTTTTTTTTTTTTTTTTTTTTGTCTTTTTAACTCAGAATTATCCTAAAACAAAACATACCAAAAATCTCCCCAAAGAGCTAAACTAATTTCGAATGTCTGTACACTTCGGTCTATGGCAACATTCTCCACCTTGCAGAAATGTCACTCCCAGGGTCCTTCACCTAAACAACCAACCAAAATAGCAACAGAAACAACAAACAAAGCAAAACAAACAAACCAGACCTCAGTGGTGCCGACTTTAGCCCCATCTCTCAAGGCCCTACTTAAATCTCTAAGAAATCTATACCCTGGGAAATCTGACGGATGTGTAAAACCTAAGCACAGTTCAATACCATCAAAACAGAAGCCCTTGACACGTAAAGCTTAAACCTTCAATTTTCCCCGTGGCCCCATACATATACAGGGTAATCAAGCCCCAGATTTCCCAAAAGTCAAGAGCTTGGCAATGGAACATAACATCCCTCGAGTGACAGTCGAGTGAGAGTGTGTGCCTCAGCCTTTCTGTGAGACCTGGCTTCTCTGCTGGGAGCTAAAGGCGTCATGAAAGTGGATGATAGCAGAACTCAGGGGAGAACACACTCCCTGGAGGGCTGGTGGCACTCGGGGTACCGGCAACCAGGTGTGGAGAGGCACCAAGCCAGACATTCTGGCTTTGAGGCGCTGCCCTGGGGACTGTCAGGAGGGAAGTCCTGGGGCTCTCTGGCACCAGGGTGGCAAGGTTTCTACCTATTTACAGTAATAGTAGATGAGCCAAGCCATCTCGGGCATGAGGAGCCGGGCAGGCAAGCAGCGTCTGATGACATCTTATATAAATGTGGTAATCATTGTGCTATGTGTTTTCTCCTTGATTCTCACGCCACCCCACAAGCAGAAATGATTACTTCATTTAGAAGCAAACTGAAGCTCAAAAAAAAAAAAAAAAAAAGACTTTTCCTCAAAATGGTAAGGAGATAGATTACAGATTCAAGACTTCCAAGACTCAAACCTGGGCCTGTCTGGATTTTAACCCATTCTTAGCACACATCATAATGCCTTCCAAAAAGGCAAAAGGCAAAACTATTTTTAGGCCTGAAGAAGATGAGGCTTCTGATCCAATCTTTGCATTCTAGGGGTGGGCTCTAAAATCTATTTTAGTTGGGCCCTCTGGTACTGTGGAGTCATGTCTGTATGGCCCAAACCATCATTTCCTCAAGTCTGTCTAGTACCTACATAGCAGTGATGCTACAGTCAATAGGTGCTCCATGAAGGGGTCGAGAAAAATGAGTTGGTGTGTGAGAGAATAAATGCTCAAGTGAATGAAAGCTAGGGTGAACAGGCTCATTTTTCGACTGAATCACAGTGTTGGGTTCTTTTCCCCAATCACTATAATTTCATACCTGAGAAAATTAACTTCAACACAAGCAAATGTTTTAGTTGTCCTTGTTCTGAAGGTTCCGGTTAAAGATTAAGTGGTCTTAATAATTTAGGCTCTGGTGATGGTGGCATAAGGCATGTGGCAGAACAAACCACATACATCCTAACCCAGGAAGCAGAGAGGAAGAAGAGGTTCTCCTGGTGCCCTTCAAGGGCATACCCATAGTGCTCTTGGAACCTCTTTTGGATAGCACTACCTTCTGAACCAAATAGCTGGCATCTTCATTAGTTCAGCCATGATCCTGGCCAAAGATCTTGACAACTGGTCTTGTTGGCTGCTGAGGCTAACATTCCCTCAAAGAATGAGAGATGGGGAGGGTCACTGAACCCTTACCTGAGTGCCCAGCTGCTCCTCCCGACCAGCTGTAATTGCCTTAATGGCATGTGATCTCGTAGAGGGAAGACTAGTCTACAAAGGCTGAGTAAAGCTAAGGGAAATGTTCCATCTGCACGGCTATGCATGAGGAAGTCCTATGCATGGGGAAGCCCTCCTTCATGTTGGGGGAAGGCTTTTCCATGCAGCTGCTTTGGAGGTCACCCAGCTCCCTCACACATGCTCTGTAAGTAAGCCCAGAACACTCATTAATTTATCAGGGAGGCCTTTGGTGGAACTAAACTTTGCTTCTCACTAGGACCCAAATGAAGAGGGGGTAGAGATTATATATCCTTCCCTAAAAAGTAATTCTCTAAACCACCTTCTATTAGACTGCATCTCTGACAGGTCCCATCGCTTCCTAATACTGTGACCTTGGGGATAAAGCCTTTTATACCTAAAGTTCTGGGAAACACTCCTCCCAAGCCACCGCACCGCACCCATACTGATACCATTGGTCAACGCCAGCCTTACAAAAAAAACCAGGAGCACAGAGCAAATGCTAAGTTTCGAGACACTTGACATGATATTTTGTTATCTGAAGAAACCGCTTTGGTATGGGGTGGGTCTGAGCTTCTTTAGTGGCAGCGGCTCACCTAACACGATGCTAAAAATCTGAACCCAGTCTGAAGGCAAAGATTCTGTCGGAAAGAGACAGTTCAGAGGAACAGCTACGAAAGCAGGCTTGTCCGGGCCACTGAGGGTTACTTCGCATTTCTATGGTGCAGGTTTAAAATCGAAACATTTTCCAAGTCAGAAGCAGCAAACATTGCGGCGCTTCCCGTTTTGAAAATGAAACGTTTGATTGTTTGTAGAAGAGATGCTTAATTTGGGCGATAAGGAGAGAATTCCTTTCTCCCGCCTAAAGGAGCTAATTAAAAAGTGTGGAGGCAGTGATTATGTACTTAGAAGTATTGGCTAGGCCCTTCCTGTTCCACGGGCAGATAATTACATGGCCAGCTCTCATTTACTCAACGTGTTAGACACTTGGTTCAGAACTGTGCTTCTGCCTTCCCGGCTCTCACTGTCCAGGGACTCTGTGTGGTCAATTCCCTGGTGATAAGACATCATATGGTCAGCTCAATGAGGAGAGAGAGGTCACATGGCGTGCTGGTCACCATTAAAACCTGCTGAGACTCATTTTGGTCCTATCCCTGTAGCTCTTCGGGGCTGGCCTTCACACCTACCACTCAGCCTTCACTGCAAGCTATTATAAGGGAGCTAAACATAACACATTGCCTGCATAATGAAACACTAATCCCAAGAGTGTGGCGCCCACGACGCACATGAATGCTAGACAGAAGATAACCGAATGTCTAGACTTACTCAAACCTTCTCTGAGCTGTTCAGATTTGTACTCGCTGTTCTCGCAGCCCAAGAACCAGACGCTAGCTTGCAAACAGACCTGAGCTATGGAGCAACACAACAAGCTAACCCTCTGGGACCTCTTCACCCAGGTCTTTCTGAGTTTATCTATCCGCACACAGTAGCAGTCTCTAAAGTCAACGCCAGCTTTCTAAGAATATATACCGTTTGAAACACCCACAAGAAAAGCCTTTGCCCTTTCTTCGATTCAACACGTTGGTGGGCTGCAATTTTTCTAGGGGATCCCACTCTCCAGGCTTTTCACATTAAGTTACCAAGGTGGTATACTTTAAGGATCTGTGGATTTGTGTCTATGGCTGTGGGCTAAATCATAGCTGTGCAGTTCTAGAACAAACATCAGTTATAATTAGCTGAGGAGCCACAGGTTCTACAGCTGTAGGTTCCCCCTCCACGGATTAACCAACAGTAGATCAAAATTATTTTGGAAAAAAAAATCTAGAATCTTCCCCAAAAAGCAAAACTTGAGTTTTCCTTATACTGAGTACTGTGTCAAATCCACAAGGCTGCAGTGATGTGCAAAGACAGCTAGGGAGCATTTTAAGTAATCTGCATAAAATATAGTAGAAACTGGGTAGAGGTTACATTCAACGAGTACCCCCCTCTTATTTTAGGGACTTGATCCACCCCAGATTTTGGTATTTATAGGTGGACATAGCTCCCCTACCCCAAAGGTATCAAAAGACAATTGTACTTCATGGCAGGCTTTGCACAAGGAACTGTAACCTTACCCCATTTAGTTTCTATGACAACTCTCTGACATATCCAGCTCCTAGTAATGAAGCCAACTACGTGCCGCATCACCTCGGTTTCTACAGTAGATTTAGTAGTTTTAAAACATAAGAGATTGAATGAGAGAGTAGTATTAATATTATGCTGTAAAACAAGTGTCGGTTATGATTTCACCCATGAGCAAAGGCTCAAGGTTTTCTCCAGGTGGTGGGGGATAAAGTTTGGCACAAAGCCTGGAAGTGGTAGAGACCAGGAGCCAGAAGCGAGTCTTGAGTCATGGAGCCCACTCACCCAGCCTTGGGAAAGCATGCGGATGCCTCATGCCACAATTTGACAGATCCAATGCCCCCGTGCTGGAGTAAATTAAGGAGCATTTTTATGGCCGGGAAGCGAGTTATAGCAAAAGCAAATGCCTGACCTCACTTGCTATGTCAATGCCAGGCTCTGTGTGTGAAGAAAGAGGTTTTGAGGGCTCCCTGCACTCCCGTTGGAGGCAAAAGAATCTCAAGGTGGGGACACAAAGAGAAAATATTCAACTTTTTCTTTCTCTTCTTTTAAAATGGGCGGCGGGAAAGGGAACTATAGGAGAGTGGAGGCAAAGGTCACAGGAAGACTTTCATTTATCCATGAAAACTGCCGTCAGTTCTCCCCCACAAACCTTTTCGCCTGCAGTGTGCCCTACAGCCAATGTTTTCTGGTTTCTGTGGAATAATGTTGATGAATTTTAAAAAAAAATAAGTCGATAGTTTATATTGATTTAATTATGATGAGGACTTGAAGTAACAGGCTTTATTTTCTGGACAAACCCCATAGTTTCGTGTAAAATGACTTCTTCCTACACTGTCTAAATTGGAGAGATTTTGCTAGCTCAGTAATGAATACTGCATCTTGCAACTCCTTTCCCCCTTCTCCTCTCCCTGGGGCCTTTTGAAGAAAAAAACGATTTGCCGCACCCATGGAGCACACAATGGGGCAACCTATAAAATATAAGAACAATATGTACTTTATAGGGTTGTGGCAGGGGATATCTAACAAGAACATCTAAAAAAAAACACTAAACACTCTCTAGAGTGTCTGGCATGCATTCAAAATACATAAATGTCAACTATAATTATTAATCCTCTTAGGTCATGAACCTAAAGCAATTTCCAATTTAGCTTGCTGGGATACCCATGTGATCCCAGCACACAATCGAGCCTTCCTTATCCCATCCCAGTTCACTGTATTGTACCCGGGCGTCTTCTCTTTCTCCCTACAGTCTAGATATGTACATACACATTGGAATTCCTCTGTTACACCATTTTCATTATCGCCAGATATCCAGTAGGATGTGGCTCACTCCTCACACAATGCAGGCTTTCATTAAGTATTTATTGGACAAATACATGGATACAAGCAATACCTGTACAAATGAGTAAGTAAATATATGATGGGATGGAATACATCCTAGAGTGGACCAGCTAGGGTATAAGAGATGCCTTCTCTACCGACAGAGCATATCATGTAATGTCGGTGGACCCCAGAATAGAAACATTTCTAGGATTCCAAGGAGACTTTTGGTCACAAAGGCAAGGCTAACATCAAGATTAATTCTAGGATGTGTATTTAATGGACAGTGAAAGGGAGGCACACTCCATTACATTCCTATCCCAATGAGCAGAGAAAGGAATCATGGTTTCTATAGCATACTCTGCTTTGCAACGTTTGAATATTACAGCTGTCTACCAAACAATTAGTGGATGTCTGTTGGGCTTGAATAAGGAAGCCAGGATGCGTTCTCAAAGGAGGTGAATCAAAAATGATCAATGTGAAGGCTGGAGAGATAGCTCAATGGTTTAGAGCACTAACTGCATTTGCAGAAGACCCAAGTTCACTTCCCAGCACCTACATGGCAGTTCACCACTGACTGTGACTCCAGTTCTAGGGGATCCAATGACCTCTTTTACATTCTGTGGGTATTGATGACCAAGTACATGGTGCACATGTATACATTCTGGCAAGACCTCTTGTAGACGAAGCTGACCTCAAACTCAGAGATCTGCCTGCCTCTGCCTCCCAAGTGCTGGGATAAAAGGCGTGTGCCACCACTGCACAGCTAAAAATGTATTTAATTATAATAGAATTATATCACTTAACCCCCATTCCTTTTCTTCCCTACAGCCCCTCCCAGGTGCCCTTCCTCCAATGTCTACCATGCCTACCCCCATCAAATCGATAGCCTCTTGTCCTTTATTATTATTATTGTTGTGTGTGTATGTGTATGTCTGCACAAATATATAAATAAAACTGCCGAGCCCGTTTTGTTGCTTGTGTGCATTATGGTTCAGGGCTGAGCTCTTTGTGTTAGATAACCAGTAAGGGGCTCTCATGCCTGAGACAGGCCATTTCTCCCTCTCCCAGCGGTCATTAGCTGCCCATAATCCTCAGTCTAGGGGTGGGACCCTGTGAAATTTTCTCCCTTCCATGTTAGCACGTCTATTCATGTTGCCTTTGCTCCAGTCTTGTTAACAGAGCCATCTCTAGGGAAGACTGCTTCGCAGCAGACTTCCTGGTATTTTGCCTCTTACAATCCTTCCATGGGGACAGGCCTGGGCAGCTTGAGGACTTATTCTACTTGCAGGATGCTCTCTCTTCTCCATGTTTATAGTTTAAGATGCGAGCCCTCAGCCGGTTGCTCCAGCGCCCGCCATTCCTGTAGCTGGCTCCCATTGCTTCCCTAGCATCACAGCCTCTCTCTCTGGAACCATGAGCTCAAATACACTTTTTTTCCTCCACCAGTTTCTATGGTCTCAGTGTTTGATAACAGCAACAGAAAATGGGGACTCTTGTAGCACACGCTGAGCTCGAACTCCCTCTGTAGCTGAGGATGAACTAGGGCTTCTGATCTTCCTGCCCCTGCCTCACGAATGCGATGATTACAGGCAGGTGCCCCCATGCCTGGTTTGTGCAGAGCTGAGGCCCAATGCCCCACTGCTTTGAACACACCAAGGCAAGCACTCTATCAACTCAGCTCCACCCCCGGCCCCAGGACAAGAAGTTTTATAACAGACGCTAGAATGTAGCTACTGTCTTCTTTCTTTAAGAGGTGGAAGATAGAGGGACTGATGAGGTGGCTCAGTGGGTTAAGGAGCTTACTGCTAACCCTGGCAGCCTGAGTTTGATCCCTAGGGCGCATATGGCAGGAAGAGAATGCCAACTCCCCCACATTGCCCTTGGATGGCGACATGCACACCATGACACCATGCCATGTACCTGCAAGCAAGCAAGCGCACACACACACACACACACACACACACCCCAAACAAACAAATGTATCTTAATAAAAAAAGATTGAGGATGGAGGGGGCACAACTCTAAACATATGCATATTCTTATTAAATATAGCTCGGATACTCTTCAATATAGAGTATCAGAAAGATCGACCTGAAGTGAAGCTGGTATTCCGTATATGTCTATACAGCCTGCACAGAACCAAAACTTCCAGAAACAATCAGATTCCTCTGCCTAAAATGGATAAAAGTCAGAATCAAATAATCTACATTTCATAGTATCCCGAAGCCAACTCTCATTTGTATTCACTGTGACAAGGCTCTACTTTCAGATCTGAAGTAATTATTAGAAAGTGAGAAAACACACATTACTTTGGGGAAGCTGGGAGACGGCTTTATAGTTTAAGTTGTCACTAGATAGAATGGCCCATAAAATAAGGTGGAGGACTATTACCTTACAACAGAACATATAAAATCTGCTCCAGTCTCTCCATCTCTCTGTCTCTATCTGTCCCTCTCCCCGTTCCTCCCTCCCTCATAATCTAACCAAATATTTAAAGCCGCTAAGACACAAAAGTCCCCTCCAGTTTTACATCAGATTTCCCCTTGTGACAGTGGCTTACATGTGATGTTCACATTTCCTGGCTCAGGCAGGAAACACACTTTGCTTGTGTTAGCACTCTCCTTTTTGAGTCACACACGAAGCCCTAAGGTTAGTGGCTGGAGCACAGTAGATGCCAACTGAGGCTTAGCTTTTTCTTGACTTCTTAGATCCCTCCAACCCAAGATGCCCTCGCCTTTCTGTTTGAGGTTTTTCTCCAAGGCAGTGAGAGATGTGAACTCACACGCATCTCAGAGTGAGGCTGTTCAAACCCAAACCAACCCCACTTAACCATCCAGTGTCACTTTGACAGTGAGAGGAAGCTGAACGGAGCCAAGGAGCATTTGTCCCCTCCCACTTTGGACCAACGTTGACTAAAACATGTCATTCTTAGATAGTGGGCTGCTTCAGCCCTGAGACTGGGAGCTGGAAATAAATGTAAATCTGACTTTTTAGGCCTGAGTCTTCCCTGTTCCTGTGAATGGTCATTTTTTTTTCAAAAATATTTTAAATGTGGAATTAAACACTGGGCTGCCTCCTACTCCACAGGGTTAGAGCCAGGCTCAAGAGTGAGGGTGAAGACACAAGGACATGGCATCCCATTTGTTTGTGGGATAATGTGCGTGCACACACATTTACACTTGTGGGAGGTAAGTGCAATCGCAGACAGGTGTATAGAGGGGAGTGTACATGTGTATGTGCAGGATGAGGACACACACACATATATATATATCACATATGCAAGCACAGAGAGATGCATACATACACAAACATGAGGAGTAGGTGTGTACACACATGGGGGCATGAGGGCACATACATGTGTATGGCTATGAGTATTCTGTATGGCTAGAACAAGTGTATTTTTGTAGCATACATGTGTACAAACGGTGGGCTTAATGTGCAACATATGGACATGCAGGGATGACATATGCACACATATGCACACATGAGAATATACACATGCATTCATCTATGCAATTGTGAATGTATTCTTATGGTGTGGCTGAGCATGCAGCATACACATTTACAAGGTTTGAGAATATATGGGAAAGGACAGGGATGTATATATAAGCACATTTGGGGACTGTGGGGGGCTGTGTTCTTACAGAGTAGCTGAATACATGCAGGAACATTCTTGAATACTAATTGGGTAGCAATCAGGACAACCTCAACTCTGACAAATGAAAATCAGCCCCAGTGAAGTCCCAAACAGATGTTTTTCTGTGGAAGTAAACATAGAAAACAATGCAGGTGGGCGGAATTCGACATTTAAGCCCATTTCATAACTACTGCATTTTTTTTTCCTAACACACTGATCTAGCACCTAATATGCGAATATGCTAATACCAGTTGCAAAGACAGTCCTGAGAAGGATGCTAAACTTCTGATGTAAGTATGGGGTGTGCTTTGCCTTTGTTTGCTACCAAGGGTGTCTGGAGCATCCTTTTCTGCTTCTGAGTTAGAACACGGCAGCTTCGGTGTACTGCTGAGGGCTGTCCTTTTGAAGTTCCAGAGACAGTTGGGTAGACTGCCTCAGTAAACACCAGCTGCTCTGATAGTTTAGCAACAGGGCTATGTGAAGGCCTTCACCAACCCAGTTCCCAGAGGGCGGTGATGGCGTGGAACCTATAGTAAGTGTGGCTCACTAAAGATTGCGCTTTCTCTTTTCTGCCTGTCATGGTGTCATAGGAACTCCCATCCCTATCACCTCTGTGGCTTTCAAAGCATTTGTCTGAAGAGTATATTCATTCCTGGGGCAGTTTTAGCTGTTTTCAGGTACCTTACTGCTTTTTTCTCTTGACCAAAATTTGTGCTTTCTTGAAGATACTTAGACAACAAGCCTTTGGATACTCTCTGACGCTGGAAATTTTGTGATGACGGATCCTACCCCATATCTGCAGGAACATTTTTCTAAGGGGTTGACTGGTAGCCAGAGGAAGAGGTCCTGCCCTTGGCTTAGGAACTCAACCACAAGCCTGGAATCCAGCCAGTCAGGTATCATGTCTCTTATTATGAAGACCCTTTGGCTAGTCCTTTCTCCCAGGACAGTCTCACAGGTGGGTTAAATGCTTCCCCCAACAGACCTCCAGCAAGCCCATGGGCTCCACTGTCCAAAGTCTCTTTTATCTGTGTTGCCTCTGTCACCTCTACCACTGCTGAAAATGTGGTCTAATTTTAGCTAGGCATTTTCACAAGTCAGAAGGCAAATAAGAATGTTGCCAATTTATTACTGAAAAGTATTTTCAATATGATGACTTGAAAAACAGTGTTGCCCAAGATGGTTGCTCTGAGTCAGACAAGGAATTCTGGAGACAGAATTATAAAATTCAGTTGAATAGAAAGTCGGCCGGGGAATGTTTGTAACCACACGCCAACCTCTAGAGATGGCAATTTGCTTGTTAGCCCTCATTCTGTACATCAAAGAGCTGCATCTGGCCCGTGCCTGCTCAAGGGGGAGCTGAATGGTCTTGAAAACCTTGTAATTTTGCATCAGGCGGTCTCTTACCACACTTCAGTGTGCACCATCCTGCCTGGCTTTCAACTAAGCAAGTGCTCATCACCCATCAGGCAGGGCTCCTGCTGTTCCGAAGATGCAAACAAGATGAGGGAAGGTGCAGCCACATCTCATCTGTTCCCTTCAGCCACTCCTCTGCATACCTCCCCGACACTGCTGAGGAACTCGAGGTTCTCATCAGTCACTCAACCAACTAACCATCCCGAACTGGATCCTCACAACGGAATACTCTGACCGGAGAGAATAGTAGTACGTATCCCCCCCCCCCCCCCCAGGACCCAGTGTAAGGTTTGAGGTACATGTGAAAATTTGTGTTCTCTTTCTACGTTCCTGACTATAATATAGCTCCTGAGGAAGGTGGAGACTCAGAGAGAACGATTTAAGGTGGGTAGGGCCTCACCTGGTCTACAAGCTCTCAAATGTGCCAACTCGGCAGAACAGGGCAGGAGAGGAGGCAGGTGATGCCTTATGACTGTACAGACGTTAAATAGAGAGGATTCCAAACGAGCACATGGCTTGAACTGCAATGGGGAAGCTAACGGAAACCGTCCCCCTGCGAGCATGCTTGCGGACAAACACCTACTGTGATAATATGATAATAATGTGTTTTCGTGAATCACTTGAGTTCCGTTTCTCTAAGTGCTGGGGATGAAACCCAGGCCTTCACACATACGAGGAAAATGCTCTCACCCTAAGTGTAGCCCAGGCTTTAATTTCCGTTTGAAGAGTCTTACTAAGTTGCCCAGGGCTGGCCTTAAACTCATTCTGTGGTCCAGGCAGGCTGTGCACCTGCGATCCTGTCTCGGTCTAAGTAGCTGAGACTACAGGCCTGTGCCACCAGCTCCAGTGGAGTCACGTTTCTTAGCACAGCAGACCAAAGCAGTGGCTACCCAGCCAGACTCCTTGTCTAGACGAGCCTTGCGAGCATGCTCATTCCCAACGCCGCTGGCTAAGCAGACAGCAGCTTTATAAGAACGTTATGCAAAGATACCTCCCCAAATAAATTGACATTCTTTGCATCACCTGATCCTCCAGGGAACCCAGGAGGAGCCGGGTGATCACCAAGGTAAAATCAGGACAGGGGAAAGCAGTCTGTCTTAAGCGGGTAGAAAGCAGATGGCGGAGTGCAGCCTGCAACCCTGAACCGCGCCTCTGTTTCTTTTGCCATAGTTACTGCAGTGCCATCCACATGGCAGCGGGATCAGAGCTATGATTTCAAACGGAAGGAGGGCAACGGTGTTTAAGTCGGGTGCGTGCATGTATCTGGAGTGGAGCCAGCACATGCAGCATTTGGTGACGTGCAACTACAAGGTGGTTCATTTGGAAAGTTATAGGAAAAGAGACTTTTTTTTTATACTGTGGGAAACCCTGCTGAGAGTCTCACTTTACTCTCTCAATTTGTCCTGGGCCACACCAGCAAAGCCTTGGCATTTAATAGTCGTATTTGCTCAACTTACTTGGCGGCACCGCCAGTGTTTGCGCTGCTGGGCACAGTCATTCAGAGAAGTTCCTGTCTCATAATGCAGTGGCCTTGACTGTGGGAACCAGAGTGGGATTCTCTGTCTTGTCCCTAGCTGTGTTAGTCATTTCTACTTCAGTGTGATCACAAAGCCCGATAGGCACAATGTGGGTGAGGAGGTGTTTGCTTTGGCTCATAGTTTTAGAGGTTTTCCACCATGGTAGGATGGCATGGAGGTCACTGTGGCCCCAGGAGTGACTGCTCAGATCACAGTGGCCCAGGAAGCAGACAGTGAGAGAAGGAGGACAGGAATAACATACCCCCAAGGGCCCCCCACTAACTTGCTTTTCCTGCTAGGCCCCAGCTACTAGTGTTTCTACAATTTTCCCAACTATTACCAATCGGTTGAGGACCAAGTATGCGGAGCATATCCAAAGCCTACCTCCATTCACCTTTCCATCCAGAATGGTGATTAGACGAGGAAGCTTCTGGAAGATATGGCTAGCCAAGGGCTCTAACAAGGAAGCTCTGTTCTGACCTCTGGATGGATCAGAAGCCAAGATGAAGAGAAGGGAGAAGAGAGGTTAGGGAAAAGAGGATGCACTGGGATCCAGGACTCTGAAGGAAACCTCTGCGATGGGCCTCTCAGCATCTTCGGGAGGGTTCAGAACAACTCTGGCCACTGCTAGGAACAGCCCCACTGAGAGAACTTCCCCTGAGGACCTTCTGGGTCCATCTGATGGCACCAGGACCATGCTGATGACTCTGTAGCAGCTTATATCAAGGAACCCATATGAATAGTTTCAGTCACCCTTGTAGACAGTTCTAGAAGGTTCCCATTGCACAAACACACTCAGCTAATCCCAGGGTTATTTCCCAGCTGCCCCCCCCTTTCTCTTCTAAAATGTTACCCCATACAGTCTCCAAATTCTTTCAGGAACTGTTGACTTCAGAGTTCTGTGGAACCAAGTGAAACAAATATCCTTGAATATTTTATATTTCAAAATCCACCTGCAAACACTAATTTTGCATATGTGGAGAAGAGGGTCCCCATTTCATATCATAAAGCCAAGATGTTCACCCAAAGTATGAATCAGAAGTCAAGGCTTAGTAAGAGTCATTTGGAAGGGCTATGGAGGACAGGGTCCTGTAGAGCCTTACTCGGCGGCTGGTCCCATGGTGCCTTAGTTGACTATGAGAGCACAGTTGTAACCTCCAAGTTCTCCACCTGGAGCAGACAACCCTCCATTGCAGCATGAGTGGGTGTGTGAGGGGTGGGGGAGGCATAGTCTGTGCACTGTATTGGAATAGTGACAGTAGAATTTGACATCATAGTCAGCCTGGTATGAACCCCTATCTGCCACAAGCATATGGCACTAGCCAGGCTGGAGCCAATCATAAGGAAAGGCCCCATGGCATATTTGCCCACAATGCTCCTGCAGACAGGACTTGGGGAGAGTGCCAGGCAAGGCACTCATCCATGGCTTCACCCTGGAAGAGGGATCATTTGGGGCCAAAGAAAATCTGCAGATCTTTTGAAGACGGGGGAAGGATTACTGTAGAATGCTAAAGAAGGAGTTCCTTAGGGAGAAAGCAGTGGATTCTGGCATTTGCTTTGACAAGGCTTCTCAACAAAAAAAGGGTCACACGCAAGGGGATCATGGGACGGTACAAAGGGGAGAGAGTGTGAAGCCAGCCAGGCTCACGAGAACAAGAAATCATAGCTCCAGATCTTAGGGAAGAGCTGCTGGTTTGTTAGCTACCCTGGTCAAAGTCAAATGCTGATTGGATCAGTTTTCTGAGGGAGACACAGCTCTTCCGCAGACAGATGGAGGACACATCTCTAGGAGGAGGCTATGTTGTTCATGTGTGAAGTGGTCATAGCCAAATAGTAATAGCGCCAAGCCATGTATGTAAGCAGACACCACCTGGCATGCATGTGGTGATATGTGTGTGTGTGTGTGTGTTAGAAAGGCATCAGCAGCAAGTTGTTGCATTGAAAATTCAAGGCCATTCAATCACATGAGCCTTCACAATCGATCCCATCTCTCCCTGTCTCTCCTTCTACTCAACACCTCCCAACAGAGATCAGAATAACCAAAAGCAGGGACCTGGCAGATGGCTCAGTTGGTAAAGCACTTGTGCCAGCATGGGGATCTGAATTCACATTCCTGGCACTCACACACAGAGATTGGCATGATGAAATTCCAGCACTGGGGAGGAGGAGAGAGGAGGATCCCTGGGCCTGCTGCCCAGACCGACTAGCTGAACTCCAGGTTCAGTGTAGAGACCATGCCTCAAAAACTAAGGGGAGAATGATTGAGGAAGACACCCAGGGTCATACTCTGGCCTCCACATGGATACCACACCCACAAATGGCCAGAAGTTACCTACTTGCAGAGGTCTAAGTCAGAGCAAGCTCTTCTGGGGCCCCTATAAATCTTGCCTCTGTACATAGTCACTGTGAATGAACTAGGTTGTCCTGGGGTGAAGCAGGAGTTTTGCACAAGTGCCCAGTACAGATCCAGAAGTGGAACTGTGCAGAGCCAGAGAGAGCTCTCCCTAGCACAGATGTGGCAGACACAGTCCCTGCCAAGAATGCTCTTTTTACATCAAGGTAAAGCAAGCTTTTCAACCTCATGATGGTGATATTTTGAGCAGAGTAGTTCTCTGTGGTGGGGTGTCCGTCCTGCAAGTCCAGGATGCTCTTATCGGGGCTCATTAGCCATCTGTGTTGAGCTCACTCCACAGCCATGACAAGCAAAAATGTCTCCAGGTACTGCCAAGGGCCCACTGTGGGTGGCGGCAAAATTCTGACCCGTGACAGAGAATCAGACAAGTTTTACATTGCGTTATCTGCTTCCAAATGGAAAGCTGCCTTTGTATGCATTTTGTATGTGTGCATCTGCATGTGTGAGATACATACAAGGCACGCTGCCTTGCAAGTTCTTTGCAACCAAGTCGTCAAGGCTCTGACTTTGTTCTCAGCACAGCACATTGTAACAGTAAATGTGCAGCATTGGCTGTTTACGGGCTCAACCACAAGACTGTGTTCAGGAATTTTCGGAACTATGGCCCATGGTGAAATTTTCCAGGTAAGAGGAAAATCAAGTTCATTCTGTATCCATTTTTGTTGCCTAATTATGCACAATTTACTATACTAATAAAGAGCAATTGCAAAGATAAATTTATAAGCCCAACATTTCTTCTTGAAAGACATTACCTGTTTTTTTTTTTTTCTTTTTTTATTGATTGATTGAATGAAGACAGGGTTTCTCTTTGTGGAGGTCAGAGGCCAGCCTTGAGTGACAGTCCTTAGTTGCTGTCCACATTTCTGTGTTTTTTTTTTGTTTGTTTGTTTGTTTTGGTTTTGGGTTTTTGATACAAGGTCTCTTACTGGCCTGGAATTTGCAAAGCAGGCCAGCAAGCCCCAAGGGTCTGCCTCATCCTTGCCTCCCCAGCCCTGGGATTACAGATGCCTTGTAGTGGTCACATCTGCTGCGGATCCAGATTTAGGGCTTTCTTCACTGGCTGAACAATCTCCCCAGCCCCCTCCCTCTTGCATCTTGCATGGATGCTCACACATACCCACTCTGTCACCTTCCCCTACACTCTACTACAGAAATCCAGGATCCGGTACCCTGGTTACTGATTTCTCACGCGTACATTCTTGCATTCTGCTGTAAATGCTCCTCAGGTTTGGGCAGCACATCAAAGGATCCATTGTTGCTGCACTCTATTCTGACTCCAGGGCTTAGGACTCTAGAAGCCGAGCTGAAACTCTCTGGCAGGCGCTGCTGAGAAACAGCACTGCACACAGATGCATGCTGTATGATTGAGCTGAGCTAACCTTTTGCACCCTGAAGAGAAAGCAGACATTGAAAGACTATTGAATTACATCCCACAGGGCCCGGTAGTTTTGCAACACTCTGATTTAGAAATGCATGGAAAATTCCTCACAGACTTCCAGCAACAAGGGCGAGGCTTTGCTGTATACTGAATGATTTAGTGGACTTGAGCGAACAGATCTTCACATCAGCAAATCTACCTGATGGGGAGTTTAGCGATTAAGGGCTGGGTCATTTCTTTTGGGGGAAGGGTATTGGTTAACTAGCCCAGTCTTCATGTGTGCTGGGCAATGATTTACCACTGAGTTATAGCTATAATACTCTCTTGCTTCTTATTTTGAGGAGGTGCCTCTCTAAGCTGTTTAGGCTCGTCTTGAACTCTAGCCCAAACCAACCTTGAACTTGTGTCTTCCTGTATCCACCCCAAGTGGCTGGGATTACAAATCTACACCACCGGGTCTTGCTGGGCTGGTTTCCCCCCCCCCCATACATAAACTAGCCATAAAAAGATAAGTAAAGCATGACCTCAGCTCTCATGGAATACCCGAGCTAGTACTTTCATGGTTGTAAAACCTTTACAATTGTTCAGTCCTCACACTAGAGTTTTGTGTGGTGACTGTTTTCGAACGTATATTGTATTGTGTTTATGCATGTTTGCATGTGTGTAGGCATGCATGGGTAAGCGTGTGTGGGTAAATGTGTACATGTGTACATATGGTCAATATTGGGTATCTTCTTTGGTGGCTCTCTACTTTGTATATTGAAACTCTAGGTCTCTCACACGAACCTAGAACTTGCTTATTGGGCTGGTCTGACTAGCCGACATACTCAGGGAATCCCATCTCCACTTCTACTCCACTGGGACTACAGGCAGGTCACTACATTCACCCACACTTAAGTGGTTTCTGGGGATCCCAACACCTGTTCAGGCTTGAGTGGCAAACTCTTTGCTCAGCTCCAATACTGCTCTTTTCATTTTTACATACAGAGTTGAGCCCATGCATGGGAGGCAGACACTCTACCAGCTGAACTACATTCCCCAGGCTTTGTAATTTTTTTACAAAGGGGAAATAGTCACAGAGAAGATAGGTACCCACTCCACGTGCAGAGCTCGTGAGAGGGAGGGGATCTTTTGGCAGCTGGTTCATACCAGGCAACCAACTGTCTTGTAAAAGGATGTCTTCCTCTGTTACACTGCATACAACCACCGCCACCACCAGATAGGCTGGGATAAGTGCTGAGACAACAGATAATTGTGACTCATCACATGTCTGGAACACTAAGATACGTGGAAGAGGTGTGTACCTGAGAAACGAACCTGGAAGCTGGTAACAGGATGGGTCAGAAGAAAGGGACATGGCAGTGCACATCTGGGCATGTTAGAACTATTAGGGACAAAGGCAAAGCTGGCACACAGGCTGCCAATGGAAAAGACAGGGAAGGGAGGCTGAGTGCTGGCAGAGGTGCCCTGATAGGTAACCTATGGATTGAGGGTATCTCTTATCCCATAAAAATTCAAGTGTTGGGAACTTAATCCCCAAGTACATGTATTAATAATAGTTCACATCTTTGGGAAGTGATTATAAGTAGATGAAGTCATGGGAATGGGGGACTCCTCAAAGTGTCATTAGTGGCTTTTGATGAGTGTGTGTGTGTGTGTGTGTGTGTGTGTGTGTGTGTCTGTGTGCGTGTGGGCATTCATAGAGTACAGAGGACACTACTGGGTGTCCTATCACTCTTCACCATACTTAGCTTTTTATACAGATTCTGGGGATTTGAACTCAGGTCTTCAGGATTGTACAACAGGCACTCTTACCCACTAAGCCATCTCCTCAGCCGCATGTTCCATCTCTTTCCTATTATGATACAGCAGAAGGCCTTCCCCTGATGTTGAACAGAGGCCAGGGCCATACCCTTGGATTTCCTGGTCTCCAGAACAAGGCCAGATAAGTGTCTTTATAAATTACCTGGTTTGGGGCATTTTGCTATGGCAACAGAAGTTGGCTTAGGATACTTGGCTGCCCGCTGGTGCATTTGTTCCAGTTGGAAAGAGCAAAGGCAATGCTAAGGAGTTGCAGCTATCGGGAACCCCCTACTTCTTTCAAACTCCTCTTTTTTTTTTTTTTTTTTCAAGACAGGGTTTCTCTGTGGTTTTGGAGCCTGTCCTGGAACTAGATCTTGTAGACCAGGCTGGTCTCAAACACACAGAGATCCGCCTGCCTCTGCCTCCTAAGTGCTGGGATTAAAGGCGTGTGCCACCACCGCCCGGCTCAAACTCCTCCTCTTTACAGAGTGTTAAGACCCTGCATTTCTTACCAGCCATGTAAAATCCACAAAGAAAACTGACAGTAGTCAATAACAGCGTCTTCAGAGTTGCTTTAACATAAGAATCGATAGCATCAGAGTTTCTTCTAACAATAAATGACAGGAGTGTAGATATCGGAAGGGTGGCAGATAACCAGGCCCCAGATCTGTAAATTTCTAGCTGGAGGCTCATTCTAGAACATCACAGTCGTAGGGCTATGAGCTTTCAATGTTTACTATGCCTGTAAAAATCACAAGGTGCTCCAGCGGAGGTACAATTGGGTTCACCTGGGAGGTGTTATTACTTAGTATTTTTGTCATGGGTGTTGAGACAAAACAGCGAAACTATAAGGGGGTGTGCCTTCTGTTAAATCACCGGGACCCAGAAGTCCTGTCCTTTTTGTACATGTTTAAAGGAAACAGCTGGTGGGCGAAGCAGGCCAGGTTCTTCCTAGAATGTCTTAAGATGCTGACCACTGAATGTGATCCTCCGGACAGCTGCAGTCACTGGAATATCAATCCCTCTGATATTCCCCAACAACCACCAAAAAGAAAGGATACAGAAAGAGGGAAGAGGGGCTAGCAGATAGCCCAATGGGTAAAGCGCAAGGCATTGAGGTATAGCCCTAGAATCCCCATACTTAAACCAGGCATGTGGTAGTGTTTTGTGTTTGGAACCCTAGTGCTGGTGAAATGGATCTCTGGGTTCCACTGGCCAGCTAGCCTAGCTCCAGATCACAGTATCTCAAAAAGCAAGGTGGACAGATCTTGAAGAATGAAACCCGAGTTGATCTCTTGCTTTTGCGAACACACACACACACACACACATACACACACACACACAGAGGCAGGAGTAAGGAGAAAAAAACACAATTTATCATGACCACTACTTACCATCAGCCCAGCCTGTAGAATACAAGTTGATGGTTATTGCATGTATTAGTACCAAGTATGGTTCTGTGTATACACACTATCCCCAGATGTGGTTCTGAAACAACGGCTTTACCGTTTCCTTCAATAACTTGTCTTGCTATGTATTGTTCCTTAAACAGATGACCATAATTTTTTGCATATAGCTCAGCCACAGAAGGCATTCTCCCACTTCCATTTTGGGGAAAAAGATGTACTACCTATGGAAAGGTGAAGGGAAGGCCTGACCTTTTTATCCTTTCTGGGGTGATGCTAGGGGCAAGAGGGGCCTGTGTATGAGCAAGATTTTCTGCCCTGTCTTGCCAAGTGCATTTCATCTAGTTCTTTACTGAGTCATTTCGGCAGGATTTGGGAGTAGTAGAACACTCAAGGTTTATGGAGGTTGTTGGGATAACACACTATCAAAAGCCGCTCTCTAAAGAAGGACTATTTATAGAAAAAAAAAGAGGTGGGAGAGATGGATACATTTAAGAATTTTTTTCCCCTTTTATTTTCTTGGCAGTCTTTACAACTCAGAACTGCAGAACCATCTCCTGTTCCTGTGACCTTCCCTGAGGCAGCTGTGTGCAGCTTTGTTTCCTGGGGACCAGGGTCTGTCTGTGATGATGTGGGTGTTTGGGGAAAGTGGAGTGGGCATGGGAACAGGGAGGTAGATACCAGAGGGCTGGTGAGACAGACTGCAGGATGCTGGACTTTTAAGACAGAGAAACAGCTGGCTGGAGGGACATGGGAGAGAGAAGAGCAAAGGAAGAAAAAATATATATATACATCTCTTTTTATTGCAATTTCGCCAATTGGGAGAACATTCTGCTGGGGGGGATGTCTGCCAAGGACTTCTAATTCAGTTTGTTCCACCCATTTTATTTTTAAACCTGAGTGCAGATTTTATTCCTAGGATGTTACAGGACCAGTGTGGGCAGGAATGGGCAAACCGGCTTCAGAAATCTTTACAAGTGGAAAGGGACCCTCTGAAAGTCTCCCAGTGCACTTCAGGGCTGACTTGCATTTCCTTTCCCTTCGGTGGAATGCTACCTTGGGGTGACAAAGGAGAGCATAGTTAAAGTCTGGGAGGCTCTGAGAGGTAACCCCACTCTCAGGCACCATCGTACACAGACTCCCTCTGCTAAAGCCTACTCTTGAGTTTTGACTAAAGACCAAGAGTCAAATCTCCCAGGTTTAATCTTCACAGCTACTAAGCATCCTCACATATGGATGCGACAGTAAGGCAGGGAATCACTGGGTTCAAATCTAGGTTTT
This sequence comes from Alexandromys fortis, assembly GCF_014885135.2. Taxonomy (NCBI): domain Eukaryota; kingdom Metazoa; phylum Chordata; class Mammalia; order Rodentia; family Cricetidae; genus Alexandromys; species Alexandromys fortis. Next base: position 27,291,159 of record NW_026067927.1, read on the forward strand.
GACAATGTCAAAATCCCTCGTCGTCCTATGCAACTATTCCTGTGCCCTGGGTCGGCCACTAGCCACACAAACGAACAGTTAATTAAACAACTTGAACACTAGGCTACTATCTGTTATTGTTATAACATGCTGAGCAAAAGTAGATTCCTTGGCTTGCATCTTAGGGTAGACAAGGGTTGTTTACTGGGAAAACAGGGGACCACTTTAGGGCAGGACTTACAGGGGGAGCACTGGGGTATCAAGGTAGTGGTAAAACTGATGTGTGGATGTACATGTATGTGTGCTATATATGTATGTATGTGTTCATGTGTGTATGCTTGTGTTCAGAGGCCAGACGTCTACATGACATGTCTTCCTCAGTCACTCTTCACCCTATTTTTTGAGAAAAGGCCTTTCATTGGTCTGGAATTTACCTGTTGGGTAGTCTGGCTAGCCAGCAATCTCTATGGACCCTCCTGACTCTGCCTACCCAGCCCTGGGTTACAAGTCCATGCTACTGTACTCTGCTTTCAATGCAGAGGCTTGGGTCCGAACTCAGGTCCTCCTGCTTGCATAGCTAACGCTTTGCTGACTGAGCTATCTCCCAGCCCTAGTGGATGCATATTTCATTGTTGCCATTATTGTGTGTGCCCTGGGAAGGGAGCCCAGAGCCTTGCAGATGCCAAACCAGGACTCTACCACAGACCTACCCTCGGCTCAGTACACTTTTCCTGATTGGAGCTGCATAAGATCGCACTGAAAGGTTCCCCCCCTCTTCCAAAAGTACTTACTTCCAAAATCATTTTCCTCTGCTTCTATTTATTACTGCATTTTGCTCAGTGGTTCTGAGAAACCGCACACAAAAATCACCATGTTACACTTGCTAAATTGACCCTGCAGGGCTCTGCCACTAGTACATGCATCATCCCCAAGAGAGGAGAAAAAGCGAGTGTGCCAGGCTCACGCTGAGAATATCATCCCAAAACCAACAAGGATATGCAAAATCTGTCTCTCCCATAGTTCATTTGCATGGTGTTTCTTTGGCTTTGCTGAACCTCAATACTAAAATATCAATTTTCTTTTCTCTCCTAAAGCTTATTAGCTTCATGGGCTTTACAGCTTGGAAAGCAAACAGGCTTAATAGTTAAAACATTTAAACTAGACAATTAAAAGATGGGAGGGAGAGGAAAAAAGAGACTGATGTACATCAATCATGCAAATATACTTGGGCTGTTAAAATATGTTTTCCAAGTTTGGAAAGAGGCGGCGGCCGAGGGGAGGGGGGAGCTCATACATGTCTGTGCACACATAAGCACTGCCGCAAATGTGCTTAACCTATTTCTGTTTTCTTTCTGTCTGTTTTAGCAATCTAGAAAAAGAAGCATTCTGCTTACAAACGACGAAGGGCCTGAACTTAGTCACCGAGTGCACATTTACAGTGACGTCTGAATGGAAGCTCGCCAGTGCCTGGGCTGGCATTCAAACATTCCATAACTTTCAATGTATTTCCATCTCTCAAAATGAATGTTTTTAAACTCTCTGGATTTTTTTTTTTTTTTATTCCCGAGGCACGACACAGTTCAATCCTCACCTCTTAGTTCAGAGCAAATCCGTAGCGAACAGTCTGCTGGAGAGAAGAATAAAGGAGTCCCTTCACTGTGTGACCCTGAGCTTTGTCTCCGGCATCGATACAATGGATGTGTATGATAGGCTTTGTACCAAAATATTTCCCATTGTGTATCAGATTTAGGAACTTGGTAAGAACAGCAGATGGGAAAGAAGCCTTTTAAAAGCCCATAACTATTGAAATATTGATTGTGTAAGTAGCAGATCATACCTTAAGGGTACACTTTCTGGAATAAGTGTGAGAAGTCTCATATTTCAGGTGACAATCCAATCCAGCCCCCACAGCTACTAGACACTGGGCCAACAGCTCTGCTCAAGGCCGCTGGCAGTCCCCTCCCCTTCTGAATATATCTTTGCCAGCACAATTATAGATATCCCCCATTTACCTAGACCCCAGGAGAAAGAACTGTTCAGTGATAAATTTCCACAGGGTTGGCATCATGGCGTGTGGGTGAAGCAAAGCAGAATGCTTAGGAGATTTTGGAGCTGGAAAAAGCCAGAACCCTACACCTACAGGGAGTGGTGTCCCCCTCCCCCCCAGGTTAAGCACGTCCTTGTCATGCGTGGAACGGGGTGAAGCTCTGATAAACATGCTTCTGAAAGCTTTAAAGCTGCTAGGACTGCAGCACACTGACACCTTTATGGGGTCAGTGGTACAGCCCCTGTCTACACAACCATTCTCTATTAAAGCCCTCTCATTATTGACTAATAATGAGGCATAGCAGGGAGAATCAAGGTGTGTTTGGTGGCAAGAAACTGAACAAAAGTAAGAGAAGTGCTCAAAATCAACGCAGGAACAGTGAAGACAGAGTCAGCCCGCAGACTGAGGTCTCCACAGCTCTACCCGGTATCCCCGGCAGAACCCTGGGACGCTACTCATCTGGTGGCTCCAAGCCTCCCTTTCCCCATTTGCTGAGTCAGCGTCATCACATGTCCTCAGGCCTGTGAATCAGAAGCTTTTGACAAGCACTCAGCAAACACGGATGCCAGACTATTAGCTCACCATTCCATGTGCCCACATCAGATGGAGACCAACGAAACCCCAAATTAATTTGCTACCATATGCCACGGGTTACAGATTCCAACAGTCTTCAAAAGTTGGCGTTGGTTATAATGTCGGGACCATCCTTTCCCATGTATAGGAGCATGTGCACACATCACGGAGACCCAGCTAAGTCTTAATTATCCAGACAAAGATGACCTGAGAGTCTCATTGTCTCTCACTTCCGTTGTCGTCCATTTTATAACCACTCTGGCGATTCCTCCATAACTCATGACAGGGAGCGGCATGGAACACAAAGTACCCTTTCCTTATTGCCATTGTCCCATTTACCTGCACTCCCACATCCCTCACAGGCCAGGACTTCCCAGCTTGAGCCAATCTCTCCTCATAGGTGGATGTAAATATTTGTGTATATATTTGCATAATTGAGAAACAGTGTGTCTGAAGAAATAAATTTCATCTCTCCTCAACTTCTGAGACTTTACTGGCCACAAAGAAGTCTTTCAAAGGTGTTGATTTATTTCAACATTTATGGACTTTACTTTTAAAAATATAGAATAAACTTTACCTTTTCTTTTTAAAAAAAGATTAAATATGTATGAACGCCTTGCCTACATGTATGTCTGTGGACCACGTGCCTGCTTGGCACACAGAGAGAACAGAAGAGGGCATCAGATCTCCTGAAACTGGAGTTGCAGCTGTTGTGAGCTGCCGTGTGGGTGCTGGGAATCAAATCTGGGGCCGCCACTGCATCTCTGCAGTCCCTTATCTTTGATGGCCGAGTCTACTCTGACTATTCACTCGTTAGGGTCCACTGCTCTGCGGTCCAGTGTACTGTCTATCTGTTCCACAATTGTTTGATTTTTTTATTTTAATAAACCCAAATGTAATTTTATTAAAATTTACATCAAATTCAATGAATGGAGAAATACAAATATAAAATATTAGAAATGATAATGCAAATTCAGAGAATTATTAAATTATGAGATAAAAATTCATATGTTTATATTAACGAATACATACAAATCTATATTCGCTGTGAAAATTCACTCCCAAACAGAAAAATCCACTCCCACCAATGAACACAGAAGAATTAAAATGACTACAGAATGTAATTGGCCCTCACAATCTCACAGGGAGTGGCACTGTTAGGCGTGGCTTTGTTGGAGCAGGTATAACCATGTTGGAGGAAGTGTGTCACTGTAGGGCCGGGCTTTGAGGTCTCCTGTGCTCAGGATCCTGCCCAGTGTCTCCATTGACTTCCTGTTTCCTGGATGATGTAGGACTCTCAGTCCGCCTGCACACTGCCATGCTTCCCCACCGTGATGGTAACAGACTGAACCTCTGAACTGTAAGCCACCCCAATTAAGTGCTTTCCTTGTAAGTGTTGCCATGGTCACGGTGTCTCTACAAAGCGATAGAACCCTAAGACACAGATTGATTCCTTTTTTATTGAAAACAGATTCTCTTCTTATATAATGCATCCTGATCATGTTTTCCCTACTCACTATTACCCCTAGTTCCACTCCCCTCTGGATCCACTCCCTTCCTGTCTCTCATTAGAAAAGAGGAGGGATCTAAGAAATAACAACCAATCATGTGTATTGTGTTACATATATATGTATGTGTATACACACACACACTCTTACACACACACACACGAAGCAAACACTTTCATATTAAAGTTGGACGGGGCAACCCAACAGGAGAAAAAGAGTCCCACGAGCAGCCAATAGAGTCCCAGACCCACGCATTCTCATAGTTAGGAGTCCTATTAAAAGATACTAAGCTGAAAGCTATAATATTGATGCAGGAAATCTGGTATAGAGCCCTAACAACCCATGCTTTCTGTTTCAGTCTCTGGGAGCTCATAAGTGCCTTGCTGAGTTGATTCAGAAGGCCGTGTTCTCCATCTCTGACTCTTACAATCTTTCCTCTCTTCTTCCATAGGATTTCCTGAGCTTCGAGAGGAGGGATTTGATGGTGACATCCAATTTAGACTCTTTCCCTGCATAATGTCTAGATGTGGGTCTCTGTCATCTGTTCCCATCTGCTGCCGGAGGAAGTCTCTCTAGTGACTATGAGTATAGCAGAATATTATTAGTCATCATTTTATTGATTTTATTCTTTTTTATTTTACATTTTTTATTCATTTTACATACCAACCACAGTTACCCTTCCCTCCTCTCCTCCCACACCCTCCTCACTTCCTCCTCAACCCATCCCCCATCCACTTCTTTTAAGGGTAAGGCCTCCCGTGAGGATTCAAAAAGTCTGGCATATTAAATTGAGGCAAGACCAAGCAGCCCGCCCCCTCCGCCCATGCATCAAGCCTTGCAGGCTTCCCACCGTAGGAAATGGGCTCGAAAAAGTCAGCTCATGCGCCAGAGATAGATCCTGGTCCCACTACCAGGGTTTTTAAACACTGATTTATTCTGTGCGTGTCATAGAACACATGAGGAGGTCAGAGGACAACTTACAGTCGTCCCTGCTCACCTTCTACCATGTGGGTCTTGGGAATTGAACTCGGGTCATCAGGCTTGGCTGCAAGCACCCTTACTCTCTAAGCCATCTCACCGGCCCTAGATCCCAGTCTGTCATCTGATGCATTCCATTTGGTGTATCCACGAAGTCACACACTCATTAGTTAGGCATTGTGTTGCTAGTAGTGAAAGATTGAGGGCAGAAAACAAATTGTTCTTCATACTCAGTGAGCTTCCACTTTAGTCCAGGCAAAACTTGGGGCACAGCTATCCGCACTAACGTGTGAAATGTATTCTAAGACCACAGAGGATGCCCAGCTTCAACTCCACCTATACTATGTATTTTTCATATACATGCACATACATCTACGATAAGGTTTAACTTACAAATGATGTGCAGTAAGAGATCAGCAACTCATAATAAAATAGGATAATTGTTATACTATAATAAAAGTTATATAACTATGGTCTTTCTCTTTTGAAAGAGTGAAGGTAAATATTAATCTATATTGCATTTGTCCATAGGTAACTATGGAAACGAAAACATGTTCTGGCCCATAGGATGCTATGAATTCTAGTCATTTCTTCCTGAAGGCACGGGCTGTCTCTGTGTTTGCTAGAATTTGCTATAACCCAGGAAGTTGGTGACAGATGGTGTAATAGAAGCTTCCTGTAAGTTGAAACACTCTCTCTACAGACCAGAGCCAAGGTAGGGAGTGCCATGCAATTATGGCCATGCTTCTAAGGTCATGTGACCTTTGGTTAGGGACCAGAAACCTGATGTCTGACATCTGGATAACAAAGAAAATAGCAATCCTGTTTGAAACACTTAAGCAGAAATGAAAAGTTCTGGGGCGGGGAGATGGCTCCGAGTCTGAGAGCACAGATTGCTTCCACAGAGGACCAGGGACTGATTCCCAGGACCTGTGTCAGATGGCTTACAAATGTTTGGAACTCCAGCTTCAGAAGATCTGATTCCTTTGGCCTCTGAGGTCACCTGTATTCACACGAACATTCATTCACACACACACACAAATTAAAATTTAAAAATAAAACTTAAAAAGGTAATGAAAATTTAAAAAAATGTATTTATTTTTATTTTATGTGCATGCATTGATGTGAAGGTGTCAGATCCCCTGGAACTGGAGTCACAGACAGTGGTGAGCTGCCATATAGGTGCTGGGGATTAAACCTGGATCCTCTGGAAGAGCAGTCAATACTCTTAACCACTGAGCCATCTCTCCAGGCCTGGAAATAAAAATTCTTGTGTGTTCTGTCTTTGACTGATCTGTCCGAAATATTGCAGGCATGACACATGATATGATGCTGATGTGGGGCACAGCACATAGCATCACCTGCTGAGCCAGATGTTCTGGCAACAACAAGGGAGGCAAAGGCGATGCCCAATCTCACCCATAACCCATGGACAGTCATATTTAGTTAGAGTTGCAAAATTCTACAATTCACCATCATGGCTCCACAGCGGGCAGCAAAACTGCCCCCTTTCATGACAATGCGCATAAGGTTTAATGACGAGCCTTCTTACTGCGTATATTTTATCTAAGCGAGTCATGCTTCGAAATACATCCAGGAGGGACTAGAGGGATGGGACAGCAGTGAAGAGGACCTATTGCTCAGTGAGAAGACCAAAGTTCATATCTCAGCGCTCGCAATGGGTGACTCACGAATACCTGTCGCCCCAGCTCCAAGGGTCCTCTGAGCCTTCTTGACACGTACCCACATACACACATACATACACAATAGGATACATCCACAATACAATAATTGCTGTTTAGAAGTCCAGTAAGGTTTATCTCAGAGAAATACTTATGAGATAGATGGAAATTTAATGATAGTACTTCTTAGGTTAGTAGGGTAGGCAATCACTGAATTCATAAAGTCACTGAGTGCAGGAAATAGAGGGTGGTGGTCCAGTCACCTGAACCCCTTCCCGCTTTGTACAGGGAAGGCATCCAGCTAAAATGGAATGGATGGTGATTTCGAAGCAGGAAGAAGCAATTCAAGGTTCTAGTCTGGAGGCTTCTGTCGGCTGAGAATCAGGTCTACAGCCATTCCCAACACTCAGCAAGGAAAGCTTCCCAATGGGGACACTCAGAACTTTCCCTTTCATGGCTGGTCCTCTGCAGATCCCAATTTAAACTACCCAGGACACAAGACTCTTGGGCAAAAGGGCCTAAAAGAATCATAACCGTGTAACCATAAGCTGTGTATCTGCTGACCCTGCCTTCCATGGCATGAGGGACCTCAAAGATTTGGAAAAGGACAACAGAGAAAGTTGACCGGTCCCTTTTTGTCTCACCAAAGATAACAGCAGAAAACGAGACGATCAGTGACTATGGACAACTACATTTTAGAAGTTACAAGATCAATTTTCAGCACTAGAGATGGCCTTGCAGCTCCTTGGCATGAAAAGCATGTGGGGACATTTGAGCCCTGACTTGTCCAAGATACAACAACACATACCAGAATGACCCCGGGTGCCATTTAGAGTTTCATAGTCCAACCCAAATCTATGAGAAGACAAATGTATAATTTTCTTTTCTATTGTTTTTATACTATATTAATTTAGAAAAGCTATGCCTTTTTTTTTTTTTTTGAGATAGAGTCACTGCATGGTTGTATGGCCGAGGCTAGCCTGGAAGTCCGGGGCCCCAGGATCTCCCAATAATCCCCCAAGTGCTACAACTTTACACATACGGCACCGTGTCCAGCTGGAAGTGCTTAGATGCAGAAGTAATGACTAGCAGTTGAGTGCTTTGTTTTCTTGAAGCACATCGTCCTTTTCCTGTTTTGTTTTCCCTAATAAAATATTTACTAAAAATATATGATTGAAACCAAACTTTTCACATTTGCAAGTATTTCCACTTGAATTCAGAAGGAATGGCAGTTAGGGAAAACAGCTTCCCAGACCCCATAACAGGCTTCAAGCCGTGACGGGGGATGCTGGGGTACCCTTGCCAAAGGCGGGGCAGATTATTAATTTCCCCACTCTCTGCCCTCCTCCTCTCAGATAAAGACACTAATGATGACAGCGCCTCTCACATCTGCTCCCCCAGCCTCCCTGTCATGATGGACTGGGACCCAAAGTAGACCCTTCCTTCCTTTAGTTGCTCTTGTTGGGGATTTCACATAGCAACACACAGGGTAACAATAAAAGCATGAATCTACTCGTGAGAGCGGACCCTTCATGGACTAGTTACCTCTTAAAGATCACACTAGCTAGCTGGCCGGGGGTGGTGCACACCTTTAATACCAGCACTCAGAAGGTAGAGACAGGAGGATCTCTGTGGGTTCAAGGCCAGCCTGGTCTACAGAGCAAGTTCCAGGACAGGCTCCAACGCTATGGAGAAAAACTGTCTCAAAAAACAAACAAACATCCTACTTCTCCACACTGTTGCATTGTTAATTACATTTCTGACATTTGAACTTTGGGGGATCCATTCATGAAACCTGTAGCAAGTTGAGGTGATGCACATAAACTCTCAAAACCAATAAAACTAAGTGCACACATAAATAGAACTACTCTTAGGAGAAACTTTTCTTTTTATTTTTATTTTATGTGCATTCATGAGTGCCTACATGTATGTGTATCGTGTGCATGCCTGATACCCATGGAAGCCAGAAGAGAACACTGGGGCCATTGGAGCTGGAATAACTGGTGGTTGGGAGCTGCCATGTCGGTGGCTAGGAACTGAATTCAGGTCCTCTCCAAGCACAGCAAGTGCTCTTAACTGCTGAGCCATTTCTGGAGCGCATGGAGAAACTTTGGAGAGGAGAATCAAGTTGTACATGATGGTGATGTTATCATCAAAAGAAGGGAGGGGCAAGTCGAAAGGAGAAGCAGAGAAACAGGGGAGAACAAAGTATGAGCCTCGCTTCATCCCTTCATGGAGGTAACAAGGCAAGGCGCTGTGGAGTCCTGGAGCTGGAAATGGTTTCTCTGGTTCATCTGTCCCACCCCCTTCAAAGAACACAGGAAAATTCATTTAACTTAAGAATGAGTAACAAAACAGGATCATGGTCAAGTTCAGTGCTGTTATTATGAGCAGGGAAAAAACTTCAGACTAACATTCTCACCGCGAAGTCATGCCCACAACACAGATGGAAACTTTAATACTTCAAAAGAGCTCAGAGGAATTGGGAAAGTAGGAGCTAGGAAGGAACAGCCAACGGATTGGGGAGGCTTGGAAGTGACTGGAGAAACTCAAGATTTAGATCAAGGGAAGCAAAGCCATTGGCACAAGACTTTAAGGAAAAGAAGAAATAGAAATGAAGATTAAAAAGACCAGAGTACCCTGGGGGCATTAGAGAATGGAAGGGAAAAATGATTTCATGATCAAAAAGAAACGAGGAAGGAGAAAGAAAACTTTTAAGAGAAGCCTCTGAAAGATTAAATCAGGAAGAGAAAAACAAAACAGCCTTAAACAAAGAGCCTGGAACAAACTGCAAGTCCAGAAAACAGACTGTCAAGGACCAGAGTGAAGCTGGGTGTGGAGGTGAGTGTCTGTGATCACAGCCTTGGGAAGTGGAGGCAGTGCGACCAGAAATCCAAGGGCATCCTCAGCTTTATCTTGAGTTCAAGGCCAGCCTGGGATAAGTGAAAGTGTTTTTATAACATCAAAGATGACTAGGATTATACTAAAAGAACTCAGGGCTCCACTGACTAGGTTCCTAATGGCCAGAGCTAACACGGTTATAGGAGCACGAAGAATCGTCCCTGCTAGGGATTCATCTGTGAATTCACAAGAAGACTTTTAAATCACCGTGACCCAAGAGAACACAATGAACCAGAGGAATGGCAAATAACAGGGAAAAAACATCAAGCATTTCTACAAAACCTGAAGCATTGACTAAACAAAGTTAAGATGGAAGGGTATTTCTTTTTATGAGTTATGAATCCCACAAATAAACGAGTAAGGAACAACAGAATGTGGTTAAACCATTGTGTAACCCCTCTGCAGTTCGTGGATGTGGATCAAGGTCTCAGTGCAAAAGAAGTCACCAATAAACATTACCTCCTGTGGCAAAGACACATGCCAACCATTATCAAGACAAAGGCAGGCAAGGGATGGAAATAACACAAAGCTTCTAGAACTCTTAAGAAATAGAGGAAGAAGAAACCATCGGAACGTGGCTAGCCACACCACGTGGATGCAATTCACCAAAACCCAGATGGAGGGAAACTCATCAGACGAATAGTCTGGTTTCTCAGAGAGAAAAAGACAGCTGCATACAAAGATGGAGGTGGTAACAGAAGCACACAAGAGGCTTAGGAGATGGGAATGATGTTCATTTGGGTCCTTATTCAAAGGAATACCTATGTGTGTGTGAGATATTGTTACTTACTGTGTGTGCACATGTTCATATATGTGTGGGCACATGTGTGTAGGTACATGTGTGTGTGTGGAGGGAGTATGGGAAAAGAGAGGATAGCCTCGGGTGATATCCCCTACCCCCTTTGCGGCAGGATCTTTGACTAGCCTTAACAGGCTAGGTAGGCTGGTCTGTGAACACCAGAGCTTAGCTGATATCCACCATCTCAAGTTGGAGTTACAGATGCACGCCACCATGGCTAGTTTTTTCCAATGTGGCTTCTGTAGCTTGAACTCAGGTCCTTGTGATCTGTCAGCACTTTGCAAACAAAGCCATCTCCTCCCCAGCCCATTCTTACTTTTATTATTATTTTTCTAACACGAAAGAAGATATTGTAGTTTTGTATCAGAGATAGATCTTTGTCATTTAAGCACTAAAATATCTATAGGTGGCATGCTGCTTGAATTTAGTTCAGAATGACCTCGATGCAGGCCTGGGGCAGATGGAACAATGCTGACTGGGAGGCGGCGACAGCCAGCGGCCTGCATCTTCCAGCTCTCTGTGTCTGGACTTATTTCATGTGCGCTGTAAACACACGGCTCACGTTGTTCTGGGAATTCAGTCGTGTTTCTCAAATGTACATTCCCACAGCTGTCACTGGGGTATTTGTTAAAATTCACAGCCCCATTGTCAGCCTGCTTGGGCTACTTATTAAAATTAAAAGTCTGCTCAGCCCGGGTTTCTGAATCAGAATTGCTGGGAATGGAGCCTAGAAAACTCCATTTTATTTTAAATGCACTCCACAGGTGGGGCTTTTACACATGCTGTTTTGCTTTCTTTGGCATGCAATAAATAATATCCACTTTTCAAAGTGTTTTAAACAATCTAACCCCAAATGTGTTTGCCCTACAATAGCCTAAAATATTCTCCACATGTTATTGTTTCCTTTCAGAAAAATACATCCTCACAGGCCATCTATCAGTAATTGTCATAAGTTTATTATGGGGAATCAGATGCGGCGACAGGGCTGTAAGCCCAGCTTGGGCTGCATATATAGAGACATTGTATGAAAACCCAAACAAAAATTTTTATTGTGGGAGCAGGGAATCCAAACATACTGTATAAAGCTTGCTGGGTACCTGCGGTTCACAAACAGTATCTGCATGAGATTACAGAAAATGCCTCCTACGTGGAAGGCGAGCTTGATGACAGAGAAGGTATATTGCTCTCCGCATCTGTTTGTTCAACAAACAATACGTGTGATCCTAGCACTTGAACGGGAGAGGCAGGAAAACCAGGGCTTCCAGGTCAAGGGCATACTTATTTCTACTGTATCATTACAAGCCAGTGGTTTATAGGGGACTCAGTTTCCCCAGTTATCAAATCTAACTTACCAGGATGATGGACAATAAGACCCCAGCACCGATAACAGAGGCGCTGGTTGGAGAGTGGTCAGAAGAAAGGAACAGTTCTGGCGCCCAGTGCAAGCTTTGCCAAGGCGCTGGTCACATACTCACACATCTTACATATAAGACTTCTAATTCCATCTTTATGAAAGTATGCAGCTTTTATACTTGTTTCAAACTCCCAGAAGACTTAAAGCCTCTGCAATTTTAAATTGAATTTTCACGACTAGCTGTCATTTCTAAAAAGCTTCTATTTTTTTTCACATAGTAGAAAATTGCTTAATGCGGAAGTTAGTATATGAAAATTCCTGCCCAAGTGTAGAGTGCGAGGTCAGAGACATTCCTGTGATTTTGAGATCTGGATCAGGACCAATCTATGCCCACTTAAACCCTTTTGCAGATCATGCTGTGCTTCTGGCATTGCTTGTACATGCGCTGAGGCTGTGTGTTAAACACGGCTGGTTCTCGTCAGGGCTGGAAAGGCGCTATGGACTCTGACGCCAGCTTTCCAATGTCTCCACCTCTAACTTAAATGCCTTTACCTGTGACTTTTTAGCCACCCCGGAGATGCACAAAACATGCTCACGTAGGTCCCAGCTCACGCAGTTTTCTTTGGTTACCACATCAAAAAGTTCACGCCTCGGTGGAGTGTGGTAGCACACGCCTTTAATTCCCCGCACCTGGGAGGTGGAGGGAGGCCGATCTCCACGTGTTTGAGGCAAGCCTGCTCTGAGCAGTGTGTTCTAGACTAGCAAGACCCTATCTTAGGAAAAAGAAGTGCTGTCTTCCTTTTCCTCTTGACACCTTGATCCATATCCACTGACTTCACATGGTCTGAAGACCCCAACACAGTGATGCTGCCAGTCTGTTCTTTATTTATACACATCTTCATGCGTGTATAAAGATTCTTGAAGGAGGGAAGGAAGGCAAGAGACTCGGTTCAGTGCCCACAGGGGTCCCAACGAGACAGCAATAAGCATTTGTTGAATGACTACCAGTCTCCCAAAATACCCATCAGGGATAGCAGTCAGGGCCTCTATTCAGTGATGATCCTGCCATTAAACTCTGAAAACTACCAGGCTAGGTCATGACCCAAGAGGAAGGCCTGCACCAGCCCCATGTCTGGGAGTCCAGTTCAGGCTATCTTCAGTCGCCCTGGTGGGCGGGATTTGAAAGCATTCTTGCTTGCAGGAAGGGTTTCCTAGATTCCATTCTGATGGCAAGTCTCTTGTTCTCTAATATTCACGAACTGACTTGTATTAACTATGTCTTTCTGCTTCCTAAGCTGTGTAGTCACTTGAGAAGTTAATGTGAGCTTCCACACTGACACCACGGTGACCAGTGAAGGCCTTACAGCCAGGTTTGCTCAGATCATAATGCTTCCAAGTCATGCTCTCAGTTGCTCACAGCTGACAAACCAGAACGACTGTAGCTCTCTGTTCCCCATTTCTCTCCCTTTATAAAATCTATGTTCATTGCTACAAACTGTCACCCTGAGTCTCTTCCCACAATACCACCATGTCCCACTCAATCACGGACTGAGGCAGCCCCCATGCTGGCCATCAGTGGGTTTTCATGTCTAAAAATAACTCCATGTGTGGCATAAACTGGCACGGCTGAATTGAATCGCTGGCATTGAGCTGCAAAGCTACCCTGCCAAAGGCAGCCAAGCATTGGTGGAGAGAATCGAAGGCCAGAACTACCCGCGCGGGGCCCAGCAAAGCAACACTTGAAACGGTACAGATGCTGAGGCCTCTTCAGCCAGTCCAGGAAAGCAACACTTGGAGAAACGGTACAGATGCTGAGGCCTCTGTGGCCTCTGAGTGTTTCTTTCTTAGGACATCCATGAGCATCTCACTAATGTTATAATCTGAATGTTTTCTGCATCTATGACTTATACAAGAATCTATGATGTCTTTTCAAAACTGTAGGCTTAACAATTAACAAGTGAAAATTCTTGCACCATATTAAGGATTTTGACTGACGTTTGGGGAACATTTCCCTTCTCTTTCTTGTGTTTACATTCATAAGATGTAAGTAAGGGGAAAGTGCAAGGTGTGCCACCCGTCACTCTCCTAGAAAATCAAAACCCCATGCTATTATCTGGAACTCCCTATTTTGTGAAAGCAAGGGTTTTTTCCCCCCTCAAGAAATTGCAACATTAAAATGACAGCAGAAGGAAAGAAATTGAGAGTTGAAGTTCGAAAAGGCCACAGTTGCTGTCTATGAAACAGACTTCAGATCTCTCTGCTCACCACAAGACTTCATTGTCCCCCCCCCCACAAATAAATAAACCAGCATTATATGTTGACATCTAACATACATTATGCCAACCACGTTGTCTTTTATCAATTTTGTTGTGTTGAAGTTTCGCAGAAGACTGTGCTTGTCAAAGGAGCCGAGGCTAAAAATATTTGTGAGCTGCCAAGCAAGGCAACGGGTGATATCTATACCGGTGGGTGATCGCCGCCGCAGGTATATGATGTGAAAATACAAGAAATAAGTGAAGAGAGAGGCCAAGCACAGTGGCTTGTAACTGTCATTCTACCACTTGGGGAACCGAGGCAGGACGGCTGTGAGTTTGGAGTCTGCTTGGATGCCACAGCCTAGGCTATGGGATCAGACCCTGTTTTAGAAAAAAGGAAGGAAGGAAGGAAGGAAGGAAGGAAGGAAGGAAGGAAGGAAGGAAGGAAGGAAGGGAGGGAGGGGAGGGAGGAAGTTCATTTCTTAAACAAATTTACCTTGCAGAACTGTCGGCCACAACACCAGTTTTGTATGCAGAGAGCACACTAATGACTCTGTTGACTTCCCCCTTATGTTTTGGGTCAAGTAGGCTAAAACTGGCCCCAATTTTGAGACAACAGATTTCCAGGTGAAAGCAGGACTTGATAAACAGTTTCATCATCCCATCACAATGAGGCTCGACTTCCTTCCCATCTAGTTCTCTGCCTTGAAGGAAGAGGAAAGGTTCCATACTGCAGAAGATACAGGTCTATTACCGAGAGAGAGAGAGAGAGAGAGAGAGAGAGAGAGAGAGAGAGAGAGAGAGAGAGAGAGAGATGCTCACTCAGCCCTTTTACCACTAACATGTAAACAAATCGCTCCCATTCCAGCAAGCTCATCTGCTTCATGGAGATGCTAAGAGCTTGTCAAGATTCCTTAATAGTCCACTAAAAACCTGAACAGACAAAACTCTCCTAGCACCCCATGAGAGATATTCGATAGATGCCCCATTCATTGGGGGTCCTGCAGACATGCTGGCCAGGCTCTTCCACTGCTAAGGACCAGATTCCCACCACTGGGGATGGAGTTTGTGCTGAGCCCCTTTCTGACCATCACAAGACACCCACCCTATCCTCTTTGAGCTCCAGGTTGGTGGCCCTATGTCGCAGCATCTTCCAGAGAGGATTGAAAGAACACAAGAGACTACAGAACAGACTGCAAGACACCCAGACTCTTCCCAGGCCTGACCCTCTGGAAAGCGAAAGGGTACTTGAGCAGATTGCAAGGTATGGATCATCAGACCCTCGGTAAATGTTCTTTTCTGTGGCTCCCAGGCAATTTTTCCGGAGCATTAAATGGGAGTGCCTCGTTCTCACATTGCAGAGCGAGCACTTGCCACACTTCAGCTGTACAAATTACATAGGATTGAAAATAGTATAGCTGAAAGAAACGTGAGGTTTGCAATTAGAGTTCACGCTCCCTCCTTCTCCATCATCGCCCCCCCCTCCTCCCGGGCAAATGGGAACAAGCTGAACAGCAATGTGGTTGTTTAAAAAGGTCAAAAGGTTGCCACACCCCACCATTCTATCTTTAGCCTCACTATGCTGCCTACGATGTAAAAGATACAAATATGGACTTCCTCTGTACAGAGCCAATTTCCAGTCAGTCCTGGTGAAACAGGTCTGTGACCTGAAGCTCTTAGGCTGAGATGGGATTGTTAGTTTAAGCCCTGCCTGGGCTATAGGGTGAGTTCAAGGCCAGTTTGGGTAGTTAGTGAGTCACGGTCTCAAAATTAAACTGAAAAATGACTACAGTTTTATTGGTGTTTCTGTTTGTCTGTCTAGATCCGTGGTTTTGAACCTTCCTCATGCTGTGATCTTTTAATATAGTTCCTCATGTTGTGGTGACCCCCCCAATCATAAAATTACTTTCATTGCTACTTCATAATTGTAATTTTGCTATTGTTATGAATTATAATGCAAATATGTGTTTTCTGATGGTCTTAGGTAAACCCCATAAAAGGGTGATTTGATCCCAAAGGGGTCAAGACCCACAGGTTGGGAAGCACTGGACTGGACGCAGTCAGTGGTAGAACATGCATAAGGCCCCAGGATCAATCTCCAGTGAACAGGGAGGGAGCAGAGGAAATCAAAGTGAGGGAAACATTCTGTGTAGCACCATCCTGTTTCCGAAGGCATCCATGGGGCACCCCCTATAGGAAACCCCCAGTATCCAGCCACTTAGATCCCCCTTTCTCTCCCCGTTAACTCACAAGGCTGTAACGTGACTAAGACATGGGATGGAAGCTTCCATAGCAAGCAACAATCAAGTAAACCCCAGGGAGAAGTTTTAGACTTCGGTGGGGAAGGAAAGGCAAGCAGTAGAGCTAAAGCTGACCTGCTGAGGGCAAGGGTTAGGTGCTCTCCTGGTGCTGGTGCTCTCCTAGATGCAGAGATGACTAGCTTACAAAATGGTACAGACTCCAAAAGGGTTGTATCTTACAGGGAAGCAAGCTTTTCTCAACCTTGTAGTTGGAGCAAGAATTCGGGAGGCAGGCATAATGGGATAGTTTCCAAAGTCCCACCCCATGTGCCGTAATTATGTCTGTGTCTGTTGTCAGGGGGTTAGGTGGGATATCACAGCAGCGCATGTACAAGACCCGGGTTCTATCTTCAGAGCTGTATGAAACAAACAATCAGTAAATTATAGCATATGGATATATAGCAGGAAGCCAAATGGAAGGGTGTCAAAAGGGGCAACATTGCTAACCCTCCTACTATCCCCACCAGCATAAGTTTTAAAAATTTACTACATTTTAATATGTAGGTGTCTGTGCACACGCGTGTGTGTGTAATGCACATGTGAGTGCACACACTTGCAAAATGTGTGACAGTCAGATGGCAGTTTGCAGTAGTCGAGTCTCTCTTTCCGCTGTGTGGGTTCTGGCACTGAACTCAGGTCATCTATCTTGGTAGTTATCTTTACCCACCGAGACATCTCAATAGGTTCTGGCACAAGATTTTAAAAACATCTGTTCCTGTCAAAAGGATGGCGTCAGGGTCAGGAGATGCTCAGTGGCTAAGTGCTTGCTGCACAAGAATGAGAACCAGAGAGTTTAAAGGGCCAGCGCCCATTAAAACCCAGGCATGGTTGAGTGTGCCTGGGACTCCAGGGCTGTAGTCACAGTGGGTGGAGACAGGAGCCATAAGGAAAAATAATCAATGGAGGCAGTAAAAAGATCACAGGTTTAAAGATCAGGAAGGGGGATGCAGAGGTGGACCATAAGGAGTTTTCCAGTAGTGAAATTCCTCTGTATGAGATAGCAGTAGAGGAGACATGCCTTTGAATATCTGTCAAAACCCACACAGCAGAAAATGAACAGACCCAGAGGTAAGCTGTGGATTTCACTTAGTATCAATCAGCAGATAGGTACGGCTTCACCCATTACAACAAGAATATGCCATAGGACTTTAATAAGAGGGATGCTGCCCGTCCTGAGAGAGGGAAGCCCGGGCTGTGGAACTCTTGGTACTTTCCAATCCACTTCCCTATAAATCTGAAATCATTCTAAAAAATTTTTTAAAATTATTAATTAAAAAAAAACAGAACAACAACAAAAATAACCTGCTTTGTTAGTTGTTTCGAGTTTTTGTCCTCCCAGCTACAAGACAAAGTCAAGTGGAATTAATTAAGCATTAATCAAGAAAGAGGTGTAAAGATGAGAGGGGCAGGGTTTCCTAGCCATGCAATGGGAGTGTGATTCAGAGACAAGGGCCTGGACAGGTAGCATGTCCTAGGAAGTGAGCTCGGGGACACACAGCTTGACTGGAAGGTAAGAGCTCCAAGAACTGACGGTACCACAGGCATATCAAAGGGAGGCTGTGATCAGGAGTCTAAGGTGGACTCTTTAAAGGTGAGTGAGATCATTCCAGACAACTGGGAAGGTGTGCAAAGGAATCCAGACTGTTCAAGCTGTGCCAAGGCCAGCGAGACAGAGAGACACCTTAGAAACCAAGAGCCATCAGCACCGGATGAAGGTACAGCAGGTACAGGGGGCGCTCTGGGAAAGTGACATTTCCAGGAAAAGGGATGATGGGCCAGGCATGGTGGTACAGACCTGTAATCTCAGCACCTGGGTCATGGGCACAGGAAGACCACGTGCTTAAAGCTAGCCTAGGCTACACATTGAGCTTGACATCAGCCTGGGCTATATAAGACCTGTCCACAACCAAACAAACGAGGTATGAAAACAGATGGAATATGGCAATTCTTAAAAGTTACAAGTCTGAAGAAAGAACCCAGTTGTCAGGCCATCAGAGGGGTTCTCTAGGTTTTGTACCATTTAAGTTTCTCATTGGGTTACATCTGGAAGGCACCATACGAAACTAGCAGAGCACAGAACATTGGTAAGGTGTTGGGAGAACACACACCACGAGCAAAGCTGAAAAACCTTCACTTTTATATCCAAATGCTGGAACACAAGCCACCACCAAGATTTTAAAGGCCACTTGTCAGCATCGTTGATCTTTCAGTGTGAGGAAAGAAGGCTCAGGGAAGAGCATTGAGTGGAGCCCCATGTCGGCAAAGTTCTATAAACTCATTTGTTCATGGGCTCACAGAGAACATTCTGCACCAAATGGTGTGACTCAGGCCTGTAATACCAGCATGCAGAAAACGGAGTCAGGGGGATCTCCGTGAGTACAAGACCAATGTGGGCTACACAGAGTTCCAGGTTAGTTTGGTTTACAGAGTGAGATCCTGCCTGCACAACAAAAAGGGAAGAGAAAGAGTGAGGGGACAGAGGGAGAGAGAGAGAAAAAAAAAAAACAGGAGAAAGAGAAACAGGAGAGAGAGACAGAGACAGAGACAAAGAGAGAGGGGGAATAAGAGAGGAGAGTGAGAGGGAAAGGGGAGCAGGGGAGCAGGGGTGGTAAGTGGAGGGAGAGAAGAAAGGAAGAAAAGGGAAGGAGTGGAAAGAGAGAAGAAAACGAGGGAGAGGGAGTAAGAAGGAAAATAAGGGGGAGAGGAAAAAGAAATGGAGGGAGAGACAAGAGAGACTGAGCAAGGCAGGAGGAACCTTCCAGAAGGAAGTGCACTCACATGCTAACAGTGTTGACTGTTTACTGCAGAAAACATGGTGGTTCATTTCTAGCCCTGGTTTGCATTCCTCTAATTCCTCTTCAAGCTGTTCCGAAGTCTCCACGTGAAAAGCCTGATTTCTTTGCAGGAGAACAATTTCTTTCCATCTCTACAACCCAAGTTTCCAGTAGCTTCCCCCTTGTTAGGGACAGGCTAGCTAGTGCCTGAGACAAAAGCCAAAGCCTGCCTTAGATCAGCGTGATGCAGCCTCTCATTACAGAAATGACTTCAGCAGCCGCATCCTGATGCAGAATGGGGAAAAGGCATGGAAATTCCAAACAGCTAAAGTCATCTGAAGGAAGGCACGGCTGGAACAGAAACAAAACAACCCAACGCGAAATGTCTTGGGTAGAGAGACCAACCCCTAACACATGGCTAACCCCTACGCTCCCTGCTTCCAGGGAGATTTCTTGGTTGGTCCATTATCTAAAACATTAAATAATAGTATTCTGTCTACAAATTCCATTAAATGCGCAGCTATATAGAAATGCCTCATGATGTAAACTCTTCACAAAGATAATGAAGTAGCATTGATTGGAGGAGGAACTGTACATCCAGGGCCTATCTAGACGGGAGAGCAGTCCAGCTGTCAATGTCAGGTTCTAATACTTGATGGTATTAATCCAGCACAAGAGGCATGGCGGTCCCTGGGGTAGGGGAAGGCAGGATGGAAAAACACTGGTCTATCAGCTTCCCCCTGTAACAACTCACCTTACAACCTGCTTCAGCCCATGGTCACCTGCTTCTAGTTCTCCTTTTTTATTAGCATGGATTCCCTTCAGCTGTTTACCACAGTCCCCACAGCACCCCAGCACTCTCAAGTGTTATGGTCTTGCCCAGAATATGAGAAGGCCACAAGTAAAACCTTAAAAGTAGTTACTTTAAACGCTATTACTGTTTAACAACGCTGTCCAAACCGTTTAGTTGGGGAAGCAGTTGAGCTATTGCCACAGAAAGGGAGAAAAGATTGTCTGAGGAGTCCACTTATCCCTACTTTTCCTGTCTGTATAAAACATGAATGTACTCTTGGTAAAAGCGTTTTGCGTCTGCTTCCATCAACTGTCCAGTGAATATTCTGCTGCTCTTTTTACCTTTTAAACAGGGGATTTTAGCCACTATCATAAGAATGGCAGTTAAAGTAACAACTAAAGGAAGAAAATCTTGTCTGCTATTAGCCATAGCGGTAGCATCACTGAGCTGGAGGCTCACATGATAACTCAACTCAGGACAGGTTGCTACATCAGAAGGGAACTTATCGTCAGTTCTCACAGTGATGTCTGTTTCCAACTCAGCCACTGCACTGGGGGATTGATGAGCAGCCACCAATCCAGTCCCTGGGCTATGAGCTTCTAGAAGACCATCAGGTACCCAATCACAAGCCAGCACGAAGCATTTCCTCCTCGTTCTAAGAGGGCATCCAGAAATGGTGAGCCTGTTCATGGGGGCACTGACACACAGAACAATTCTGAGACTCTTCAGGGCCACAGAGAATGTTTTCTGACTTGTCACCTTCCTTTGGAGGACTGAAGAGCACAAGCTGACCCAGCCGTGCTTCTCCTGAGTGGAGACAGCAAAAATGAGAGTCGATCTACACACCTTCCGCGTGTCCCCATGCCCAGCTGCCAGGAAGCTTCTGTTCTATCAGGAGAGGCAAATTATAAACAAGTCCGATGTTGTGGGATATTTGCAGCCACAGGGAGCAAGCTACCAGAACTAGAAGAGAGCAGTGCAAGCATCTAAGCTGGGCGCCACTAAACTCACTCACAACGTGGTGCTCATTGCTCATCTGAGGCCTCTGTCCCAGAAGCATTTGCATTTTAATAGGAAACAAGCAGAAGATTCTGCCATTATTTGAGGACTGAATGCTGTCAGGAGCTTTTGAGGCAGCAGGCAGGGGGGGTCTGCAAAGGAGAAACTTCAAATAACTTCACTAGGTAGAAGGTCTGTCTGCTGTTCTGTCTCTGAAACTGATGTGTGCCTCCTTGTAGCATCCATGTCTTAAAAAAACACAAGACAGAAAGTTGATGAGGGGCCATGCATCCCCAGGTTCACTGAGGCATTGTTCACGGTAACACAAGGATGGAAGTACTTAGGTGTCCGTGTAGGGATGTGAGGTCCAGGTGTCCACCTAGGGGTGTGGTTCAGGTGTCCACCTAGGGATGTGGGGTCCAGATGTCTATATACGGATGTGGGGTCCAGGTGTCCATCTAGGGGTGTGTGGTTAAGTAGAATGTGTTTATCTATACAATGGAATACTATTTAACCTTAAAAAGGAACCTCCATCCATGTTGCAACATGGGTAGAGCTTGAGAACACTGTGCTAAGGGAAACACACCAGTCACAGAAGGATAAATACTGAATGAGTATAATCACAGGAGGGACTTAGAGTGATCAAACTTATAAAGGCAGGAAGTGGCTGCAAGGGACTTGGAAAGGGGAGAACAGGGAGCTATTGCTGTATGGATCCTGGTTCAGAAGACTTTTATAAATTTTCAATTATTTTACATATTTGTGCATGCCCATGTGCCATGATGCCTGTCTGAGGGTAACAGAGACCATGCTGGAATCAGTTCTCTCCTTTCGCCACGTGGGTCACAAGGACCAACTCAGGCCGTTAGACTTGGTGACAGACTTGTTTATCGACTGAGCCAACTTGATGACCCCAGGTTCAGTTTTCAAGGAGAAAGGAGGTCTGTCCATGACCGGGTGGCTGGAAGGAAGGAGCGCCACCAATGCTACGGAACTGGAGACTTAAAATGGCAGACAGAAACCTTCTGCAATGTGGATTCTATCACAATCTAAGACTGAGAAGGCCCAAACGCGACTAGAGGGGAGGAAGGCCATGTTCACTCAAGGGTCACAGGGGTGCCCTGAAATCAAACCGCTTTACTTTGAAACTTTACCTCCTTCATAAACGACCTCTGGATACAAGCCTGGCTCTGTTTTCTCATCCTTGCTTGCTCCCTTCTCTGTGAAAGACTCCTCGTAAGAGAACAGAATTGATAACTAAAAACTTGAAAGGGGGCTTGTCAGAGGAGAAACACATTTTCCACCGAGCAATCGAACCACAATGACATAATTTAATCACAGAAACTAATTTCGAGTTTTCAGTTTCATAAACAGCACTGTGAATAATTTAAGGGCAAGAATGAATAAATAACACAAACGGCATGGAGTTTGGAGGGTCTGTGTCGAGAGGTTAGGTTTAAAGAAAGAGAATGTAGACAGGCAGGGAACTGCAGGCTACAATTTCAGTAGTTGGGAAGGTAGAGGCAAGAGGATCAGGAGCTCAGGGTCATCCTTGGCTACCTAGTGAGTTAGAGTCTAGCCTAGGCTACCTGAGAGTATCTCAAGAAAAATGAGCAAGCAAAAATATCCAGGATATATAATTCACTAATGATATAAGAGGGGGAACAAGCAGACTAGATGGAGCAGATGTCAAGGTTAAAGAAAATCACAGCTCGTAACTGTGCCGTTTTGCCCAGATTGTAGAGCAAGACTAGAAAGCCTGCTGAATGCAAATTGTCTTGTTTACTGGAGTGCTCTCACCTGCAGCCAAAAGGGCTTCAGCAGAGTGTGTCGGGGGGGGGGGGGGTATGTATGCATGTGTGTATGTACATGGGTGTGCATGAGAGGGAGAATGTATTGTTGTCATAGTCAGAGAATTTGCATTGAAAGGGCACGCGAGCCACACGACTCTCACCAGGGCAGCTCGCTTCCTTTATAAGACAGGCAGAATCCTTAATGGGTGTTCATCAGTCTCACACCATCTGTCGGATTGCCATGACGGCCCCGTACACTAATCGAGGAGGCAATCGAGTGTGGCTCTGCACAAAATCTCACTCTTTCAGACTTAAATGTGTGACATGTTCTAAGGAGTAGCTGCCAGGAGGTTATCTAGCAGGGTCACAGTATGGAAGGAAGTAAGGACAGGCTAGTGAGGAGGACAATTTAGCCAAAGGTGGCTCAGTGTAACAATACACAAGTGGCAGAACCCACACACGGGCACCAGGGCCCATCTTCCAATAGTGAGATTCCATTTCCCTCCGCTTAGCTCTACAGCTTCTGGAACAGATCGTCCGGCCATTAACATCGTATACGAAATGTCTCACAAGGTTATTACAAGTCTGAACAGCGACAGAAACACAGAGGTGGCGGTTTCTCCAGTCCCCTGCAATGCCGAACTCATCTCTTCATCTGGCACTGGTTCTACACTCTGTTCTGGAAGCAAGCAGAGTGAGCATGGCAAACCGTATCTCCCTTTCAGTATAGCATACAATGAGTCAATGTTTATGCATCAGCCTGCTATTAAAGCAAACAAGCAGAACCAGGAATTCCAAGCCATGCCGTGTTTTCCTTTCCAGTTCACTTGAGTGCGAAGCGCGCCAAATTTGGGCACTTGAAATTAGGAGAGGGATTTCCCCCTTATTGCATGGTTCTTTATCAGCCCTCCACACAACGGTTTAACCGAGACTCTGATAAAAATGTTGAAAATGCTTGCTGTGTTGCTCAGCAGTAAGCCACACCCAGGGGCTCTTCACTCTCCTGTGGAAGAGGCATCCATTCCGCAAGAGGCGTACGGAAGGACCAGGCTTTCAGCCGCACCCTCCTTCACCCCCAGCAGGCAGAGCAGTATTCCCCCCAACCCCGTGCCCATCAGCAGCCACAAGATAAAGGTGCGCCCATCTCACAAGGCGATCTTCCTAAAAGGCTGCTCAAACAAGTGGCAGAACCTGTGGATGTGAGCTAATCATGGGGCCTGCCTGATCCTAGGGGACAACATTAGTGCCTTAGGGCTCCTTTGCTCCTTCACTCGTTCAATTCCCCTGTAGTCTCAGTATTTACTTGGGGAAAATGCCTTTCAAGGCACAGAGAGCAGGAACCACAGGTCATTTTCAGAGATCCCTATTCCCTTTTTTTAGGAGGAAACAAAATCACTAAGAAAACATGGTGGGTTATGTATCTCATGCACACACGGAGGCCCTTCCCATTTTTTCTCCGTGACATTTTAAATGCTGAAGTTATAACCCAGAGGGCTGAGAAATAGCCTCATTCCCACCCACCCAGAATCACACAAGTTTCAGGAGCTCAGACTGTACTTATGAAAACCACACGTTCTTTCATGCTCGCTTATTTGAATTTAGTAAAATAAAACACCAATTTCCATTTTTGTATATTTTAAGCGCTAACACTGAAAAGTATATTATAGGTCATATTTGGAAATGAGAGGGTTAGCATTGGTCCAATCCAAGGTTAGGGTTAGGAAGCTTTCTGAAGAGTTTTCTGACCACCTGGGGCACATCGCCTATTTTGAGTTTGGGAAGGGTGGGGAAGAGTGTGGGAAAGAAAAGGGTTGTTGGCTGGACTGACCTGTGACATTAATATGGACAGTCACATTCAGGGACCGTCTCTGAGCCAGTACTCTCCTGGGTCCTGTTGGTAATCTATAGTCAACAAGAGCCTGGAGAACTTAATAAGAGCTGGTGGCAGGGGTCAAGGCCCTCGCCTGAGCTCAGCTCTTCCCCCAGGATCAGACGTGGACAGGTCCTCAGCCTGTGACTTTCTGCTGTACTTTGAGAATTCC
The DNA here is from genome assembly GCF_014885135.2 of Alexandromys fortis. Lineage (NCBI taxonomy): Eukaryota > Metazoa > Chordata > Mammalia > Rodentia > Cricetidae > Alexandromys > Alexandromys fortis. Next base: position 27,315,936 of record NW_026067927.1, read on the forward strand.
CAAGCTCTTTCTGGTCAGAAGATTAAAAGCACTCATGAGCTTTGCACCACCACTGAGTTGTGCTGGTCCTGTTTGCTCTTAGCCATCCTTGGGACATCTTTCTGGGAATGATCCTAAGTGCTGTTAGGCTTTGTGTTGCTAGGCACCCTATCAATCATGTTAGCATCCCCCTTAAAAGCTTTCTGTGGTCATTTCCCCATCTTTAAGATACGCTACAAGCCAGGTGTGATGGCTCAGACCTGAAGTACTAGCACTCATGAAGTAAAGGCAGGAGTCTGGCCTACAGGGTGGAGTAGTGAGCTCTGGGCCAGCCAGGGCTACAGAGGGAGACTGTCTCACATACACACATATACATACATACAGAATACCCTTAAACCCCCAGAGCTTCATGCAAAGAGGTCTTATGATTTCACCCCCTTTGTCATTTCATACATGCTCTTGTCTAGCCACTCTCAACTGCTGCAATTTTCCAACAAGCCATATTCTCTTAAATACACTTGGCACATGTTTCTGTGTGCTTAGAGCCAGAGGTTTGCTGGACCCCCTGGGTTGAACCTACTAGGCAATTTGCTATTGGTGGCCAAAGAGAAATTATCACACTCGTGTGAGTGAGACTTTCCCTCCTTTGCTGCTCTTGGGACCCTGTGGGATTGCAGTACAGAGAAGCTCAGTCTTAGCTGAGCGTGGTGCTTCACCGTGTGCCATCCTAGCATTCGAGTAGTTGAGACAGGAGGATTGCTATGAGTTATGGGCTACAGAGTAAGACCCTGTCTCAGAAAACAAACACACAAAAGGAGGATCAGGGAAAGGAGAGGGGGCAGAAAGTCTGACTAGCTTACTAGAGATATCTTGGGGCAGAAACAAGCTGTCATGACTGATGATCAAAGGTTCTTTGGGCTATTAAACTTTCTTAAGACCATTCTAGAGGAACAAACTTCAGCCCAGCTAGCACAGAACAGAATAGTCCAAGTGATTCACAGAATTATAAGATGTCATTGTAAGCCACTACATGTTGGAACCACTTGTTACATGGTATATGATAACTGATAAACCCTAGTTTTATGATTAACACTTACTCATCCCTCAGGTCGAGGATGAAGACCTGATCCCAGAAGATACCACACTGATTTGCATCCACAGGATACTGTAGACACCACTGGGAGAACTCTCATGCTATCAAGAGTTGCTTATTTTCTCATTTCCACCCCCAACCCCAGTGATAGAAAGTTCCTTAGCTGTTGTGGATGCCCTGCTTTTGCAAACACTCAGTCAATGTTTGCTAGAACAGGACAGAAGAACGCATAGCTCTATCTTCAGGCTTTCTTTTGCCTTCCGGGTCAGAGCAGCAGTTTGAGACATTTCTTTTTTCCTTTGCTGCTACCTAAATCTGGTAACTACATCAAATGTATCATCACGTGTTTCCGTTTCAGAGATCCACTCATAGCAACAGCCGCTGGGAATCTCCCTACACCTTATATAATAGGTGAAACTATTGCATCTTCCTAACTCTGCCTTTCGGTTTTACTAATACTAAAAATTCACCTAAAATTCCAGGGCTCCTCAGCTTAAATACACAGGTAATGACGACAGATCTATCACTCCTCGGCTACTGAGATCCCATGAAATCTGATGCTGCAGAGTGGAAATGGCAACTGTCTTTGGAAGACAAGGAAATCAAGCAATGGGAGAGTCACTTGTCCATGGTCTCAAGAGGGGTGGGAAGGGAACTCTAGCCACCCATTCTTGGCCTGAGAGCCCCGATCGATGGAACCCAGGGGACCCCATGCCCCATTATTTAATTCATATCTACCCATGTGGTCGCTAATGAGAAGCTGAGGAAGAAGAGGCGACAGGCCTCCATCTACCATGTGCAAGCTAGCTTGTGAAGTATATGAAGTGTGAGGCTCATGAGACCTAACTTGGCTATCACTGATCTCACCAAATTTCTTTTTAAAAAGCAACCATCTGGCCCGGCAGGTAAAGAAGCTTGTTGCCGAGCTGGATAACCTAAGTTTAATCCCTGAAATCCTCATGGTAGAAAAAAAGAATGGATTTCCTCAAGATATCCTGACCTCTATGTACAGAGTGGCATGTACACACACGCACACAGACACACACGCACACAGACACACACACACACACACGTGCGCGTGCACAAATGTGATTTAAAAATAAAGAGCTGCCATCAACTCTGGATATTTTAGCCTTCTAGCTGAAATGTCACTCACATTCATTGTATTTCTTGATCATGTCAACAGGAGGGAACCGTCTTTATGCTAGTGAGCCATTAATGATAATGAGTACTTCTCACAAAGTATTCAATTAGGAATTATAGAATCATCCCTTAAAACCACCCCTTCTATAGTGCGGGGATGCACTTAGAGGTATTATTATTCCAAGTACACAGAGCGTCTTCTATCATGTAAATCACTGAGAATAATAAGCAAGCAGGGCATGCTACACACTGTCTAACAAGCCGGCTTTACTTGACTTCTCCTTCTGTTGCTTTGAAATGGGGCCTATAGCCGCCTCAAACCCCACTATAGCACCAAGGATGACCTTGAACTTCAGATCCTCCTCCTTTCACTTCCTCAGCCCTGGGATTTTAGGCCTGTGCCCCCATATCCAGTTAAGTAGTGCTGGGGAGGGAACTCAGGGCTTTTACATATTAAGAAAGCCCTTCACTAACCGAGCTCCCTCAGCCCCTGATTTTGTTTCTTATGAAACATGTAACTGAGTTGTTAAAGTGCAAGCCACTATCTCTGGGGTTCCTTTTTTTCACCAAAATTATCTCTCTTAGTTCAAGTCCCAGGTCTTATTATTTATCCCTGACTGCAGAAAAAGGCACGAGCAGTTATTGAACACACGAAGGATGCTAGACTTGCTAGGTGAGATCTCACTCATGCCACCATGATGAGGAAAGTCACACACACTTGCCTCAACTTCACTGAGACCATGCAGAGGAACAAGTAACACTGCAACTCGAGAAACAGTGTTAATGAAGAGACAGGTGAGGATAGGTTTTCCACATCACTGTGCATCTCAAATGCCTCAGTCAGCCTTCTCCATTTCCTTGGTTCTCCATCTCCTGGCGAGGGCCCACCTCCAGTCTCTCTCTTTGTTGAAAAACAGTGCCTTGACATCTCTAGGGGAAAATGTCAGGTAAACTCACCTGCCAAGCTTGCACAAGAAATGGTTACAGAACTTCGCAGGACTATTCAGTTTGAGACTTAAAAGCTGGCAAAGCCTGGGCTAGAGATGCAGCTCTGTGGTTAAGAGCACTCGTTGCTCTTCCGAGGTTCTTAGTTCAGTTCTCAGCACCATGTCAGGAGGCTCACGACCGCCTCAAACTCCAGTTCTAGGGGATCAGGCACCTTCTGCTGACCTCTGTGGGCACTGCATGCACAGATAGATGTGCAAGCAGGCAGACAGACAAACAACTTTTTTAAGTAAGCAAGGTCAAATGAGGCCACCAGCTTTTAGGATTTCTATGTCTGTTTGGTTTCAAGTTAGAAAATAGCAGGAGTCATTTGATGCCAGGTCATTGTGGTAATAATGGGCGGGGGGGGGGGCTGGTAGAGCAGAACACAAGGTAAACAGTGTTCGGCTTCAGGGCTGGGCCTGGAGATGGATGACCAGGGCCCTTACACTGGGAGCTTTCAGGCCAGACCAGTCAACAGGAAAAGGAGGCAAGATCGGTGGTTTTGGTGTCCCCTTCACTCTTCCTCCATCTCCTGACCTTTGCTTCTGCCCAGCGCCCAGCCACAACTCTGAACACTAGGGCTAATTATCAACCGAATACTAACCCAGTTCACACGAAAAACTGATACTATCAAATGTACTGAGATCCCAAACGGGCCAGCCTCCTGTTCCTACATGCAGCTTGGATGATCCACTAGTTGGCTTGCCAGTCTCCATGGGAAGGTAGCTATGCCAAACCCTGTGGTGTTTGATCTTCAGTAAATGACATTCCCATGATACACCTACTAAGTGACATCCTTTGCCTGGAGGCTGGCCCAGGTGAAGGAAATGGAAAATCCTCTCTGTGCCAGGTGCCTGCCAGTTCCCTTCTGACCCCCATCCCCAGAGGCCACCCACATCCACCGCCACTCCCCGAGTTGCCTCTAGGGAGGTGCCAGCCAACAGGTTGCTAAGACAACCGGCATCAAAGCCGAGGCACAGAAATAGATCCCTAGGAGAGTTAGGAACATGAACTGCAAACCCCAATGGTAGCCCTGAGACACCCATGGCTAGTTCCTCTGACCCCTAAAGAAGCACCAAAAAGGGAGCAGGAATGGACATAATGACTCTATTCCAAACAAGGAGGGCCAGTGGCTAAGCCATAATCCACTGCCGTTCGTATGTTTCGTTCATTAGTCCCCTGAGAGTCAAGGGAAGAAAACTGTTCGTAAGGACAAGTGGGAAAGCCAGGGACAGGTAGAGAAACTGAGGTGGCTAAAGAGGAGAAGAAAACATGGTTCCACAACTAAAAAAAAGCATCCTCTTTTTGAACGGCAGCATCCTAGTCTTACTGCTCCATTCCTTGAAGAAAGAAGAAAAGGCAAAAGAGACTTGAAAACTAGGGCTCTAAGTGATGGGAGAGAAGGACCTTGTGCCCAGCCCTTTGTTCTGCAGGTGTTTTATAGTGCCTAGAGAGGGAAGCAATTCACAGAGCCCCAGGCATGAAGAATGTCTATCACAGTCCCAGAATTTAGCCTTGGAGAAGCTTAAAAAGACAAAACAGAACAGCAGCAGCAGCAACAAAAAAAAAACTTCACCCCTGTGAAAGCAACAAAGACTCCAGAAAGCGGAAAAAAAAATCAGAAAAGAAGAGAAACCAAATAGAAACCTTTAGAAAATGATTTTAGCAAGAGGGTTTTAAGATGGGCAAAATAAAGTGTTCCAAATGTTGGTAAAGATGGCGGACGTTCTGAAGGAGACAGTGGCATCCTCGAGCTCAGGGACTTATGCTGGAGGTCTCGCAGCCAGGTCTGCCAGCATCACCACCAAAGAAGGCAAATGTTGGCCAAGGGCCTAAAGAGCATACTCCAAATAATTTGGCCGAATTACCAAAACAGAATATTCGGTTAAGTTGAATATGTGGGCACTTGCCTGTAATTTCAGAACTTGGGAGGGGAAGGTGAGAGGATCAGGAGTCAAGATAATTCTTGGCTTCAAAACAGCTTCAGGCCAACCCGGGCTACTGGAGACCCTGTATCGAAACACCAAACATCTGCAAGGAAAGATCACTATGTGTATGCCATGCTATCTCTTTCAGTTTTGGTGACTGTACTGAAGGCAATTGTTTCAGGAAGACGGGCACAAATAAAGAAACAAAGACTTTAAAAGACCAATTTGCTTTAAAATAGGCTTCAAAGAGTGCAGTTTTCTTTCTGCCTCGCCTAAAGGGGTTCTGTACTGCAAACTGTTTTCCCAGAATCTTGTAATGTAGTAAGAGAAAATTAGTCAATTTTTTTCGACCTGAGATTCTTTGTAGTGATGGCCCAGTGTACAGCACTGAATCCCGCAGATTCCTGGTCCCACAAGCTTCTAACGAGAACTGCCTGGCTCACAAACCCTGCCACAAAAGCACCTAACAGAAGACTTATTTTCCAGTGTTTTATCCGTCCTATGCCTTCTTGGGGCACACAGATTTATGTGTTAAGCTTCTTCCCCTGCTGGGAGGTGTAAGTCAGAGTCTCCAGGAAACCTGACTCTGAGTAATTCTGAGTAACCAGCATCCCTTTTGGGCACCCTGGAGTACCTTGGCATATCCATCCCCAATGGGGCTCTTCTGAGATTACCTTCCAAGGACAGTGAACAGAGAGATGGTTCCATCCTGCACCCTGGACTGAGAATTCATCCTGGTTCACAACCTTCTCTTAGCAAATAGTATTTTACACTTTAACTGGATGCACACATTTTACCTTGGCCCCGCTCAGCTAGAAGTCAGCACGGTCAGGTTGCTATTGTTCTTTCCCCAGCCATTCCTCTCCTCCATCTCTCACCCTGCCAAGCACACAAATATGGCAGAAGTTCACAAACTCTCTTCTTCCCAAGGATTCTGGGTGATCGGTGCTCTTTCTTTTTGTAAAACTGCTGGGGGCAGTGGTGGCTTCACACCGGGGGAAGAAGGTGCTGAGGAGAGCGAGCCTGTGCCTGTAATGGCTAGACATGGCCCACCAACTCTAGCAGCAATGTTGGAGTCTACTTTCAGAAGCAGTAGCCCTCAGAAGGGTCTCAAGAAAGCTTCCTTCTCCAGGGAACATACCAGGCCATGGTCTGGAACTAATGGGATTGCCAGTCAGTGGGGCTTGAGGAAGGTGGAGGAAGAGATTCAGATGAGCAAAATGACAAACCCTAGTGGAAATCCTTCTGCTCCAGAGTGGAAAGCACTAGAGAGAGCTTCCTTGCCTATGTCATGTGCAGGCCAACCTGTGATTTCAAACAAGGACTAAACACATGGAGGGAAGTCTACCCCCTAACGAGCTAATAATAACCCCCCTTATCTATTTTAGAATGTTTATTTATGACCATCTTATAGAAATTGGTATCACAGATGCAACTCTAGAACTCCAACCTGACAGACACATTGGGAAACCACCTACATCTCTTCGTAGGATGTACACATGCCATTCTCTTACTCTGGAGACGAGAATCCACAGCCCATATCGCAGCGCTGTTTAAACAGGCGGAACAGTGTTTGCTTCTGTTTCTTCCCAGGCCTACTCTAAGCAGTGCTTGAGGCATGAACTCTGATAAGGGGTCAGATAAACACACAAGCATCTGCACACCTTTATCCCAGCCGTCCTCAAAGGCAGGGTGATATGTTACCTTCCTAAACTCATTTCTGGTTGCTTCCCCTCAAACAAACACTACGAAGAAACTGGGTCTTGTATCAGCCAGCCCACCTTATCTTCCCTCTAAGTGCTTTGTGGGAGTAGAATGCTACCCTTGACCTTCTACACAGGTAACTTCTGGTGCCATGTCTCAGTTCCACACTGGGAATAAAAGGGAACTCAAAATGTTTGTGGAATGGCAAAAGAATAAAGAGATTAAAAACATCACCATCCATAGGCAGGCAGTAAAGGCTGCTCACAAACAAGAGACCACAAACCACTCAGCTGGGAAAGAGGAGGAAATGGACTTTTGTGCAGAATTTTGCTTTTTAAGTATCAGGAAGTCCCCAAGTTCACTGACAGTTACTCTAAAACACGATGTCCTTAAATGCTTTCCTTACCCACACTTACATCGTACATATCACTGACATTTAGCATCTACTTCTAGGGAAAAAATAGACTAAAGAGAGCTAGGGAGATGGCTCAGAGATAAGACAAGGAATCTCCAACACTTACATAAAAAGCCAAGCATGGCCATGAGGATACATATTACCCTCGAGGTTGTGGTAGGGCCATGAAGGCAGGAGGATCGCTTGGGCTTGCTAGCTGCCAGCATCCATATGTTCAGCTTGTATTAGCCCGTGATTCTAGTTGTAGGGAATTTGATTCTTTCTTCTGGCTTCTGAGGACATTTGTACTGATGCACACATGCATACACATACTTTTAAACATCTTAAAAACTATTATATGTATTTATTCATGTGTATGCATGTGCCTGTATATATTTGGTCAAGTAGGGGAGATCAGAGGACAGTGTGAAGGAGTTGGTTCTCTCCTTCGGTCATGTAGGACTTGGGGGTTGGACACATACTGTTAGGACGGTTGTGAACGACTTTATCTGTTAGGCCCTCTTGACATCATAAGACTACACTCAAAGCACCCGAGAACTAGGTTGTAGCAAATCATTGATGGTTTATGAGGTCAAGAGGGTAAATGAGGATCTGACCTGCTTCACGGCAGAATGACGTCCTGGTGACACTACACACCACATGCTAGGACTGCAGGGACCATCAATCTCAGCTTCTCCTGTTGCCCATCTTGAAATGGGTCTCCAGGGGTGCTGGGGCCCAGGTTACACAGCTGCCAACACTGAATGCAAAATGCAGGTCTCTCAACTCCTCAATCGCCTTTCACTGCCTTCCTCTTCTTGTGCGAGGCACGATGCCTCTCTACCCTCTGAGAGCCAGGTGGAGACACCTCCAGGGGTAAAGGCCAGCTGCTAGGAAGGAAGACGTTGACAGATGGGAGAGGCCACTAACGAGACACGCAAAGGGGTAAAAGCAATGAGTAATGAGTCTGAGGCAGAGTCTGTAAGAGCTGTCAGGCTGGGGGGTTCTTTGTCAATGCTGTGGCAATTATTGCTCACGCTGTAAGACACCCACGCTTAAGCCCGTCTGTGTGCAAATACACATTCCCTGAAAATAACCTGCATTCCCCACTTGTAATGCCCCTCTGTGGCACGCTAGGGACTAGTGGGAAATAGAAGGCAAGGGTTAAAAGGGTGGAGCGCGGTTAGGAGAGGTGGCTGATACCGTATTTACTAGTGGAGAGCTTCCCTCCAGTCTCAAGTGATGTGCTTTTGAAAACAAAGTTCTCGGCATGCTTGAGGAGCTCTCTGGAATTTCACATCTTCTTCCTCTCAGCCTCATCTGTTTACAGAGGGATTTTCAAGTGCCCTTAAGGTTGGCCACATGGCATTTCCAAACGTAGACTTCAGGACCTTTGAGAACCTCACGTAATGCGCCTCAAGTCTGCCATGAGCCCTTCAGAGCAAAGGCGTGAAAGGGAAACCCACGGAGTTAGGCGCAAAGCCAGCCTTATCACAGTAACTGTTCTCGTTTCAACTAAAGTTAGGCCTGAAAATGACTTTCTATAAGACACACTTCCTGTGAAAACAGCACCTTAAAAACCATCACTATGACAACAAGCTACCTGGTGAGCACATGGGGTTTGCAGTGAAACATACTAACACTTAAAGCCCGGCCCCAAATTGTTTCATGATAGTGACTAAAACTTTCGTGGTAAGAGGGTTTTTTTTTTTCTTTTTATGAAAGTAAATATGCAAGTCTCTTCCCCTGTGTGAACCCTGAGCCAAGCTAGTGGTCCATGGCTAATGAACAAGTGCCATACGGCAACCCACGGGCTTATGAAGTGCCACTTTCTTTGGTGGTGGTGGTGGTGGTTGTGGTGGTGGTGGTGCCTGGAGTCGTCAATATACTCGACCTCAACTGTGCAACTAAGAATAGAAGCCATTATCACAAAGCAAGTCACATGCTTCCAGAATCGATAGGCCCACACCCACAAATGAAAACACACTAAAATAGCAGCACCTTCCATGACTACAATGAGCCACCAAGAAAATTTGAATTTAAAGATGTAAATTTTTATAAGTGTGTGTGCGTGCACACATATTGTCTGTCACATGAGTGTGGCTGCCAAGTCTGATAACATGTGTCCCTTAAGATCATACAGAAGGAGAATGTGCTCCAAAGCTCTCCCCTGACCCTCACATGTAACCTCTCCCCCAACACACACAATCAACGAGCATAATTTAAAAACTTAAGAGGTTCAAAACGTATAATAAATGTGCTACAAAATGTGCAGCTACATATAGGTAATGCTCACACATTTTAGTTGAAGTTGGCTCTTTATTTCCTAAAATGTGAAGATACCATTACTCCTGTTCTCAGAGGGGTGCACTGACCACCCAGGACTTTCCTGTGGTCGCCCCCTTTCCTGTCAACACTCTCCCAGCCACTTTATCAACCCCTGGATCCTAAACCTCATCAAGAGCCTTCAGCTGACTTGAAGCCCAGTTTACTAATCTCAGCATCGCAGATCATCACCCCAATAAAGACCTATTATTTTTCAGCTAATTCTGAATCAGAGAAGAACCCTAAATAATGTATTTCCATACAGGTCTTAGATTTTCAAGGTCAGAAAAACAAGCAAACAAGCAAAAACCAAAAATCCAATATTCTGGTTAAGAAAAAAAGAAACAAGATAAATAATGATATTAGTTATGCACAGAAATCCAGGTCTTTAATCCTCAGCCTATTTATCATCCTAGAAGAACAGCCGCAGACACTCCCCTATACATTTGATACCATCGTCTACCCTGTATTCCACTTTCATTCCACAAGCTGATCATTAGCAGTGCTCCACAGAAGCCAGGGGAAAGGCAAATTCACGGTTAACACACACAGAACCTCTGCCAAAAACAAGGACTCCACTGGGTGATCACCCAGGGCACACACTGACAGTCCCTCACACCGGGTTTACCGAGCTGTATAAGGCAAGCCTCTGCAGTGCATTTTTCACTTACAGCATCCACTGTGCTCTGCTCCCAGGAAGCCTCCCCGAGACTTCACCATGGAAACGTCCCTCGGCTGCTGGGCCACGGGTTCTGGTGTTGTCTTTCTTCCTTTCACAGAGAAGAGGAGAAATACCTGGCATGGAGACAGCCCAGAAGGAAAACAATGGTAAATCCATCCATCCATCCATCATCCAATTACTTCTTCCAACAACCTGGACATCTGGTCAACCAAAGGGGTAGTTCACCAAAGACCATTTCCAGGACCTGTTTTCTTGGCTTTTGTTTATTTTTACTTTACTAAATTTGATTTTGTTCTTGACACAGAGAACCAATCGTGGCATAACCAGTCTTTCATTTTTCCCCTCTCTCATCAAGTTGAAACCAGTTCTAGGAAACTTCAACCCCAACCCCAGGTGAGACACAAAATTGCTCAAAAGAAACCACTTATTTGCTGGAGTGTGTGGTGTGTGCCTGTAATCCTAGCATTGGGGAGGTAGATGTAAGAGGACTAAGTCCGTCTGAGTTACAGGAAACTCTATCTCAAAAAACCTGAATGAGCAAAGACAGAGAGAGAGGGAGTCAGAGTGAGAAACCATTGCTCGGGGAATGGCTCCGGGTATAGCACCTGGTCAGCACTCCTGAGCTCCTGGGTTTAATCCCCAGCGCTGGAAAAACACACAGGATCCCAAGGAGGTCACTTGACTTTACGCTTTGCAAAGGGAAGCAAGGACTGCATTTTCGTACCCGTCTGTGTGACTGGGAAGACCAGTAAGTGCTCTTGAGAAGCACTTGCAGTTCCCCAGAAGACCGGCACGCTATCAAAGGCAGGTGTTATTATTGGTCACAGCCTGCTACTGAGCTCCGAGCCAGAGCATAAAAGCTAGCTTTGGCTGGGCACCAACCATCAGCTCTCCCTGGGGCACTCAAATGTCTACACGACCTCACGGTGCTGTGCTGGGGGGGGGGGGAGAGGGGCAAAATCAGAGACTCCTGGAATCTCCATGGAGACATTTTCATGAAGAAAAGAAGGTCCGGGGCAGGAAGGGAAAGTTGGAAGGTGTGCAAGGTAGACTCCAGAGCCAGGCAGGGGTGTGGCTGTTTGGGCCACAGCAAAGGCTCCCCATCAATTCCAGGTCTGTGCTGTTTCCTGTGCCCAATGTCTGCAGGGCTGAGAAACTTTCCACTTGCCTCTCTGCCACTTCTCCCCAGCGACTGTAACACTCACATATAAAGAGGTGGCAAAGGGAGAGAAAAGGACTGGCTCTGGCTGGCTGGTTGCGTTCATGCAAAGGCCTGCTCATAGCCCAGTAGAAAAGTCTCTACTCCTGGATGTTTTGCCCATCTTCCTTGCAGACCCAGGGACAATCGCGTTGGTATTATGCCCTTGTGACGCATCGAGGAGCAACAATAATGGGATAAGAATGAATGTTCACCAGGGGCTCCGGGTGATGACGGAAGCATAGGTCGCCCACTCCCGTCAGCTTTGTCTTCTCAAAGTCACGCGCACCGGTTGAACCCAGGTAGGAATTGTAGTCTTAGCACAGTGGATGTGGAAAGAATGATTTCAGAGAAAGGGAGAGAAAAAAACAGTGGCCCTCTCAAATAATAAGAATAGTGGCGGTGATAATAAAGAGTAAAATAATATCAAATCTTAGATTTGGAATTGATAACGCTGATCAGCAGAACTCAAAATAAATTTTTAAAAAGGGAGAGACAAAATTAGCTCCGAAAGGGGGAAGGAGGTGTCTGTTCTCCTGTGATTAATTGTGGCTCCTATAGTGGATCTGGCTTACCAAGTGCTTTCTTATTAATTAGCACATTCAGAGGACAGAATTTCACTTAATGCCACTATACCCAATCAGGGCCAGAACAGTGAACAAGAGAGCCAAGGGCCTTGCCCTTCTGGCACCAAGAGGGATAGAACATGTATAATATTTGAAACCTAAAAAAAAAAAAAAAGATTTGAAACCTAGACAATCATCAGGAAGGGACATTACACACTCTGATTTGGAGTGTGGGGCCCAGGAAGGCTGCTGAGAAGCCAAAGGTGGAATTTAGCACTGGCAAAGCTGGAGGTTCCCCTCAGTGGCAGAGCCCTAGTCTAGAAACAGGCCTCAGGTTTCAGCCAGAGGAAACAGGCTGAGCGTCAGTGGGCCTGATCCAGGGCTGCTTAGAGGGAATCCTTTAAGTCTCCATGATGAAGAAGAAATGAGTAACAACGATCTCCAGCGACATCAAAGGATGCGTTCTCCCCTCTGACTACTACACCACTTCAGCGAGACAGCGCCCGTAATTTCTATCGGGGAGACCCATGCCATGTCGGTATTGCATGTGATGTGACAGGAAGGAAGGTCCTTGTTCCCTAAAGTACTGAAGGCCACCCCATCATAGCAGTGAACTGAAAACCTGTCTTGTTGAATGCAGGTCCCAGATGAAGAACAGCCACTCAAAAGGGGCTGAGCCTGCAGGATGGTGTATGTCTATAGTCTCAGAATTTGGGAAGCTGATTGAGGGAGGTTGATGAGTCCCAGGCCAGCCTGGGCTGCAAGGTAAGCATTAGAAGTGCAGGTCAGTCAGGGCCTGTAAAGTGAGACCCAGTCTCAGACAAAACCAATCCAAACCAAACGACAAAAATGAAAACCACATAAAAGGGCCCAAACCTTTTGTGATATGCATTATTTCTGGGGGAAGGGTTGACAAAAATCAATTTGCTTTAGATTTCAAATCTCCCCTTGACTACAGGGATACATACATACATACAACGTATATACATATATATGCATATATACTCAGAGATGTGTGTCTTTGTAATTTTTTTTAAAAAATATCTCTTCTCCTATACTTGATGAGCATTATGGCCCGCTCCAACAGCACCTACTGCTTTCCCTTCTGATTTGTAAATTGGGACTTTTTTTCTACCTCAGTGAGGAAGGAAGCATGCGTAGAAAGATGTGAGTCATACGAAAGCTGTGCTCCCGGCCACTTTTCCTTGTTCCTATCATCCCATATCTGGCTCAACTTAATTTTTCTGTTAAGAAAAAATAATCAGGTTTCATATTCTCCAAACTAACAGTATTCCCCAGGCAGGCTCACTCAGGCTATCTGCATGATTGGAGTCATTCTGAAATCCCATCTGAAACAAATTTGGTCAGCTGATCCCCGAGCCTCTTGCCATTTAAGACAGCCAGGATAAAGTGTGATTTTTTTTCCCCCACCCTACCAGCTCCTCAGAAAAACAAAAATACCAATAATACTCCACCTGCAGGCCTCAGAATATTCATCCCCCTGATAGTGACGACAGACCTCCGCAAACCCAGAAAGAAGAGAGAATGCCAAAGGCAAGACTCCTTGCAGCCTGCTTGTCCCGTGTCTCACCATCAGAGCTGGGGATGGACGCCAGGCTGGCAATCTCATCCCCCAGCCACAGGATAAAAGGGGCACCATGCCAGCGTCTCCTTCCCTTGGATACTCAAAGCACTTATAATCTCTACTGCACATTCTGAGCTGAGGTAGTTTTCAAGTCAGCACTCGGGTATATTGTCTTTGTATCCTCCATCTGATTTATTGAAGCCTTGAAGGCTCAGAGACTTTATAAACTTGCTGATTGAGACCTTGCCGTGGCCTTCTTATGCAAGCTTCTAATAGCTGCTCGTGGGAAGAGCTTGAATGGAGAACAAATGACCCACAGTCCACACCTGATCTAGAAGATTTTAACCCTTCCTGTTAAGGACTTACTCCTCTCCAGCTAAAATTTAACTCCTTGTCTGCTGAGAGTTCTCCCCCCACCCTCCCTTTCTCTAAGGGTACGTACACTTTAATGCGGGTACGTGTGGAGGCCAGAGGATGACTTTTGGGGGACCTTCACTGACCTGGAACTCACTAAGTAGGCCAGCCTGGATGCCCATCAAGCCCTGAAGATATACATGTCTCAGACTCCCCAGTGCTGGGATTACAAGCTAGACTGTTTTTTTCCCCCCTCTTTGACATGGGCTCTTACTGTGTTGCTCTGTCTGGCCTGGAACTTGCCGTGTAGACAACACTGACCTGGCATTCACAGAGCTCTCACCTGCTTCTCCTCCTCAGTGCTGGGGTTAACAGTGTGGACTGCCATGCCTGGTGTACGCAGCCTTTTCTCTAGTAGACTTGAGAATAAATGTGGGTCCTCGTCCTTGGAAGGCAGGCACCTTCCTGAAGGAGCCATTACCCCAGCTCCCCGGACGCCTTCACCTTTCTCTGCTGTCCAAGCGCTTGGAGCTCTGACATTTCCCATCCCAATGAAAGTCTTCCACAGAACGGAGGAGGACAGTTACGCTTGGCTTTCTCTTTCTTGCTCGTCGAATCCCCTCCCTTTTTATTCATTCGCGGCCTCTGAACAGCTGCTAGTTCCTTCGCAATTGTTTACCCACGCGCTGCACGGTTTTTGCCAGCAGGAGCCTATATCCTTGATTCTCAGAGTTTCCAATGCTCCAGCAGCTGACACCTTATCCTGGGTGGAGTAGACCTGGAGATTCCTGAGGGGATGGAACCCACACCAGACTCTGCTGGAAGCCATCCCTAGTCCTGCTGATTAGGAAAGTCTGGGTGGAAGCCAGAGCGCCTGTAGTCCTCGTGAGTTCCCAGGTGAGGCTGATGCCGCTATTCTGGGGGCCACACTCTGAGACCCGCCCCTCTGAAGGTTTTCCCTTCCCTGGCACAGCCAGATGGAAGTGGATGATTCTTATTCCCTTTAAGACAGCTATCTTGGGGAGGAAAGATGATGGTATAGTGCAAACAGATGCCAACTGATCCAAACAAACAAACAAAATCAACTCTATGCACTGTTAATGTACACATAAGATCGGGGAAACCTTTCATGAACTTCCTCCATTCGAGACCTTAATCCATCCTCCTGATAGCTCCAGATCTTACCAAGGTCAACTCTGCCCTGTATCCCTCCTTCTTTCCTTTCGGACTAGAAACACTTTTCCCCGGCCTCCAAGCATGGTGTCATTTATATTTCCTGAAAGACATCCACAGTGCCCTGGAAGGTTTCCAAAAGGCTTGCTTGCACCTTTATCGGATTTACCAGGAAGCAGGTGGAAAGGCAGTGCGAATCTCCCGTCACCGTTTCCACACCAGTATCTTACAGGCTGGGAGTCTGGTTTCCACCATGATTTTGGCAAACCATCTCTACTCTTTCAAAGGTCATTGTTGCATCTGCCTCCCAAACGCAGTGACCTTTCCCCAGGTTCCATCCTAACTAGTTTCTGATCTAATAGCCAGTACAGTTTGCTGGTGCTTCCTTCAATTTCCTTTTTGTTATCGGATGGACTAGCATCTCCCCTTCACGCTCACCCACCACCCCTCCCCTACCTCTCTCATACACTCCTGCCCCATCTGGCACCTAAAGTTCAATTTATCCCTGGAGCTTTCAGTTGGCACACGTGGCTCTTTGCTGGCCACCCCACACTTGGCCTGTCTCTGATATACCTACACATCTCCTCTTAGGAACTTTCAATGCAACAGTCCCCCTGATCTGAATGCTGTGAAGGTATTTTACATGTAATTCAGATCCAAACCTTAAACTATAGATAGGGGTTACACATAGTGGCTCAGACCTGATTGGATAGGCCTTCCAAAGGACGGGCTCAACATGTGAAGGGACATGTTGGGAGGGGCAAAGCCACATGGTGTTGAACCAAGGAGACCAAGAATGGCACCCATTGCACAGCCAGTGACAGAATAGGAGCCAGAGCTTAACAACCCCGAGGAAATAATTTCTATAAATAATCACACGAGCTTTGGCAAGGACCCTGGGCTTCAGGTGGGAAAGCAGCTCAGGCAACAGTGAAGTTTTAGTCTTGAGAAAATGGGGGCAGGGGAGCTAAGGGAGCCATGGATGAGTAAAGACTGAAAGTGGTGCAGGCCATTATCTTTTTACAAATTGTGTGTAGTCGTAGAAATCAATACACGCCGTACAATAGAGTCTGATTAATGCACGAGTCACGTTTAAGTGTTTTTGAGTGTGTGTGTGTGTGTTTTAAGTGAGATAGGGTTGTCTTAAGCAGCCCAGGACTTGAACTCCTGATCTTCCTGCCTCCACCTCCAAACGCTGGGATTACAGGAATGTTCTACCATGTCTAGTGGGCACTTTAGCTTTTATTTGTCTACAACTTCTGATTTCTCTGAGACAGCATCACACATTGGAGATTTATTTTGCTTCTTTAAAGGCAGAGTCTTGCTTTGTAGCACAGATAACCTGGTCTTTAATACATGGCCTAGTCTGGCCTAGAACTCACAATAATCCTTCTGCCTCAGGCTCTTGAGTGTAGGGACTAAAGGCGTGTGACACTGGAGTTTCTAACATTGTTACTCTTCCTTTTCAGTTTATGTTCCTTCTCTGCATTTTACTCTTCTCCTGAGCTATATATCTCCTCCCCGAGAGTCTCAGTCACTGTTACATTGCTGTAAAGAGGCACCAAGACCAAGACCACTCTTATGAAAGAAAGCATTCAGTTTGGACTTGCTGGCAGTTTCCATTAGTCCATTATCATCATGGCAGAGAGCATAGCGGCCTGCAGGTAGATGACGGAGTGGTAGCTGAGAGCTACAACCTGACCCATAAGGAGAGAGAGAGAAAGAGAGAGAGAGAGAGAGAGAGAGAGAGAGAGAGAGAGAGAGAGAGAGAGCGCGGAGCGCCTGGCATGGGCTTTTGAAACTTCAAAGTCTACCCTCAATGACTTCCTCCAACAAGGCCATACCTACTAGTCCTTATAATCCTTTCAAATTGTTCTACTCCCTGGTGACTAAGCATTCAAGTACATGAGCCTGTGGGGGCGCATTCTTATTCAAAACACCACACCTAGCTGTAAACTCACTTCTTTTCCCATAATGCTTCCGGTTCACTCTGTAAACCTGTGTGCTAGACACTAACATCCCTCCCAAGCCATCAAACATGTACTGTGAAAATCAATTTTGCTCAAAACTTCCCACTCAGCCCTAACCCAGCTCTTATTAGTTTCTAATTCATGCCAATGGCACTGTTATCCTTTCTTCCTCCCATGGTGTGTCGGCTGTCAATTCCTACTCTGTGCCACACTCTGTTCTCACAGTCACCATGCTAGTCCTGACTCCTCTTCTCTTAGCAGTTCACACTGCTTTGCATGTCTTTGGGGATTCTCTCGCCAAAAGCAGTTACTCTCATGGTTTCAAACTGTCTGAAGTAGCCGGTAGGCAGTGTAGCTTCTCCCTGTCACGTGCCATGCCGTCATTGGTCCCTACATCTACTGGAATCTTCCAAAATCGTTTTATTTGAAGGGCACAGTTTGACCAGTTCCCACCCTTTGGCCCAGCCTGGCCTCAAAAATTCATAGGCTTGCAATCCTCCCGGCTCAGTCTCCCAACACTAGGGTTCTAGATCTGAGCCATCAAGACAGCCCAAATTCCCTGGCTAATGTTTTAAGGGTTTCAAAAGGATTCATTTTGTATGTACATGGGGAGTACACAGGTGCTACAGAATGTGTGTATATATGGAGATCAGAGGACAGCTCTCAGGTGTCAATTCTCTTCTCTACCAGGTGGGTCCCAGGAATGGAACTCGGGACATCAGGTTTGCTGGCAAGAACCATCACCAGCTGCTCCTTACTACCCACTGTGCTTAGGACTTTTATGAGCTGGTTTATCCTACATTGTTTCTTCAGTAAGGTGGTTTTTTTTTTTTCTTTCTCCCGGTAGTACTAGGGACAGGACCCAGTGGCTTGCCCATGCTAGACAAGGTTTTGCTGCTGAGCAGCAGCTACACAGTCCAGGGTGTGTGCTCTGGGTCAACCACATGGAATCCTGACATCATCTCTGAGAGTCCACCATATCGGAATGCAAGACATCCATTCCTCCCATGCCCAGTTTTTTCCCATGCTTCCCTTCATCCTCCTATGCTACCAGTTCTCGATCAGAAGTGCCATGATCTTACACACGAATTCCTGCAGATTTTATTACGTTTCCTTGGAGGCAGTCATCATTTTAGTCCGTCTCTGTCTCCCAAAATACTTGACATCTTCCTGTGCTGATCGTAGTGACTTCCACGAACAAGAGTCTGCACCTGTCTGCTTTTCATAAGTTTTTGAGTGCCTTTTTTTTCTTAAAGAAATTTTCTTTTTAAATCGTGTATATATTTGTGTCTGTGTGCGGCTATGTGGGCATGAATACAATTGCCAGGCAGGCCTCAAGAGGGCATCAGATTCCCTAAAGCTGGAGTTACAGGCAGTTTTGAGTGGGCAGACTTGAGTGCTAGGAACTGACCCATGGTCCTCCACAGGAGAAACACACTTTTTACTGCTGAGCCATCTCACAAGCCTCTGGAGGGCTCTGTAAATGCAAAGCACTCAATAAATTCTTGCTTGCTAACTGGGCATGTTGGCATACACCTGCAATGTCAGCACCCAGGAAATGGAAGCAGGAGGATTGCTGAGTGGTTCAGGCCAGCCTGGTCTACACCTCATTACATGAAGGTGAAGCTTTCTGCATGTGTCCAGGTTCTGTGGGTGTGCATGTCTGTGAGTGTGTGTATGTGTGCGAGAGTGTGCATGTATGTGTGCATGCGTGTGTGTATGTGCATTGTGCAAGTGTGTGTGTGAGAGAGTATGTGTGTATGTATGTGTGTGAGTGTTTGTGTGTGAGTGTGTACATGTGTGCGAGTGTATGTGTATGTGCGTGTGTATGAGTGTGTGCATGTATGCACACATATTCGGGCTGTGACTCCTTACTGGTGCGAAGCAAAGTTTGCTATGAAATATAGTGATACATCCAGAGAAAAGCGGGTCTGCATGCCAAGAATAAAATGCAAATAAGATATAAATTCAATGGACAAATGCAGGGTATATGGCTGGTTCTTAGTTTATACTCTGGGGAATTACTTTAAGGACAAGACAGCTTGTGTTTCTTGCTGAAAATTTACCCCTGGGCTGATTTGCTTTGCTTCCGGTCTCTTGTGGATTGCTTAGGGTCTACAGAAGGTGGTACTGTGGCCCAGGAGACAATGAATATTGATCTAGAAGTCTGGAGACCACCCTGTGGTCTTGTGTCCTCTGGGTTACAAATCCCCTTTCTAGCGGCCATGAATCACCACATACCTTTTCTCTGGATGACAGTTTTATTTGCTTATTTTAATTTAAAACTTTTGGGTCTCAGGTAGCCCAAGCAGACATGTAACTTGCTATGTAACCTAGGGTGACTTTGAACTCTTGATCCTCTTGTCTCTACCTCCGAGTATTATAGGGTTTATGGGCATGACCCACCAGCCCTGGCTTTATGCAGTGCTGAGAGTGAACTTGTGATGGAAGCACTCACTCCACAAACTAAACTAAGAGCCAGTCTCTTAAACACCTTTTCAACCATCTAGGCAGCTGTCTCCTTGCTTCAATGTCTCATCTGATGCGATAAAAAGCAAAGCATTGTAAGACAAAGACAGCATTCTAAACTTCTTGCCCTTTAGAAGAGGCTTAAGAAAATGATTCTGGCTTCAAAACTGAGAATTCAATGGGCTTAACTGTGAGCACCAGGTACCAGGAATGCTATTTGGCGTGGAGCCTCAGGATTACCCGTTGAAACACCAAAGGCAGGAGAACTTTGATGTGGCTTCTTAGGTGCCAGGTAAAGTACTGAGATGCAGTTATCCTTTCTATGAATGTGGACTTGAACTTGACACCATATTTGGACCAAATATTCATTGTTGCGAGGATTGGAGGGAGCATGGGGGAGGGGCCCTGAGCGTGAGCGCACACGTTGACAGACCAGTTTGTAGTCATTACACTTGCCACGCAAGCGAAGCGCTGTGTTCTACTCGCCACAACACTTTTAACTCAAAGAGGCACTGCAGCCACTACTTTCTGAGTCAAGGACCCTGACAAGATGCATCTGGACTTTGTCTGCAGAATCAAGAAGTCCAGTGAAAACATCTGCTAATCCTGCTTCATTGAAAGTCCCCAGGAATTTCTTTCTGCAATGAAGATTCTATAGGTTTCTTGCTTCCTGTTTAAAGCGGAGCCTGGCGGTGTTGTCCTTAACTGCAGCAGCGCTTAGGAGGTGGAGACGTGGGGACCTAGAGTTCAAGGCCATTGGCTGCGTACTGAATTTGAGATTAGCCTAAGCTATATATGACCCTGTCTCAAAAAAAAAAAAAAAATCCTAAAATCAAGATAAAACAAGTATTTAAAACCTTTTAAACAAGCGACATCTGTTTACCAGCAGCTGTTTCCTGAACATGTTCTCAAGCAGGGGCACTGCCCCTGTGGGGATCACAAAAGTGACTAACCGGGGTTCTCCACCGTCAGGAGTTTATCCTAGTAGCAAGGCTCAGGGGATTCTCTCGCTTACAATGCTTCCCGTATCAAGAAAGGAGACAATCTCTCTCTCTCTCTAATTGTTTTGTAGAATAAAGCTCTCAAAAGTTCATTTTTGTTACCTTTTTCAGGCAAAATAAGAGGCCTTTTACAAAAATTCTATTGCTAAAACAATGGAATTCTCCCGGGAATGGCTTCGTTATGGAGACGCAGTGACAGATTCTTTCATGCAGCCAGGCAGAAAAGTGTGCGCTTAGAAAAGACATTCCAAGCACTCAAGTGTGTGTGGGAGGACAGAAGATGCTATTTTTAATTCCGATTGCAGCATTTCTCTCCTGCGGGCCTTTCAGCATAATCATAATCATAATAAGACTGATCTAAAAAGAAAAAAAAAAGATTTCCATTCCTGCTGACCCCAGCAGAAAAAGAGAAAGAAAGAGAGAAAGTGGGGATTAATACAGGTTCCTTCTGCTCTGAGACTTGGCTGTGGGCTCAGAGATTCCCGCTTCAAAGCGATCAGAACTGAGACTCTGTGCCCCCCCCCCCTTTATTTCAAAGCATTGAAGTTCTGATAGTAACAACTTAAAGCCCTTCCAGTCCGTCCACATTTCTGTACTTGTGACTCTCCCATCGTTTGATTTTTGCAGGAATCTCGTGGGTCTGCCGGGAAGTAGCATGTAAGTTCCTGCATGCCTGAGAATTAACATTTGGTGATCTGCGTGAGCTAGCCTGGTGTAAAGGCCACGTGGGACTCCCAACATCTAATTTCAATAAAAAGACACCAAGAGGCACCCAAGTTGACACACATGGAATGTTCTAGGTTGCTGGTAGAACGTGGAGTGATGCATGCAAGGAAGCCAAGACCAGGAAGTATAGTTTTGCAAATCTGGGTCACATCGGTAGTTATATATTTTAGCTATTTAAGGAACTTGAAAACTGTTACCCAGCCTGGCTATTGATATTGAATTTACTATCAAGGTTGAAGATTTGAAGATACTGAGCATGTTAGCTCAGTTAGTAGGGTGTTTGCCTAGCACGCACAAGGCCCTGGGTTGGCATATACCTGTAATCAGCACTTGGCAGGTAGCCTAGGAGATCAGATGTTCAAAATCATCTTCAGTTACCTAGCAAGTTTAAAGCCAAACTGTCCTACATGAGGCACTTACGCCACTCAAGATTCCCATTGGTCTACATCCTTGCTTCTTATTGTTTTTCTTACTATCACCACCCTACTGAGTGTGAACTTTGGTTTGATTTTTCACTTCCCCGAATACTAAAGATACCCAGTAGCTTTTCATGTATTTCTGGACCATTTCTGTATCTTTTTTTTAAAGATGTTTATTGAATGCTTTTATACATTTTTAAAACATTGGCTTATTTATTAATTAATTTCCAAGTTGTAGGAGTTTTCTATGGATTCTACAAACTTGACTTTTATCAAGCAAGTGCTTCATACATATTTCTTCCAGTCTGTGAGTTGTCTTTTGACTTTGCCCTTTGAATTTATTTCAACGAAGTACAATCTATTTCTACTTCTATTTCTTGCACAAAGCATCTTAAAATTCTAATGCCAAAGCCAAGCTCACAAATTCCCTCCATGCTCCTTGTAATGGTCTCTGCAGTCTGAGCTCTTACATTTACATCATTGATCTACTTTGGACTTTTGGTATATGGCATGAATGAAGGCTCTAATTCCCTTTTGCATGTATACCATGTGTCTTTCCCAAGTATTTCAGCTCCATTAGTTGAGAAGAAGTAAGAGCAGTTTTGAGTAGAGTCCTGACTCCTGAGAAGAGTCTTTGTGTGTGCATGTACAGACACATATACAAACATGGATATATTTATATACACAGTCACACAAACACACATGTATATGTATAGCAAATTATCTTTAACTCAGGTTTAGCCTATAGTGAGCATATATATGTTATTTTTATCATCTCACATTTTGAAGCTCTGGCCCATTTCCTGGAACCATGACCCTCCAGTTATGAGCTTTTGGAGCAGCTAACCAGCACTTGGGTGGTTTAATTGCAAGGACTGATATTCTAAGACTAACATGTAGTCTGAACTAGCTTTGTTTTCTAGTCTTCAAGTCCCCTTGGTTTTGTACTTCATGCCCCTTTAGTGAACTCCCCCTACCTTAGACATCTTAAGACTTGCCTATTAAATCTGGCTCTCAACAGAAAACTCAGTGATCATATTCATATAAAATCATGTATGAGAAAGAGGAACAAAATAAATTACATATGATGCCTAAGCCTCTGTTTAAGAAAAATAAAGTTTAGCCTGCAGAATTTCAGGTTTCATCCACACTCAGCATCAGTATACAACCCCGGCTGCACGTCGTAGTCCACTGGAGAGGTTGAGGAAAGGGTCCCACCCATGCTGTGGAATTTTGAAAAAGCTTGGGGTGGGGGCTCTAATATGCAGCAAAGTGGAAAACCACAACCCAGAGAAGTCAGTCATGAGAGCTTGTTACTTCTCTCAAAGGTAAGCCCTTTCATGCCACCAACCACCATTTAGACGGTCAGAGACGCCATCTTTGTTGGACACCATCTACAGATGGAAACACCTTTGTCTTTGTAAGTTTTGTTTTGGAAAACTCACAAAACTTGAAGTTACTCTATCACCTCTCATTCAATTTGCCCCCAAACCTTGCGAAAGTCACTTACTATTTTCCTGTAACAGTTGAGGAAAAAAATGAGACAGAGTGAGCAACAGCCCAGATGGCCACATAACCCGAATGCAGCACGTGGTGGGCACACGTACAATCCTTCCATGTGTGGTCAGACAATTTGCCACCAAGTTTGTGAAGAGAATAGCGAGGTCACATCGCAAACCCAGCATCTACACTGTGAAAAGGGGCTGGGCATATTAAGAAGCTGTTCTGTTTACCATGGTGCTACATCCTGGTAAACCCATTGAGAATGGAAAAATACCATAAATCCAGTTAATGTACAGAACCTAGGACCATCCGGTCTAGCAGGAGGTCCTGCACAGTGTCTGTCATTTCCCTTATTATCATAGGGCTCACTATAACTGAAGGCTCACTACTCATGTCTAGCACTGGGCTTCAAGGGAGTATCTGAATTCAGGAAAAGACAGCACCACTCCAATAATGTAACAGGGCTTTCAGAGATACAGAGGAAGGGGGAACTCCTTCTGATATGTGATAACACTAGAACAGTGGGGTCATAAAATTCTTATCATGATGTAAAAATAGCAAACACTGAGGAAGCCATCACTGCACTCATGAGTCACTCCAATGCTCATATGTTGTTGTGAAGCCTAATGATTGGGAAATGGCAAGACTAAAAGATGCAAGGCAAAAACGCCTCGCCGTTAAAGGCATAGCTTCTAGAATAGAATAAGGCTTCCACCTCATAGAATCTTATTCAAAGCAGGAGGCCTGTTACCAAACTTTTATCCAATACTAAAGCTAAAACTGGCTCAATGTATCAACAGTGGCACTAGGCACTGTGAATGGAGTCCAAGTCACCCGGTCCTCTTCTCTCAAAACTGGTGAGAGCCAACAAATGTGTAGGTGTACATACATGCGTGCACACACACAAATGGACTACCCTGAACTGAGGGAAATGACATCTCTGTCCTTTAAGAGCATCTTCCTTCAGACATGGAATGGAGGGATGTGACGGAGTGGAGTTGGGGGTGTTTCAGCGGATATGTATGACGAAGTGGGGGCCGTGATGGAGTGGAAGAAT
Source organism: Alexandromys fortis (assembly GCF_014885135.2). Taxonomy (NCBI): domain Eukaryota; kingdom Metazoa; phylum Chordata; class Mammalia; order Rodentia; family Cricetidae; genus Alexandromys; species Alexandromys fortis. The sequence continues at coordinate 27,340,192 of NW_026067927.1, forward strand.
GTGACTGGCCGGTGTCTATGATTCACCGAATAAGGTAACTGGATGGATTTCTATGTATCAGACTTAGCAGCCAGCAAGGAGGGAGGGTTTGCTGGAGGTTCACTTAGGCCAGTATCAGAAGTTTGTTGAAGGGGAAAGGTTTTCACACGTGGGAGTTGTTCCTGTTTGTCTCCTAATGGGAGGGGATCTGTCAACTGCTTTCCCCCTAGTGAATCAAGACTCTCCTCTTCAAAACCATTCTCTGTGCACTCAGAATTGCTGTACTTTTAAGTTAACTACTTCCTAAAGTGATGTTTAAAAATTGACATCTTCAACCATGACAGGCTCAGACTGTATCTAACTTTGCAAAGTCTCATTGGTTCCTCAAGAGTACTACTTTAAAAACCACACTTGACAGCCAATCTCGTGAACATGATTTGTACAGAAATCGTGTTCAAATTACTTTATATCGAGACATTTAAGAGAAAAATGTGGTTTTCTTTGTAATAGGCTAAAAATAGCGCTATCCTTTATCTTCAACAGAACATGTACATATGCTGGCTAAGCTGCTACACTTAAACAAATTGGAAAACAGTAGGGTTCTGGCTATGGGCCACACAGAAACAAAACTTGCCCAGAATATCATCTGAAACATTTAAAAAGTACAATTAACTGTTATTTTCCTCAAAGTTTCAATAGTGCATGTAGCGCTGATAGAGAGGTGGGAATTGTCAGCCAAGCCCAAGACAGCACCTTACGAAATCTGACATGACCGAAAGTGGACAGGAATGCCAGGAAGAAGCTATTTTAGTCCTGTTTTAAGTAAGGAAAAAAAATAGAGACTGAAGTAAATCATATAGTTTATATACCGAGTACTTCTTTTTGAGTTAAAGCAATATCATATTGAAACTAACCCTTTTGATAAATTTTTGCTAAATATCCATAATCATATTCCCATAATACAACTACATATTTCTATGAAGACCTACTGTGCAAAGCACTGCGAGATGAAATGTAGCCATTACTTTGAACATAGAATATTGATCCTACTGATTTTGTATGTGTGTATAGTACCTATCTACATGTGTGTGCAAGCATGAGGAGGCCAGAGAGCAATGTCAAGTGTCTCCCTCTATCTGTGCTCCACCTTAGTTTTTGAGACAGAGTCTTTCACAGAACTTGGGGCTCACCCATTTAGCTAGACTGTCTGGCCAGCAGGCTCAGGGACCCTACTTTTTCTACCTCTCCAAGGCTAGGATTGCAGGTACACGTATCACCCTGTCTAGGACTACAGGTATACGTATCACCTGTGTAGGATTACAGGTACGCGTATCACCCTGTCTAGCATCTCATGTGGATGCTAGGGATCCCACTCATGCCCTCAAGCTTGTATGGCAAGCACATATCAACTGATCCCCAACCGTCTCTCCAGCACTGGGGTTCCAAGAGGATGCCAATGTGCCTGACTTTTTATGTGGGTTCCAGGAATCAAACTCCGGTCCTCCTGCTTGTGTGACAAGCACTTTATTGACTGAGCTGTCTCCTCCAGCCTCGTCACAACCAGTTGAAGCACACAGTTCAGTGGCCCTAAGCACATTCACAGTGCCGTACAACCATCAACAGCATCTAGTCCAGAACTTCCCACTTGGCAAAACCACAACTCTTGAACATACAAACATGTCAAAAGGTATTCCCAATAATAATCAGGATGCGTGGTGACCAGACGTTTCCTTCCCTCTGGTCCCGCTCGATGTACATATTGTGTCTCTTACCCACACTTTGCACATTGTTTATTGAGAAACGTGGCAACTGTGGTTGAAATGTGTGGTTAATGAAACTTGCCTACTCCAGCTTCGTGATTAGCTAGAAGTTTGGGTTACACAGAGTGAGTTTTCTGTGTTGTTTTCCTAAATCCTCACTGATCACTGGCCCTGTGGATTATCAGAGATCAAGCCTTGACCCCTGAGAATTCTTGGGCCTCTCAGAAAGCATTGCCTTTTAAGTAGCAAAACCTGTGTGAAACGGTCTCTTTGGAATGTGGCTGTTTCCTTCCAAATGAAACACTCCCTACCCGAGGGAGAAGGCCAGCTTCTACATCCCAGGACTTCGGGAAACCTAGGAGACATATGTGGTCCCCTCGATGGGGTCTCATGAGCAGAAATAAGCTCGAGAGAAGAACCTGCTGAATCTGTCTGTGGATTTTGGGGGGACTTAAATGATATGACCCTGAGAAGTCATTTCTTATGCTGGGGTTGGCTGGAGTCATTCTTGTTCTGGGAGTCGCACCAATGGATTCACTGGCTCACTGAGCTAGACTTGAGCAAAAGTGCATCTTTGGTCACTCACGGCTCACTGTGACCCCTCTGGAGTGCACAGACACACACTCATTTATTCATGTTTCCCCAGGAAAATGCGTGCAACAGCTACTTAGCGCATATAGCTTGTTTACTAGGTCACATGATTCGCTCATTTTAGCACCGTGGAAACTAGGATTCCTTTTACAGATGACAAACATACAGAAGAGAAGTAATGCCCGCCCCCATGCTAGGAAACTGATCATTAAAATTCCAGTCAATCTTATCATGATTGGTGGCCCCAGAAATCAAGGAAGGCTGTCCTATAGTTCTTACGTTTGCTCACAATGATTGTGTCTTTAATCTTATGTAGACATAAAACAAAGAAGGAAAATGACCTGAAAAGGCCAGCAAATTGTTCTGGCAGAGGGAAAGACACAGGCAGAAGGAAGCAGATGACCTGGACATCAGTACTAGGTGTAATAGAAACTGTTCCCCCAAATTTCTCTACTGCTACCCATATTCAAAATTACATAGCAGTAAGAAACAAAATCAAACCAGCCTGTTCCTCCCTGGACCAACTTGTTATGTCCTATAGACCAGGAGAGCGTACTTTCCCCTGTCTTCAGTGATTCAGCTTCAACTTCCCTGACTTCCTTTCTACTTCTGTCTTCCAGCTGAGCTAATCACTTCCTAACTCACAGCAGCATGTGACCCCCGAAGGAAACCTGGGCCACTGAAGATGGGGCCACGTTTAGCCAGACTCCACTGAAAGCTTGGGTGTTGAGGATGTAGCTTGGTTGGTAGAATGCTTGCCTAGCATGTGTAAAACCCTGGATCGATCCCCATCATTGTTCACCTGAGCAACACATACACACAAACACACACACAAAACTGAAACTGGGAGGGTAGCACAAGTCTGTACTGTTGTTCCTTTTGGACACACACACCTGCTTTAAAAGAATAATATGTACCCCCAGCACTCGGAGACGAAGGCAAGATGATCAGAAATTCAAGATCATCGCCACTTATATAGGGAATTCAAGGCCAACTTAGGCTACATGAGACCCTGTCTCAAATAGACAAAGTAGCCAAATTAAAATAAACTTCTGCCCCTCAGCTGGGCACAGGTAGGCAAAAATCACTCCTCCCTTGCCTGTAAGAAGCACCATGTCTGTAGCCCAAATGCCAGGCTTTCTGACTAACCTGGATTAACCAGCTAGCCCCATATACCACACTTGCTTTTAGGTACCTATGGGTGGGGGCTTTGGGTAGAGAGGCTTGGCACCAGTACTAATTTTTTTCAGATTTGCTATTATGTCAGGATGTTAATCCAAACCTTAAACAGTTAATATAGGAAAGAAAGCATATAGACAGTACTTAGGAGGTTAAGCACCCCAGCAGCCTAGTAAGAGAGAATGTGAAAGGCAGCGATAAAGAAGAGGGTTGATTAGCATGAACACAAGCCAGACTTTCTGAAAAAGCAGTCTTTGTCCCGACAAGTGAAAAAAAAAAAAAAAAACCCTACTCCAGCTGATAATTCCTCAGTATTAATTTCCTGAAATACTGCGCTGGGCGTGACTTGCGGGTATGATTAGGATGTTCCTGTTCAATAGCACGCTTAAGGGGACTCCTGTGTAAATCAGGCCAGTTAAGGTGGCCATGATAAAGGTTATGAGAACACAAGCGTGATGGGTTTGCTTGTTTACCTTTTGTCATTGTTATTTTGCAGTGTTGGGGATTGACCCAGGATCGTATGCATGTCTAGTAAGCACTCTACTCCTGAGTGATGTATATGCCAGCCCCATTTATCTTGTTTATGTGTGTAGGTGTGTGTTGACAGATGTGCAGGTATGTAGTGTGTGGTTGTGTGTGTGTGTGTGTGTGTAAGTTTGGAGGTCAGAGGAAAATTTAGATGGGTGCTGCTCCTCTGGTCCCAACCAACTCGCTTATTCTAAGATAGGGTCTCTTTATTGTTCAGAATTTGCCAAGTAGGCTAGGCTGGCCGGTTAGTGAGTACTAGGAACCAACCTGACTTTCCCTCCCTGGGGCTGGGATTCTAAGTGTATATCACAACACCTAGTTTCTTTATATACCAGGTCTACAGGAGCAAACAGTCCTCATGCCAATGGAGCAAGGGCTTATTTAGAAGCCATTTCCTCAGCCCCCATCCATCTCTTAAATATGCAGCTGATATTTGCATTGCTTCCATGCCAGACCAAAATGAGTTGTAAAAACCCCTGTATCCGCAAACCCAACGAATGGCGAACAATGCTGCAATAAATAGCCCGGTGTCCCCTTTCCTCCCACAAGACACAGTTTGCTTTCTGCAGTGTCTCTTTTCTCTCCATCCGGCACCCGTCCATCCAGGAGAGACCCAGGCCAAGTGCGCTCTGGTTTCAGCGCTGAACTTGTAGAGAATCTTGGCATGTGGTTTACTAGAGACAGAGTTACACGGGAATGGGAAATCATTCGCAGGAAAGTCCCCCAAAGTGGGAACCATTCCTAGGGCAGCCTCAGAGATTGGGGCATTGGTGGGAGCTTGTTCTCTGCAGAACCACAAGCTGCGAGTCCTCGCCTGGGCGATACAGAGCAGACAGCCTGACTTCAAGCTCATTGTCTTATTACACACTAAATCAAAGAGAGCACTTTAGAGGAGAGTCACATGAGGGAGGGCTAATGATCTGTCTCTGGTGGGATCCGATTTAATATGCTTGCATAAGCCAAGGGACCCTCTCACCTCCCCCACCCCCCACTTTCACAGTCCTCAGATAGCGTGTAGATCCAGGCACCACACCGTATTTCAGAAAAAAGACCAGCTTTGCTTTAACTCGTCTCTTCACTCCTCATTCAATCACAGTCAAGACATTTGAATTCCCTGGAAAACACAGGCTCCATTTATGTGATGAGTTCAAAGATATTAACTTCATTTCAGTTCGTGTGGGTAAATCACTTTGGGATTTCCAGGTCAAAGTCGTGAGATGGGCATTATCTTCATTTGTTTCTGTGGAGGCTCCTGGAAGAACCTCGGTTTAGGGAGCCTGTTAGGACTCAGAAGCTGTTAACACCATGGCAGAGTGGGGGAATCTGTCATACTTTCTTTTATCCAATTCTCAACCATCCAGAAGAATTGGCTTGTTATCTTCATTGTTGAAGGACTTTACTGTGTTGAGGCCCCTGTTTATATTTCTCTCCCAAGACAAGGCCATTTGCTAATATACATCTCAATCGGAGATAGGGTAGCAGAAGGTTTTTATTTCCCACATGCAACCACCATAAAACCTTCATCTCCTTAATGTTTTAAGATCTTATAAAGACTATCATGTGATTTCTTGCTCTCGTAAGCGTTCCGTTTTGACCAACATAATACCGTTTATGGCAACTGTCTTCCTTAGGTCTCATATATTTATAAAAGTCACCTGGCTGTACTGCTTATTTTTATTAAAGAAAGAAAATAAGTTTACCTAGTAATTATTTCTGAGAGTATGACTCTCACAATCACGAGTACTTGACGTCACTATAAATAAAACAGGTATCTTTACAGAGTGCTTTCAAAAGTCACTGGTTAAGATGCACGATAAATAAAACCATACTCAGTGTAGGCACGGTGAAGAAATTCTTAGTGATACAGTTGAGTCTAATGTTATGGAGCGAACCCCTCACTGACCATGTCTCCTGGAACTTGTGCCTATGCTAACTGTGAGAGGCAGCAACACATCTCAGGGGTAAATGAAGAAGCGGGCACTTGTGGGTTGGGTGAATGTTTTCTTAATAGCATCTAACATCAACTCAAAATACATGGTAACTCCAGCCGTTCAGATGGGCTTCACGCTGACATGCTCTGGAATGGGGTTGGGATGACCCTCAAAATAGTTCAAAGGTTGAAAAATAAAAGGATGGTTTTATAGCTAAGGGCCACAATTACATTGCTTCATATGAAAGCAGAATGAAGGGGTGTTTCTAAAAAAGATATGTACGGTTTCAAACACATATATGTGATTAGGAAGTTTAAGTCCCTAGTTTGTATGTGTATGCCTGTGTATGTGAGTGTCTGTATGAGAGTTTATGTTCATGAGTGCAAGTGCCAGGGGAGGCCAGGGAGGGCATCAGATCCCCTGGAGCTGGAGTTAAAGGTGACTGTGAACTGCCCAAGGCTGGTCCAAGGTCCTCTGCAAGAATAAAATGGGCTCTTAATTGCTGGGCCATCTCTCTAGACCCATCTACCTTGTTTTCTGAAAGACAATTTCTTTCTAGCCTGGAGCTCTTTCTAGACTGTCAAGCTCCAGGGGTCTACCAGTCTCTGCCTCCCCAGTGCTGGGATTACAAATGAGCACACCCACACTGACGCAATCTACAGAAATCTCAGGGCTCCAGCTGAAGCCCCCATGCACATACAACACACACTTCACAGGCTGAGCTGGCAACATGGACACAATACGACACATGCTCCTCTGTAAAGCAGCTGTGTAACTAAAGGCAACATGGAGAAGCCTAAAAGTTCTCCGAGGGCACTCTCGAGAGCTGGCCACTAGAGGTCATTAACTTGTGACTAAGACGATCTTGACCTCCCTCTTTCAAACAGAAGTCACTACGCATGTGAGTGTAAAGGGCAGCCACCCCGTGTTTGCACCCTTTCATAGCCAGGCTAGAGACTCACACCTAAATCACACACTCCTTTGGGTTTTAATACAGCCGATATTTCAGGGGGAGACCTCATACTGTGGTATCTGCAGGACCAGGTATTGACATAGAATAATCCTTCAGCACGCTCAATTTTGATCCTTCAGACATTACAACCATCACCCTCTTTCCTCCCTGAGCACCAAACTAGAAACTAAACCAAATGAAGGTTCTGCAGCCTCCTCCAGCTCACCTGCTAGAGGTCTCTATTAAAATAGACAGGGCCTCCGGCATATAAAGGGTGTTTCCCCTCAGGAAGCAGGAGAAATAAGAACTAGGTTGAGAAGAACTAAGAACAGGATTTAGGGCTGACAAGAGACTGATGCTCAGTTCGAAGTCACAACACTCCTTTAGTGGTTGCCTTAGCAACCAGGTGACTTGTCAGGTAGCTTGGCTCCTTCTGTACTTTAGCAGATAATGGCCGGCTCTGATCCCACCCCGCCCACGTATTTTCCCTTACCCAGACTCTTAATCTTTGCAGGCTTCCCAGAGTTTAATAATGAGGTAGGATATCCTTAGGTAGCCAGGTGCCAAGCTGGCTGCCCTCATCTTCGCCTCACCGTGGGGATCTTCAAAGCCAAATGTCCCCTTTCCCATAAAGCATCATGTCTGAGGGGTCTGTATATAGCTGCCAGAAGACATCCCATTTGTTCCCATGAGTTGGAGCTACAGAATTTACTCTAAATCACATAAATAGATGCGAAAATAGACACGTCTTAGATCACACCTTCATTCAAAGAAAGTAATGCATTTCAAATTCAAAGCAAAGCCATCTTGCTGTTTCCTGCACTCTCCGAGCCAGGACCCTACACCCCCAAGGCAACGTCGTCGGCACACCAATTTTTCAAATGCTAAGTGAAAAAGAAACAAACGGAACTGGTGTTTCCAAGCTCTAAACACTTAGGAGATTCTCTTTGATCACTTTTGCCGAGACCAGCTGAGAGCAATAAGCCGCGGTTCATACCCCCTACTTCCTGGGCAGGAGGCAGAGTCAGAAGCAGCCTACTATACTTTAAAGACAGTGCAGGTGGCGTTAAACTGTGTCTGCCACCCTCACTCTCTGACCAGAGCTGGACACATAGAACCCTCTAGGAATTTGTGCGTGGCTGTGGTGACGTGGACTTTTTGCATTCAAGTCTCTTTTAACCCAGGATCACCCAGAAAAATGTGGGTGAGCAGCCCCTGGGACTCATTGTTGAAGCCAAAGGCTTTCGAAGGGAAATATTTATTGGGGTTCTCTTCTTTTTGGAACAGGTTCTCTGATGTTTGGGCAATGACTGGGAAAACATTCAGGGCATGCAGAATTCCTTCACACATGACTCCTTCAGCTCTGGAGTTGAGAAGACATGCGAAACACACAGTAACATGTTTAGTCATATTAAACAGGGGATGACCCCTCCAGCAAAATCTGTCAGGACAGAGATGCATGTCTCTGCGAATGGGAAGTGATCAAACCCCATGGTTCTTTGGTTAGTTTATGCCAAAGCCTATCCCAGCTTTCCTTTCTAGGCAAAGTACATCAAACGGGCATTGCTGTTACTTGAGAGTCGAAATGTTTAATGTCTCTAGTACTATCAAGAACCTATAGGGAGAGAGGAAGAGAACATAAAAGCTGACTTCCGCCTCTTCCCTTCCACACAATACACAACAATCCATAAATAGTTTTGCCTGTCTGTTCAAATATACACCTCCTCTTCCGGAATAGAGGCCGCTGAACATCTTGTTTCAAAGGAATTTTACGCATACACACACACACATACACACACACACACACACACACACACACTAGTCAAGTGGTTTTACGGGTATGCGGGAAGGACGGAAATGACCAACAATACCACTTGTCTTCCACATCAAGAAGGGTGCACACTTTGCTGTTTGTGAAGAAGAGAGCCTTCATGAATAGCAGCAGACAGAGTGAGCAGGGAGGGCTGACCAACAAGGGCACCAAGGGCGTTAAAGGTCAGGAGACAAAGACCTCGCAGCGCAGCCGTCCTCTCTTCCAGGTGTTCTGAGGCACCTCCTTCAGACCCCATGAAGAGAGAGGGACGGCAGCCTGTAAGGAGGGCTCTTTCCAGGCCTTTTGCTCACACTCTCTCCTGTATCCAGGGCAAAGCAGCTTTGGGGGATACACACACTTAGGATCCCAGGCAACTCAGGCATTTCCTCCGACTCCTTTATGCCTTGTATTGGTGACAGGTACAACATTGGCCTCTCTGATTAGACTGTCTTTAGCCACAAGGAAGAGGTATCTATAAAAGTGACATAACTGCTCAGCTTCCGAGAGAAAGTTGAGAATGTATCCATTCTCCTTCTCGCCCATCAAATAATACCATTTTTTTTTTCTCCTTTCTACCTGATCAGAACTGGTTCCAACTTGTCAGGCCCAAATGACTGCTAACTAACAGGGAAAAGCATTGCTGGCTTGTAAGGTTTCACCAGCTAGCAAGACATTTGTCAGTCACTCCACAGAGCCATGGGGAGGTCACAGCTGATTGGAGGCCCAGATCTCCTAGTGGTGGCCAGAGGGCCCTCCCACCAGTATATGGACTCAGCAACCTCATTTGGGGTTTTAATTCCTTACTCATATTCAAGCTATCCTATCTCCACTAGAAGACCAGGATGGAGCTGGGACTTTAGACAATTCTGTTGCTGCCTTAAAATCTGGCTCTAGGACCTAGAGTCCAGGGACTAGATGAAATGGCCCAGATGGTAAAGAGCTTGCTATTTAAGCAAGAAGACTGGGTTCTAGATATTCATTACCCATGGTGTGAAACTGTAACCCCGGTTCTGGGGACATGGGAACAAGAGGATGATGGGGCTTTTTGGCCATCCCAGTATAACCAAATCAGTGAGTTCCAGGTTGGGCAAGATATCTTGTTATTCCTGCAAAATGAGATAGAGAGCAATTGAAGAAGACACTAACTTAGGCCTTTGGTCTTCCACATAGATGTAGATGTACACATTAGATGCACATGCGCACACATTACACAGACACACACAGAAAGATAGATAGACAATAGATAGATGATCGATAGATATGTGATAGATGATAGAAGATAGATAGATAGATAGATAGATAGATAGATAGATAGATAGATAGACAGACAGATAGATGATATAGTTTGACCCTAATCCTTGGAAAGTTTAGAAGGAACGGGTAAATGGAAAGACTAAGGATGAATCCTGCCTCAGTTCAAGGGTGTCTTCATATTCTTCTAGAGTGCCTCAACTACATGTGACATTGTTATAAATACAGTCTAACAACAACAAGAAGATAAAACAACACTATGATACATACATCAACGATTACATACTATTACATAAATACATCAAATAATTGATAGAGCAGCTCATAAAATTTGAGGGAATAGCTCTCTGGTTTATCACTTTTTTCTCATGTATTTGTGTGTTTGCGATAGCATGTACACATATATGCACATGGGTATGCATGTGTGTGGGTGTACTTGTGTGCGTGTATGTAGAGGCTGATATTAGTGGTTCTCCTTGATCACTCACCATTTTATTGAGCTCATAAATAAAGCTAGTATACCTTGCCAGCTTGTTCAGCCTTCTGAGCACTAAAATTATAGGTGGACTGTCATACCCACATGACAGTCACACGGGTTCTGGGGCTCTGTGCTCTAGACCTTGTGTTGGCACATCAAGCACCTTAACCACTGATCTATCTCCTAAACCTACTTATTGATGTTATTTTAACAAAGGATATTACATAGTACATAGGGCTGGATGAATACATGTAAAGAGGTAGATATCAGAGAAGGAAGCAGAGCCTCCAGGTCCGCTGCATGCAATGCACTGTTTTTCTTTCTCCCCAGGAACTCTTCGCTTTTCATGTTGACTCAAGCATTACTCTGCACAAGCGTGGGCCCCCTCATAAGGTCTCCCCAAAAGAACTGAAGGTCCCCAGGATGCATGCACATGTGTCAGATGACCTGATGGTGGCAGAGGTGGTGCAGTGTGAATGGAACCATACAACATTCTGGACAACTTAACCTCACTGAATTAAGTTTCTGAAATGAGGATGAGTTCTGCCTCATTCAGAAGGCTCAAGGCTCCTTCTAAAGAGAAGCTGGGAACACGTGACACAAGGAGTTGAGCCTTGGACTATCTAGACATTGATGTGACCAAGGATGGAGTGCCGAGGGCTAGTCCTTTATCAAGGACTTTAATTTTAAACCCCAAATTAACTTGGGTTTAATTTGCCCGTGTCCTTATGATCAGCGAGTCACCATGCTAATTAACTAACATTAGCCATGCAATTTATATTAGTACTTTTAACTTTACTAAGTATCTTGGAGCCAGGCCTCATTTTACCAAGCCCACAACCGCTATGATTCTTCTAGAAATGAGTGTCAATTCACTCCTATGTTCATCCATTCTGTCACCCTACACGTATTTCTTGAGTACCTACTGTGTGCCAGAGGACTGGCCGGGGACATAGTGAGATACCTCAAAATAGAGATTCAGCACTCAGAACACAGCAGGTGATGAGCGAACCTTCCACGCTCAGCCTTTGAATTGTGTAAACAAGTCTCCAGTTTTGGTCCCTTTCCGGTGGAAGGCCCGTAGATGATCAGAAGAAATATCTGCAATGCCCAGAGAACAGTCATCCAGGAGCGACACCACTTAAGGGACATGATATGAGCGAGGAATGAGCCGCTGCTTTGTGAAGCCACCAGGAGCTTAGGATTGACTGTTTGACACAAAACTGTATCCCTTCCTGGCTAATACAATAGCTTCCATTCGCTCTATTATCATGCGTTTGGCAATGAATCTGCGCATAACACCTAGTGACACTTCTGCAATCGACTGCCTTTTATTCCTTTTCATGCCTTTAATATTACCTGTAATCATGCCTTGCCTCTTCAACTAGTCTAAGGTGTCGCGAAGGCTGTGACCTTGGCTGTGACTTTCAGAGTTCCTCTCTTCGCCCTCCAACTCTCTTCCCTCCTTTCCCTTCATTTCTCTCCAAATTCAGGGGTAAGCATTGTACAGACCAACAGGCTGCTGTATACCTGCCATGGTTTCGAATACTGAGATGCGGTAGACGAGACTGACAAGGTGTTTGTGGTTCCTGAGCAGAGGAGACTAACCGGCCCCCTGAACAAACACAGCAAACACAGGAACTATGAGACTGGGTGAAGGGGGTAGGCTCTCACAGGCAGGGAGGATGAGCTGGTCTGCCTTGATGGATTGGGAGGTAGAGGCTAAAATGTTCACAGAGCCTTAGCACCCCATCCCCACCCATCTTATACATTTCCCTGGCCCTTCACTCTGCCTTTTTCTTCTCCAAGGGTGGGGAGTGAGCTACCTGGCTTAGGCTGGAAACAAATGTGGCCCCAGCCTCCCCTGGATGGAAAGCAGATAGCACTGGGTAGGGGGTAATCAATGCAAACTTTGACCTCTTTCTTCTTTCCACGGACAGGGCTCTGCTGACTCAAAATGGTTCCCGTTATGAATACGAAGGGCCACAGTAAGGACAGGGCACTAGACAGGTGGCACCCACTTTATAACTGTTATTAGCAGCATAAAAATTCTGGCTTCCACCTGTCTTATTTCCATTGACTCAGAGCTCGGAAAGAAAACTCCTTTTACTTTTTTAAGATAAAAGTTTTCACATGAAAACCATCTCCTTTCCCAACAGGCCTCAAAACTAAATCAGGAATCGCTATCCTAATCTATCAAGCCTGTCACTTTAATGAAGCCCCTTCAAATCTCTGATTTAATGGCTCCAAAGACAACTGCTAGACTGAGAAATGTGGCCCCAAAGGCAAATGCTGTGACATTGAGTGTTGGGGGTGGGGTGGAAAAAAAAGGCTTACTTTTGTGCCAGTGTGAGACACAGGACAGGCCTTGTGGTCAGTCTCCACAATGGGAAGAAGGGAAGAGTGAAGTCCTTAGATGCTCCTAATTTGTGACTTTATCACCACATTTAAAAATATACACCAAGAGTCTCTAAAATGGATATTTTCTTTAAAAGTGTAAATGAATACACAGATATAGTTACATACATGCATCACAATCTTTGGGTGACAGGATGAGACTATGATGTCATCATGAACAAATGGGATGGGATGGGTACTACCCACCAGGCTCCTTGCATTAGAGAAATTTAGAAAGAAAGCCCATGGGTGTGGGAGAGGAAGAGATGTACTGATTTTAAGATTAAAAGGCTTCCTTTCAGTCTAGAAAGATGCCCAGACATCCTGCAAAGAGATAGTAATCAAAAGAAGAAACGCAGGGTGGGTGGCAAAGGGATGGCAGAGGTCTTTGAAGATGCTTCCAGAGGTTAGGGGCGATAGCACATACCTGTGACCCTAGCCCTTGGGAGGCTGACACGGGACAGCCTCAGATTTGAAGTCAGTCTTCGCTACTGCAATGGTGTTCATTGCTAACTAGGTAGAATATAGAACCACCTGGTAGACCTTTGGGTATTCGTGTGGGGCTTTGTCTTGATTAATTGATGTGGGAAGACACATCTTGACTATAGATAGGATTAGTCCCGGGGCAGGAGATCCTGGGTTGTATAAAGTCAGTGCTTCTCATCCTTCTTAATGCTGAGACCCTTTAATATATTTCTCATGTTCTGCTGACCCCAGCCACAACTATTTTCATTGCTACTTCGTAGTAATAATTTTGCTACTGTTATGACTCCTATTGTAAATATCTGACAAATGACCCCTGTGAAAGGGTTGTTTGACCTCCCAAAGTGGTCAACCCGCAGGTTGAGGAGCACTGTATGATGCGAGGGAAGCCAGCGGACCATCAGAATGCGTGCATGTGTGCACTGTTCTCTCTGATTGCGGATGGAAGGGACCAGCTGCTGCAAGCACACAAGCCCTTGCCTTCCCTGCAGGAGGGACTCTGTTTTGAACTGCGAGCTCAAATAAAGCCTTCCTTCCTTAGGTTCCTTTTGTCAGAGTCGTCTATAATGGCGATGGGAAAGAAACTAGGACAGCTACACAGTAATCCTCAAGCCAGCTTGGGCTGTAGTATGAGACCCTGCTGCTTCCAGAGTTTAGCAGAAGCATCAGCCTAAACCAGCGTGTTTGCAACAGATGTGAAAGACTATCTCCCAAGGGCCCAGCAGTGATGGAACTGCAATCAGGATATGCGCCCCTAGCGGAACCTTCTGTAAGGAGAGGAAGGGGTACCATATTTCTTTGTATAGCCCCACTATTCCTGTTACTCAGGTCCACAGCATCTGACATGAGCTCTCTGGATCACACATGGCTCTCTGTCAATGCCCACCTTCCAGCCAGGAGGAGCTGACTGTTGTACATGGGAATTTTGGGCCTTGCCATGTCCTTATGACAGAGCTATGCTGCCTTAGAGAAGAGGCAATGCACAAATTGCATGCTCTCAAGCACTAAGGCTGGGAGATGCTCAGCTCTGCTGAAGAGTGAGATCATGGGCACTGCCTTCCTCTTCACCCGGTTCCAGGCTGGATAAGGAAGGACACAGGCTAGTGTTAACAACGGAGCTAGATAACAAGGATGACAAAGTGCAGATTTCCCACACTATCAAAGGCCCCAGGAAGGGAAGAGGCAGAGGGAGATAGGCGGGGAAATGAAGGAGGAATTTCGGCAATCCTGGCTCTGCTGCAAGCATTCTGTGTTTTTTTTTTTTTTTTTTTTTTTTTGTGCCTGCACAGACATGTTGCTATGGAACCAATACATGCCACTGCCATTTGGCCTTTAGCAAATAAGATCTCAGTGCTGGCAAGAGCACTCCAGTGGATTTCCCTTAAAGGAACACCATCTATGTTAAGTGCCATTATAAACTGAGCGCAGCATCGTTCCAGAGCTCCAGCCCTCTACACAGTGAGACAGAGAACTCAGCCACTCATGTTTCACAGGTGGAAGTACAAGTGGGACCAGTCCCTGATCTGCTTTGGATTGTTACTTCGTTTTTTTTTTTTTTCATTCAAAAGGTAGTTTTATGTTAGGGAAAAAACCCAAAAAACAAAATGAAGTAAGCAAGAAAACAAAAAGAATCACCTTGGGCAATGAGGAAAAGAGGTTCCAAATGTTGTATACCCCAAATGAATTAAGTATTGTCAGGAGAATTGTTACTGTTATGCTTGGTGTTGGGTAGATGCCCAGTACACACTACGGTATTGAGCTACACCACAGCCTCATTAGGTTAAAAATTCCTCCAGCCCCCACAAAACTCCCATGGCTTCAGTTTGAACTTACTTTGCTTCTAATTGGCAAAGAACAAATGGCTTATGATATTTTATTGAATGTCAAGATCAAACTACTGATGATTCTAGCACAGGATCAAGTTGTTGCAAGTGTACTGCATAAGCTCCAGGGGTCCCTCTTTCTCCTGGTGTTTGTTTGGTCTTTGGCCTTAGATCCTTGTCTACAATTTCATTCATTACCCAAAGAATAATACAGCGTAGATACAGAGTTCGCCATTTCTCCTCTGAGTTGTCTTTTAAGTTTAGTCTAATCAACAGTCTAATTCTACAAAGATCTTTGGATCTTGCAGAGAACAACACACCTTTGTGTCCACCATACATGCATACATACATACATATGTACATACATACATGCATGCTTGCATACATATATATGCGTTTTCTGTGAGTATGTATTGATTGTCAACTTGACAAGATTTAGAAACAACTAGGAGACACACCTCTGAGTATATCTAGGAGGACCATCTCCAGAAAGGTTTAACCGAGGAGGGAAGACCCTCTTGAAATATGGGGAGTACTGCTTTATATGCTGGGTTCCCAGACTGAATATAAAGGAGACAGCTGAGCAATGGTATTCATCTCTCTCTACTTACGGACTGTAAATATGACGTAACCAGCAGCCTCATGCTGGCTCTTAGCTGCAAAACAGAGGTGCCGACCAGTCTCAGCACGCGACAACATGGCACTACAAAAGCGGTGGTTTGGAAAGGGCACGAAGGAAGACATGCACTTATGCAGCTATTTCATCTGAGTTGAAATGGTGCCCTCAAAGTGGAGGGAGAGTCAGTGATACAGGAAGCTCACTAAACTTACAGGATCCACAGGCTCCTCTGCCAGATTAGATAAAGAGCAAAAACCTGCTGGGCTAGAAAGACTTCTCAGGTAGCTGGGCAGGGAGCTCCGTGGACGAAGCCTTTGTGTTGTCACCCACACTGGGGTGACGTTTTGGTGGCACTGCTCCCAGAATCACCCGTGTTCCTCTATCTACCCCTTTTTCTTACCTTCCCTAGCCCAACAAAGTCACTGGCTCACTTAGCTGCTTTTGTGTGGTAGATTCATCTCTTTGCTAGGTCATTGCTGCCCTCTCGAAGGCGAGTAGACATTTGTTTACATATTCCTAGGCAGAGCCAAGCAAATATGTCGGTGCCAATGAGGACCACATCTGATGGTTTCTGGAGGCACCTACTCTGCCAATCCTGCTTGGTTGCATGACAACTACGAAGCCAGACAACACCACTTCAGCATATTCTTTAGGACAGCAGGCCATTATGACTGTATTAGTGCTTTAGTTAAATTAAATTATAGAAATAAATCTGTCCTCTTGGAAATAAGCTGTGTGTTAAAAACAATCATCTCTCCTCAGGACCACAGCTAAGAGTCAAACACCCTTCTCACGCTGTTGGCTCTGCTACTGTCTGTGATGTCACAGGTCTCTCGGAGCCCCACCGGATCCCAGCTATCTCATCTGCACACAGGGACTTCCCCAGATAGCCTGGGAGGTCCCGTGGACCACTCCTAGCTGATTGTTCTTTCTCATGGCACTCACAAGACACAGCCATGTGAACCAGACAGACAGTCTCCCCTTGCCCACAGCCTTATCTCTATGGGCCGGTCGCCGAAGGAAAGACACTTTCACAGCTGACCTCTCTGCGGAATGTACAAGTGATATAACAGCTTTGAGGGCAGCTCACGAGAGGGGACTTGGGGACAGCAGGAAGCAGCCGAGCAAAAGCTCTGAGAAAAACCTTATTTCCTAGGAGGGACCCGGGCAAACGAATTAGAAGAAAGAAAGAGCATCTTGACTCCAAGCTGGAGAAGACTTCCCCAGCCTGCCTGTTATCAAACGCTTGATCTTGGAACCTCACGGTATCAAACACCATTTTGACATGAACAAAAATAGATGGTACATTTAAAGGCTCACTCACCCTCTGCCAACAGCAGGTTGGTTTCTTCTCAAGAAGAAAGTTTTGGTCTAATTTCTTTGGAAAACTGAAAGAGAGAAAAGAAAAGAAAAAGAATTTAAAAACAACTGGGGGGCCAAGTTGCTGAATCAGCACAGGTCAGTGAGCGGGGAGGGCAAGGAGACTTGTAGTCAGTAGATACACATGGTAATATGAAGCTAACGATGTTTTAAAGCAATCATATACAGAAAGTCATGGTATATGTGGTTTATTTAGCACGCGTTATATGAATACCGTTAGGATAAGGTGCGTATATTGCGGTGTATAGGAAGTATTTTGAGGTGGGTCTTTTAAAATGCCCTACCTTCCTCATTCACTGCAGTTTGTCTTTTTCTCCCAAATGCCATACCCTTAAGCCTTGACCCACAGCCATCTGTAACTAGGTTTGCATGGGAACACAGACTTGGCAAGACGTGATGGAGGCTCCTTAAGCCCACTGAGTAATGTCAGGCAGAGACCATAGCGTTGCAAGTGCTGACTGGTCCAACCAGCTGTGGGAAAGAACCAAGATGATGCAAGTGTCTGGCCATAGGAAGGCTGAATGATGGAGACAGATAGGGGTGGGAGCAGAAGAGTTCCAGCTCCATTACAGCTCAAGGTTGTTTGGCAAAGTCTCCAGAGACACTGAACTAACCTCTGTGAGTCTAGAGGGAATGTGAGTCAGAGCTAACCCAGCAGGTTCCACACCATCCTCAAGTATCTGGATTTCATCCTAACCTCTTCCTGTTCTGTCAGCAGATGGTGAGAAAGGCCAAGAAGCCATGAGGCCATGTGGAGAATTTTTACTGAAGGTACCCACCAGCCTAAAGGGGTCTCACACTTGGAAAGGCCTGCCTCAGTATGCCTGAGAGAAGTTGGTTCATGTTCAGGTGACACCCACGGCCTGGTGCTGTCAGATGGTCCCAGGCTAGGCCATCTGAGATGTGACTCTGGCTGCAGAAAAGATAAAGGCCTGACTGAAAAGATGATCAGAGACAGTACAAACAGTGGGCTCTGGTACACATGAGCAATGCCTCTGACGAGATCTTTAAAAGCTGCATTCACACACAAGGAACCCTTTTCTCCTCAAGCCAGACAAAGAGGTCTACAGGAAGAAAGCTAAGGACCTCCAAAATAAAGTTCAGAGTCAGCCCACGCATGCTTCTCAGCTCTACCACCCCTAGCTGAGTGATTCCAGCCACCGGAGCCCTCTGAGTTTTTCTCATTTGCCTAATGCCAATGATGCTACCAGCTGCTGCATGCCTCTCTGTGGGTCCTGCTGCAGCATTAGGCATGCAGGGCAGGCAATGAGAAGAACGGCCTTGATTACCCTTTAGTGCAACACATTCCTGTATCTGCAACAGGAGGAGAGCTGGAGAGGGACTTTTAGAATTTGTCTGGATGTAAGTAGCTGCACTGCGTTGACCTCCCCACCTACCTACAATCTGATGAGACAAACAAGAACAAAATAAAGCTGTCTACTATAAAACCATTACATGATATAGATGGGATGGGACAAGTAACAGAAATCAGAAAAATTCCCACTAAGAACCAGTAATAATATTTTCACTTCCATGCTACCTAATTCCCTATGCCCACGAATACATACATGCATTTGAAAAAGAAACAAACCCATGTGTACACATATAATTTAGTTTAACATGTTCTTAAGGTATTCATATCATTTTTCCAACTGATGGTTTACAGTTGATATACTGCAATCCTCTTTAGTTGCCAATAAATTGATCTACATCTATTTTTTGAAACAGGGTATCAGGTAGCCCAGGCTAGCTTCGAACTTGGTATGTAGACAAGGATGACCTAGAATTAGAGCTCCTTCTGCCTCTACCTCCAGAGCAGCGCTAGGATTATGGGCCACCACACTCAGCTTATTCAGTGAGGGATCAATCCCAGAGGGTCATGGATGCTAGGCTAGCACTCCACCAAGTGAACTACTTGACCCCATATCAAAAAGTTTGAAGGACTGTAAGAGTATCGCTTTGGGAGAATGAGGCAATAAATATTTATTTTTTGAACATACAGAACCCACCCATGTATCCATATTTATGAGAAACGGCTGCACACCATGGCAGCACACATCTTCTTTCTCTCCTCTGTTTTCAAGATCGGGAATGGCAGATTGCTTAAATATAGTAAGTTTTAACAGCAAAAATTTGTTTGGGTTTGAGTGGGTGAGCTCAGAAGAATATAAACTGGCACATATACCATGGGAAATGAAATCATAGCTCACAATTTCCAGTGAGCAGCTAGAAGATGCTGATAGGGGACTAGAGATGACAGGCAGTGGGCATGCTTACTAAAGTCGGAAATCATAAGTCTAACACTAAACAAATGTCCCGGTTTCTCCCCCAGTCATGGCGGAGTGGATTTATGATTCAGAGAGAAGTGAATTGAATACCGCAGAGTTCTGAGTGACCCTAGGAATTAATCCACATTATTTGGAGTTCAAAACCCACGAAAACCACATTGGAAGAAGCCACAAGAAGGTATAAAACGTGGGGCTATTTGTACAATGCCAGTGTCTTTGGTATAATTTCTTTCTCATAGGGAATAGTTGATTGGATAAAACATATATGAGGTGGTTACATGCATCACAGGCTACATGATCACCTCCTAGTATCAAGGCTGTGCCATAACTCTAACCGTGATCAGTTACATTTCAGACAAAGGACAATTTTGAGAGAGGCTGGGGGAATGAATATAAACTTACAGATGTCCAAGGTTGTGGAGACATTTCTTCTCCAGTTACAAATGCAGTAAGTCTTTTTGAAGTATTCTGACACTGGAACTACCAGCAGGCAAGACATGGGGATGAGGTCCTAGCTGGGAGAAGGATGTGTATATACTGAGACACTGAAATAATCTGAAGAAGCACATGAGTGTGAAATAAAGTTTTATTTGTGAAACAATGGACTAAGTCCCCTTGTGTGATGATGAGATGGATGATATCATTCATACGGTCTACTGCACAGGTCTAAGAAATGTCATGGTGTTCCTGTGAACGACTTTCCAGGAAGGGTCAACTTGAGGGAAAGATATACTCTGCATGTGGGTGGCACCATCCTATGAGCTGGGTCCTGGATTGAATGAAAAGATTAAAAATGAGAAAGCCAACCAAGCCCCCAGTCTCCCTCCTCTGCTTTCTTATCCACCCAGATATAAACAAGCAGCCTTACACTCCTGCAGCCACAACCAAAACCCCTCCTCTCAGTATGCGCCTTGCCTTCCCTACTGCAATGGTTATACTCTCAAACTGTGAGCCAATATAAGCCCTGCTCCTTTAAGTTGCTTCTTGTCAGGTATTTGATCTCAGCAAAGAGAAAAGTGAGTAATATAAGACCTTCCCTCAATGGTTGGTTTCAGCTTATGCAATCTGAGCAACAATTCATGGAGGCAGATCCTTCTCTCTGAGAGACCTCCACTCTGCCACTTGGAAAAAGAATTAAAAAGACAAGAGCTCAGATATGGAACCCCCAAGAGCCTCTTTCTGACAACACTCACTAGAACTTGCTGTGCCATGGGAAATATTGGAATTGCTGGCCACACGTCTTCAATGGGTGCAATCCAGGAGCTGGGAAGATGTCTCTAGTGAACTTCTAACAGGGATGGAATTTTGCTTTGCTCAATTTGCTTTCTCAGGGACAGAATAGATGGTCAGGACCCACTGTGTATTGTATAGTGTGGCCCTTTTGTGCATTCAAAGTTGAGTGTTACATAGACTTAGGGCCGCCTCCAAAGTGCCCTTCAAATGCTTTGAAAGGTACACAGGATGGATCATAACACACCCTATCTCTGCAGACCCAGCCAAGTAAAGCTGATGTCGAGCCTAAGATGCTCACCCAGTTATCTGCCTCTGACCAACAGGAAACTGCTGGTGTGGTGTGCTCTGCAGCTGGAGCGAGCATCAAAGCTGTGGAACTTTGCAAGCACCATCTTGTAAGGACAGTACTCTCGGCCTTAAATGTCCTCTAAAGGCCCTCATGTTGAAGGGTCAGTTTCCAGAGTGATGCTACTGGGAAGTGATAGAGTCTTAAGAGCCAGGAACTAGAAAAAAAATCACTGGCACATACCCTAGAAAAGGACTCCAGAACCCTCCTCTTCCTTTTCCCTCACTCCTTGGCTACGAGGTGAGCATGTTCAGCTCAGCCATGTTCTCACACCATGATGTTTTGAGTTGCCAAAGGACCCCCCAAAAGGGGTGATTGATCATGGGTTGATAACCCCCAAAACTACGAGCCAGCCTAAACCTTCTCTCTTTATAAGTTGCTTATCTTGGATGTATGATATAGTGACAGAAAGTTGACATATTAGCTTAGATCCTCTGAGAAAGCATTAGGTTCCTTACTGTTGGCTATTACCATTGAATGAGCAGCTGGTTTTTGCTGACCAAGTTTAACTCTCCTTTCTAGCCCAAACCAAGTCTTCCAACTAGTAAATTCTATTAGCCCATTGCACAGACGAGCAAAGCAAGGCTCAAGATCACATGACAAAGCTAAGTTTGCCAGTTTCATAACCAAAGGTAAAAGCTCAGCTTCTAGCTCCCTGTATTGTGTGTGTGTGTGTGTGTGTATGTGTGTTGATAGCCAAGTCTTCACACACTAGCATTCTGACAGACACAAAAAGTAAGAGCCAGCTGTCACTAAGCGGGCAGACAGTCCTTCCTCAGGTCATTATTTTGAGGGTAAGCAAACAACAGCGGCAAGGAACTTACCCAGGGTGCTCAGCAAAGAGCCTTCCTCGCCTTAGCAGCCCAGTGGGTGCTAAGCAAGCGCTCTCCAGGCAGAACAACGGGGCCGAAAGTGCTGACAGTTACATCGGCACAAAATGGAGCCCTGGCAAGGAAGTCTAACAACTACTGTGCATCACTCTGATTATGAGCCACAAGCATGCAATCAACAGCGGAGAGGCGGGCCAAATGATCCCCATCAGCATTTTCCTCCAGTCATCAGAGCGAGGCGGATGAGCACACTTTCATCTGACCTCAGCGCAATGCTGAGAACCCAAACACGAAGGATACAGAAGAGCAGCGGCAGTTCAGGAACACTGGCCATGGTGCTGGCCACCTGGTATAATGGATGAATTTTAGTTCATTCAATTCTTTCAATTCTTACCTCAGGGTAAATAAGCACTACTTATGTATTTCTCATCTAATAAAGTCATGCATATAGGCAAACAAATTTAAATCATAGAGAGACTGAAGTCTGTTTTTACAGATCCCCTAAGCTATAGACATGCATGGTCCTAGACGGACTTTGATAGCTCCTGTCAAATTTTGTGAGTCTTTCCTTAAATTATGGCCCAGCTCTGCTAGTTTAAGGCTTAAAGTATTTGTGTCTTGATTCCTACTTCCTAGGCACTCAGTGCAGCCCTGGTGCTACATGCCGGACAGTCTGCAGGAAGGAAAGCATTTCCACAGCACCGTAAATAAAGAGGTGTGTGCATGCAAAGATGACTTCGAGTAAGACAAGTGACTGGCATCTCACAAGGCGACTTCCAAACTATGGAATTTGTCTCAACTGGAAAAGATGGTTGCAAATAAATGCTGTGGTGGTGGAGATCTGTTTTTAGTGAACTGTGTCAGTGTCTGTCTGTCTCTCTCCTACAGACGCACACACATACACACACAGACATGGACACACACAGATACACATAAACACTCCCATGCACACATGCACACGCACACACACACACACACCAAGATACAGTTGCTGTCCTACTGACCAAAGGGAGTCCATCTTCATAGGCTTCTTGGCCACCAACACTCCATTTCCAATACTGTCATTTAAAACTCAGGCTGGAAATGGTATTTTGGGAGCATTTTTAAAAAAGGAACATTCACTAAAAAGCCCATCCATGCAGCCAGCTCTGGGACAGAAATCTTGATTATTACACTGTCCCTGGAGGTCAAGTGTGTGATTCACTGTTCCTGGCCTCATATCAGTGCTCAAAAAGTTGTGGAAGTTGGGGTATCATGAACGCGAGGCTGGGGAAATTAATTGATTGATTGATGACACATGTTTTGAGGAGAGGAGACTGAGAAAGACTCCTCTCCAACTCACTGTGGTAACAGAGATTGACCTTGAACTCTTGATCCTCCTGCCTCCACCTCCCTAATTCTGAGATTGTGGGCAGGCGGCACCACCAAAATCATATGCAGGTGTACACATATATGTGTATACACGATCTTGTTATATCTTTCTTTAACATAAATGACATTCTTGATTTCTCTCTTTAACCTCACTTACAAATGACTTCTTTTAGCAAGGGAGAGGGTGACGTCATCAGGTTATTAAGTGACAGACATTTGGCCAATGTTGATTAAGTAGCAGAAGCCACCAGAGCCAAGCCCTGGCCTCTGTAGAGCTTGGTAGTGCATTCAGACCCGCCCCCCACACACGTTATCTTTGTTGTGTGGATAGATTTCAGCACTTATACTCACCAATTCAACAAGCCCTCAGTACCTCCCTGGTCAGTAGACATCTCAGCTAGAGCTCCACTTGTGACAATATTCCCTGTGCCCTTCCCATGCCTTATTCTGCCTTAGATTTTTTACCTTGTCTTAGCTTTTTGAGGACCTTTTCTGTCATTAATCAGTTAACTTCTTTTTACAAATGTTTTAATTAGCACACAGCACAGCCATATCTGATGGGGATGGCAGAAGTCTTGAAGCCAGCATAGCTCTTGGGCAAAGACCCAGCAAAGCTGAGCCACATGGTGGCTGCTATGTCACCTTTGGGTTTCATCTCCACTTGTTCCATACTTGGGAGACTTTTAATATTTGTACAATTTAGGGGTATTGGATTGATGGAAAACTACTTATGAATCATTTATGCCTTCTCCCAGGAATGCTATGTCCAAGCTTTCTCAAGACAGTCCTGAACACGCTCTTGCCCCTGCTTTAGGGAGAGATCCTTATCTCTCTGAAGGTTTTCCTTATGCCTTGGAGGTTGTGATACACAGAAAGAAGCCCGAGGTCTCTTTATGAGGCTATGAGACATTTTTTGAAACATCTGTCCCTGTACTTACTCAGGAGCAAGATAATCAAAACAAGATAAATTTTAAAAGGTCAACAAGATTCGGTGGGTGGAGGAGTTGGCCACAGATCAGACTGCAAACCTCTTCCCACTATACACCCAGGAGATTACGTGGCACATACAGCAACAAAGTTAGACTAGCTGGAGCTACCTCTGCCCTACACAGAGACTTATGATTATGGGCAAAGAATGATGTGGAAAGATGATAAGAGCATTTTACAAAGACATAAAATATAAACATTATATTATACCAGGATTTGAATAATAACTGCAGCAGCTTGGGCCTGAGGCTATTTCTTGGGCACTCTGACCATTAAGAGTTAATAATACACTGCTTGGAACATGGCAGCAAGCCTGGGATGGCTTGAAGACTGTTTTGGTCAAATGTCCTTGTAGCCACAAAAGCAACCAGCCTGAGAACAGCTTATCATATGCCTCTAGATTCTTAAAAAATGGATTATGGGGTTAATGAGTCAAAAGGATAATTCTGTTTATCAATGATGTCGAAACTTGAGGGAAAATGATTAAAAATGATAACTCTGTTCTGTCATAGTTTATTGATGATGACTAAAAGATGAGCAGAAGGAAGGGAAATACATGTCTGAAAACAAAAATGATATGATCTGTGTTTTAGAACAACATGAATGGATCCCTACTTACTAAATTCTGTAAAAATAAAGAAGCACCCTGGCTGCCAGGCAGTCAGGCTGCAAAATTCTCCTGACCATCATGGTCCTGGCAAGCTCATACTAATTATAAATAAATAATGGGTTTCAATATGACATTTTCAGACATGTAGATAATATATTTTGATCATTTTCATCTCCTTCTTTATCCTCTCTTGCCCCCTTCTCCACCTGTCAGCCCCCTCCTCTTTTTAAGCTTCTCTCCTATTTTCAAGTCTATTTTAACATTTTGATTTCCTTATTTAACGACTGATTGGTTTGGGTGACCCTGTGAATATCACTGATGTTGCTTACAGAAGCATGGTTTATGTTTGTTGCTGTTCACTTATGATATAGCGTTTCATTCTGTAGCCCAGGCTTGCCTGGAACTTAAAACCTAGCCCAGGCTGACTCACCCTTGCACCACAGCTTTAGTTTCAGTATCCTGAATGCTGAGCTTACAGCCTGAGCCGCAATGCCAGGCTACTTTTCTGTTTATTACTCATGCATTTTTTTTAAGACAGGGTCTCTCTAAGCAGTCTTGACTTGCCTAGAATTGGCTATGGAAACCAAACTCTGGTCCTCCTGCCCTTGCTGCTGAGTGCTAAGATCTCAGGAATGTGTCATCATGGCTGGTTGGGCCTTTTTAGCTTTAGTGTGAAGATTTTTCTTGAGCTGGGAGCCAATTAGACAATACAGAGAAAACATGCTTCTTTTTTGATTTCAGTATCACGTTGTTACTCTCCTTTTATAAAAGCCAATGCTTAGGGCTGGAGGTTCAGCTCATTGGTAGAACACTTGCTCAGCATTGCTAGGTGCAATCCCCTTTAACCACAAAACAAAGATTTAATCTATTCAGGTCATTGTAGGGGTGCACCGTTGGGTTTAGATGCCTGACAAGTGCATTAGCACCCCAAATGCTAATGTTGTCTTGAGTGTTCTCTTGCTATTCAACCCAGCAATGCACTGTGCTTGCCAACTGCCAGAGGATACAAGTGTTGAATTCTGCCAATATGATGCCATCCGGGGTGAAGGTCAACTCAGGCTTGCCTTAAAGAGAAGGACTCCAGTACACAAGGAATTGTATATTAGAATGATTTCATAACTGGAGTGCAACTACAACACAGTCAAAAATCATACTTGTGATTTTAATCCAGCCTCTTCTCTCTACTGTGTCACCCAGTAGAAGTTCGTCTCCTGAAGCTTTCTGCCTCTTCCAGCATGGATGAGGTCCAGCCAGGACAGCAGAAATGCTACCAGAGTCCAGGGGCTGCTGGGTTGATGCAGACGAAAGGAACAGTTCATTGTGCCTCCCAGGATCCTTCTGAACAAGGGGTTTCATGGGCACATTTTTATCTCCTTGGTTACCTCTCTTCAGCACTGTCCAGGAAAAGGAAGGATGGGAAGAAGGAGGGGAGGAGAGAGGGAAAGGGGGAGGCAGAAAGTGAAGGGAGAGGCATAGGGAGGGAGGGAGGGAGGGAGGGAGGGAGGGGGGGAGGGAGAAAAGGTGGCAGGGAGGGAAGAAAAAAGGAAGAAGGGAAGGGAGGGATGGGGGGAGGGAGGACAAAGGAAGCAGGTAGACATACTGGAAAGTGACCACTAGTTCCAAGACCCAAGTATTTCACTCTGAACTTCATACTGACAAATTATAGTCATGATAATTTAGAGGAAAATTGGAACCTCATGAGAAAAGATAAGACAGGAGTGCAGATCAAGGAACTCCTGGAAACTCAGCCCCAAATAGTGCCACCAAGACCTAGGGGTTCTCTGAGCTTATTAATACAAACTACCTCCCACCTGCGGTGGGGGGCATGTGACGTGATTGCAGTCATTTCTTCAAAACTATCAGTCACCCTCACAGGGATTTACCTCTAAACAAGGGCATTCTGTAACCAGGGATCCAGCTATATGCTTTTGTCACCTGGGAAGCCTCAAGGTCAGTGACGACGAGAGTAACCGGATAAGCATGACCTCACCCACTCACTACAGCACAGTGGTGTCGCTGATCAATACAGGAGCACCGCACACCACAGAGCCTTCTCCGGGGAGTCTCCTGCGCAGAGCAGAAACAAATTACACCCTTCGAGGCAGATGACACACGAAGACAGAAGGGCGCTGTCTGCAAAGCAAGTCCTTTTGTTCTGCATGAGGGGTGCCAATCCCACTCAGGAAAGGGGGTGAGAACGGAATCGTCCATGTGAGGGGAGTGGAGTGGGAGGGGGCTCTCTTGTCTTCCCCTGAAGCTGCCCTCACCCTTCCACTTGAGTGCCTGGGGCTTTGAGCCTCAGCACCCCACAATCCGGGTGTGGTGGGGGTACGCCTGCAATCCTAGCACATGGGAGGCGAAGACAGGAGAATCAGAAGCTCAAGGGAACCTCCGGCTGCCTAGTTGAGTTTGAGAGCAGCTGGGATAATGAGACTCTGTCTCAAGAAAAAGAAAATATATAAAGTATAAACACCAAGTGACTGCCACACTGATCACTAAGAAACACCCCCATTTTAAAACCTGCCCTACAGCGGGGACCTCAATTATAACGCGGGGAAAGGGTCGGCAACAACATCGCATATTGTAGAGTGCTTCCCATATGGCAGACTCTAGTCTATGAATAAATGTGAATTGGCTAAACCTTCCCAACACTCTAGGGAAACGGGCTCCACTTTTAATGCCCATTGAACAGACAGGAACACCAAGGCTCAGAGGGTTAGGTAAGCTACACCTGAAGAAGGTGCATGGAGGAGGGGCTGTAGTTGCTTTCACACTCAAGAGTCGAGACACACAATTTTTAAGCGTCTAGTTAACAGCAGCTGTGACCACCCCGCAACCTTGATGGCGATACTTGCAGCTTTACAAGTGGTGCGTTTCTGTCTCTACTTTGTCCAGCACCTTGAAATAACCACTCTGTGCGTGTAACCTCTCTCCCAGTGTAGGCTTCTGCAGAGGTCTGTGTGTGCTTGCATGGGTAAACTGGTCAGAAGGCGTCTGGCAACCAGCAGCCCTTGGCATGCTTGTGTGTGCGCTGAAGGAATGAAGGGATGAGGGGCTGCCTCTAATTCACCCCTAAATCATCCCATAAGACAGACTGGGAGCCTCAGAAGGAGATGAGGTTTCAGGAAATCACGTGATACATCCAAGGTCATGCTGCTTTGCATACAAGCTCTTCCATTACATGCCTGTGGTTTTCAAAACTGCAAAACCCATGGCATTCTTTTTTTTTTTTTAAAAAAAAAAAAAACCCTTTATATAACTGCAGCATACAACAGCACTAAACAAGAAGCTGTTCTCCTAGAGACTCTGAGGGGGCCTGAAGCCCAAGAGCTTATGGGGAAGGGAAAGGATTTGCCTAAAGTCACTGGAGACTGGCGACGGCATCCTAAGACGCTGCAGCAATGAGAAATAGCAGAGTGGCCTTGAACCTGCCTCCTCTGAGAAAGGAGGGACGATGCATTACTGCCGTTGTGACCCAATGGCGTGCACCAGCAGGTAGAGAGGCAGCAGCCTCTAGCCACAAACAGACACTTCCAGCCTCCCTGCCCCAGCGCTGGTTCCTTTCTAGGATCTGCTCTGCACCTGCTTCTTCCCAGCCCTGAGGTGTTTCCCTAGCCACCTCCAGAAACTCACAACCTTTGGTGACCTGAATTTTCAGCAGCAGCTGGACAGAGGTCAAGGTGTGATCGGAGGTTTTGCCTGCTTCTTAACGGGGACTGAGCACCTTGAAGTGAGTCCAAGTTCCTTTATAGGGATAAAAGGAAGGAAGACTGGGAAGAGAGAGCAAGTCTGCAAGGCGGACTGTATTTGAAGCTGCAAAATCCCAGCGGGCACAAAGCCATGGAGGCTACAGAATGTCTAGAGGCGGGGACTCAGCCCCAAGAGTCTTCAGTCAACCTCTTCACTTACAGGAAATTGTGTCCCACCCAGAAGAAGTCCCTTGGCCATATAGCTGCACAATGGTATGGCTGACGCTAACAGTTTGTGACATCTTACCAGTGAGCGTCCAAAACTCCAAGAAGAAGAAGGAGGGTGTGAACCACAGGGGGAACCAAAGAAGGTTCTGGTGATGTCAAATGATGTGAGACAGTCAAAAACTCTGATTGAAACTGAAGTCATATGTGCTTCTATGTAAAACCAGCTCTTAAGGGTCTCTGGGGGGAAATCCATCACCTGGAATCACTTGAAGGCTTGTCAAGAGCTTTAAGGCTCTGCAAGGAGAGGTGTAATACTGAGAGAAAGGAAAAGAGGGCTAACCTTTCCCCACAGCCTGAGTTCTGAGTTGCTTTCAGGTGTCTAGCGGGTGAGGAGGGGGGTAGGGAGTAGGTGAGGAGGGAGGGGAGTGGGTGAGGAGGGGGTAGGGTAGTGGGAGCTGCTTCTGGAAGGGAGGCTCCATGCGTGCTCATTAGCATACGCTATCCCGCATTCACTCCAGATGAGATTCCATCACAGAAACCCATTTATGCGTTCCTTAATATAAATCTAAATTGCTCTCTTCAAATAGCAGAGAGAGCTGCGCTTCAGCGAGGGGAAGGAGAGTGATGGCACTAAGAGCCGGGCTGCATTTCCAGGTTGTCTTCCATCCAGCCCCTCTGTCTTGACAGCCTTAGCTTACACACCTCACTGAGCTCATCCGGGGACTCAGAGTAAACAGGCTTTCTCTAGAGGGGACACCAAGGAGTACTCAATGCTTGGAACCACTCGGTCGTCATTGGTGGGTCTTTGTGGACTCCCAGCAGATAGATACAGCCTATGACAGCTCGCTTGGTAAAAGGGAGTGCTCTGCAAGTGTGAGGTCCTCATTCAGTCTCTTAGAACACGTGTTTCAAAAACAGGTAGGTGCGCTGGTATGTGCTTGGCAAGAACAAGTGCTCTTAGCCGGGCAGTGGTGGCACACGCCTTCAATATCAGCACTAGGGAGACTTCAATCCCAGCACTAGGGAGGCAGAGGCAAGCGGATCTCTGTGAGTTCAAGGCCAGCCTGGTCTACAAGGGCTAGTTCCAGGACAGGCTCCAAAGCTACAGAGAAACTCTGTCTTGAAAAACCATAAAAGTAAAAAATCAAAACAACAACAACAAAGCAAGTGTTCTTAACTGTGAAACCATTTCTCCAGCCCCTATTTTATCTTAAATCTTTTACTTTCATTTCTTTTGTGGGGAGTGGGCATGCTACAACAGGCACGTGGAGGTCAGAGGACAATTTGTAGCAGTCAGTTCTCCCCTTCCATCATGTATGTCTTCAACTGGGAACTCAGGTCATCAGGCTTGGCAGCAAGGGCCGTTATCAGCTGAACAATTTCTCTGGTCCTCAACAAGTTTCTCAAACCCCACGAGTTTAAGCATAGTCAGAACTTTCTAGAATGTATATGTTTTCAAACATTACTTTTGAATTTAGAGCTTTGTCCTTGAGTTAAAGCTTGACTCTGGACTTGGAGCTAGAAGCCAATAACTTCCCACAAGATCACTAGAGACCTTGTATGCAGAACCAGAGGACTAGCTTGTGGCACGCAGAATCATAAGGAAATTCTGTTTTCCTGGGTATGGTGGCTCACGCCTGCAGTCCCAGCACGGAGGAGGCTGAGGCAGGAGGATCTGAAGCTTGAAGCCAGCCTGAATTATTGAATGAGATCCTGTTGTGCATTGAATGTGAAATGCCTCTTGGACTCATGAGTTTGATGCTCATGTGAAGCCGGCACTGCTTTGGGGGTGCTGTGGGGCTCTAGGAGACTGGTCCTCACTGAAGGAAATGAATCCCCGAGAGGGAAGAGACCTGGAGATCCTACAGTGCCATCCCACCCTGGTCTGCCCTCTGCTTCTTGGGTTTTTTTTTTCATCAGGTATTTTATCATAGCAACCAGAGAAGTAAATAGTAGGGACCTTGTTCAAGAAGAGGAGAGGCAGGGATGGGACAATCAGACCAACAGTGTCTTTATTCACTATCAAGTCTGGCGTACTGAAAATGATTAGGGGCATATAGGGTATTAGGGGCTTTGAACCTTAGCATGCCGTGCTGAGTGGGTCACAGAACAGCTTTGGACCTTGCTTCCAAACTGGAGGAGTCAGGAGTCAAAGGCTTGCTCAGGACTTTTGCCTTCTCCAGACGCTGCATTCCACGTTCCTTGGTTCCTTGTCTTCCCTTTGCCAACAGGGACTAGTGTCTTAGGAAGGCTGTATCTTTGAGCTCTGAGGACTCTGACAATGGCCTTCCTCACATTGGTTCCCACAGTAACCAGAGCCAGCTGTCTAGGCCAGCTAGCCAAGTTGTGGCTCAGGAACACACACAACAGGGCCGCTGCTCGGAGAACTTCAGCTCCAGGCTCTTCCTTCCCTGGGCGGGCCTCTGTCTGCAGGTCAGCACATGTCTGGCAACTTACCAGTGAGATCCTGGAGACTTCATATCTAGAGTATATCCACTATCATCTAACACATTCCCACAAATAACGGCGGGAAGATCCAGGTACCTTAATTTCTCTGAACTTAGGCACATGGCTCTGGGGTGCCACGGAGGTACCCTTAACATATACACACGAGATTTTCCTAAGCATTTTGGCATCCTTTGATACCATGGGAAGGATAATGGGGCTTGGGTGAAGGTGACCATCTCAGAAGAGAGAATGGAAGACTTGGAAAGAGCCCACTCTGAACAGTCAGGATAATGGAGGCTTCCTTTCACCCGCCGCTTAGCTGTGTGATCCTAATAAGGGAAGCTTCTTGGGAAGCATTGCTTGTATTTTTAGCTTTTCTAAGGGAGGAAGGAGTTTTTGAATGGACAAAATGGAAAGGAATGCAGGGCAAGGGTGTGGGAGCTGGGTGGGGGTGCTGGGGAAAGGGGCGGCAGGATCAGGAAAAACTCAGACTCGGACAGATAGGCAGTTTCCTACTTTCTTGACAGATGGGCACAGCTGGGCTTCCTGATTGCATAACCTAATGCTAATGTCTCCTGGTCCAGACACCAAGCGAAAAAGGAATTGAAGAAGGGAGATGCTTTCTCTGAGAACGTGATCCGTGAACACCTCAGATGTGTGGTTTTTGAGTTTCAGACAGGGTTTGTCTGTGTAGCCCAGGTTAGCCTTGAACTCACCACGATGTCCAAGATGGCCTCAAAAACCAGCCTCAGCCTCTTGAGTGGTGGGATTACTTGTGTGAGCCACCACACCCAGCTCTCAAGTTCTATTCCTGAGACAGCAAAGGAGGCCAGGCAGAGAAAGAGCTTGACAACCGAGTTTGATTTGAATGCAGCTCTAACTTTCATATCCTCCAAGAAACACCCTGTCTAGACTTACAGACATCAGAAACCAATAACAGATGAACGGATTCCTCCTAAGTGACCTTATTATGTTCCTAGCAAAGTGAAGACGCCGGCCTAGAAGAAACAAAACAAAACAAAAACTCCCTAATAAACTGAAGAACCCAATGTGTGTATTCCTCAGTTCATAGGGACTGTTAATTGCTGGAACTCTAAGTTCAGATGCCATAGGTCCTTAAGGACCTTTCAAAAACACCAACCACTTCGTCCCAAACCTATCCGCCTGCTAGTTTTTCAAACAAGACTGCAAACTATGCAAGCAAACAATCTTGTGGTGTGGTTGACACAGGCCCAGAGCCGACAAGGGAACACAGAGGCTTCGTTTCCCAACTCCAAAATAGGGCTAAAGGACTTGGTGCTGCAGGAGGAGTCGCTGTGTTTTGTTTAATGGAACTAAATCGGTGCCCATTTAAATTATGAGCAGGTGGCACTGGGTAGCAAGGACACCCTGAAAATATTCCCATTTAGTGAATGCAGTTGTATGTATAATTAACTGAGGTTTATTTTAAAGCACGCTCATCTTCGTGTTCTTGTGTGCAATTCAGACTGCTGAGGACCAAGGGGGAGCTTCTGAAATTGCTATAGAAGTGCAGTCATCCATCATATTATCTGCTACGATATAAAGATGAGGGATGGTATTGGGGGACCTCTCAGCATCAATTAATCAGGCTTAGCCTGAGGGAAGGGGGCTCACTTTCCTTCAGACAAGCCAGCTGCTGTTGGGAAGAAAGCTGTGGGCTGCACAGGGGAGTCAGGAGGCCAAGGGGACAGGGAGAATCAGAGGTGCCTTTGAGAAACCCAAAGTTTGTTCCTGTGAAATTTCAAAGGCGAGCAAAGCTTCAGAATGGAATGCCAAATATGCCTTAGGCAAGCATCAGTGAAGCGCTGACTCATGACTGACTGTAGGCCTCCAAGTGAATTCCAGGCCCATCACGGAATTCCTCAGCATTTCAGTATGAAGTATACAATTTTTAACTTGCTCAGCATCCTGAGGGCTAACTCAGGTGACCCTAGGCTGTGCTTCCACACCAGACTGAAGCCTGGTTGAGATCCAGGTCTTCTCGAAGCCCTGTGTTCCCTTCCAAGCCCACCATGTTCTTTTCCAGCCACCCATCGTGTCTCTTTTGTCCCTCTCCCCGGTCTTTGGAATTGAACCATGGTCCTCAGTATTATCGCAGAAAACAAGAAGAACAGAGGTTGGAAATCCTGGGTTTTGATCTTGCCTTTTTTTTTTCTCCTCTTGAGGCTTCACTATCTCTAGTGTTAAGCAAGGACATGAAATTCCCAGTCTAAGACACAATTCTTGTGACAGAGTTATAAAAATAGTTGACTTTTAGCTTCCAGCAGATTTTCAAATGTGTTTTTGTGGACTTTACAACAACGTTCCCAGGAGCCACAAAATGGAGGAAATGAGACACTTTCTGTGAGGTGGGATCCCCTGTGTTAATGAGTTAGGGGCATGCTAATTATATAACTTTTCTGTGATGACTTTGCATGACAAGTTTATTTTTTACATATAAATTAGAACCAACTATTTCAACATGCTGAACTGGAAGTTTTTTTTTTTAAAAAAAAAAAAAAAACCTCAAATGTTTCTCCTTCAGAGAAAGAACATGCAAACTTAAAAAAAAAAAAAAGCAGAAACAACATGCCCTGTCTCCTCACAGGCCTGCCAAGCCCCCAACAGAAGCAGGCTTACAATAGATCCCCAAATCCTCTCAAGAAGCATCCAAGCCTGAAGAGAGAACCAGAAAATGAAGGGTTTTGCATAAGTGATTTTTTAAAAAGTGTGCCGCTCAACCGTCTCCCTTCACTCCTCAAACACATGAAGGGGTAGTCTTAGGGGAATGGATGGAAGGAGGTAATTATAACATGAAGAAGCCCCGTGCGAAATAAACCCCAGGGCTTGAGATTAGTCTTTAATGCATTTACTTTCCAAAGCCAAACCACAGGAAGCATCATCGCTGGTAGTGAACACTGCCAAAAACTGCATACCGCATCCAGGCTCCTCCTGTAAAACCCAAGTCCCAGGCCATGGATCAGAGGGGCAAAGTGAGGTACAGGAAATGGCCAGCCAATATGTGTCGATTTCTTTGGAGTTGGAATGAAGGGCCACCAAACTAGGTGGTTTCAACAATGGAAATTTATTGTCTAGCTGTTTTGGGAAACGGAAGTCATAATGAGAAGTCAGCAAGTCTGTTTACTATGCCCTCTCTGGGGGTGGGGAGGACTGCCTGACTGGGAGTGGGGAGCACTGACTGAGAGTGGGGAGCACAACTGAGAGTGGGGAGCACTAACTGAGAGTGGGGAGCACTAACTGAGAGTGGGGAGCACTAACTGAGAGTGGGGAGCACTAACTGAGAGTGGGGAGCATTGACTGGGAGGAAGACTCGGTTCCCTGTCTTTTCCTAACTCCTGTGCTTTCCTTGCCATATCCAGTGTTCTGAGACCCCAGGACAGCCCGATGCCTTCCTTCATACAGCATTGTTCCTGATTAGCTTTCTCTGTGTCCAAATTTCCCATTTTAATCAGGACACCACTCATACTACAGGGACCTCAATTTTACTTGGTGAGATGCCAACACTCTACTTCCAAATGAGACCTCATGCATGCTACTAGGGATGCTAGAGATTGGTAATCTGGCATCTTTGGGGAGCATCATGATGCTAGGGATACTAGGGGTGCTAGAGATTGGTAATCTGGCATCTTTGGGGGTATAGTTTAGGAAGGGACACCTGTTCATTCAGACTTAATTCAGGAAAGGAAAGTGAGAAAAGTCTAGCCAGCTCCCATGGCGGTGAATGTTGTCTTAGAACATTCCATCAATGTCCAAGTCATTCTCCAGCCCTCAGTGGTTGAACTTAAGTCATCTGGATTTATCATGACAGCCAGACTCATTGATAGTGGGTCTCTCCTACATCCTTTCCCAATCTTGGCCATGTAACTAACATACAACCTACATGTCAACATGGTCCCTTCTGAACACAGTCATGTGCTGGTTGTACATCCTCATCATGGATTCAGTTCTATGATGAAAGGGTTCCCCTTTCCTTAGTATCTCAAGCATTTAGGGCAAGAAAAAAAATCCTTAAAAAGCTCCTTTAGAAAAAAGATTCAAAATACATTTTTACCTATGTCTCTGTCTGGCACATTTATTAGCCCACAGTGGGGGAAAGCATGATATTTATCACAAGCATGAACATTTGTAGTTTTGTTTGTATTTTTTTTAATAGACAAAGTTGCATGTAGCCCAGGCTAGCCTTGGACTCTTTATGTAGCTGAGAGTAACCCTAAACTCCAGTGTCCCTGCTCCATCTCCTGTGTGCTAGATGATGACATGGCCACCGTGGCTAGCTTATGAGGTGCTGGAAATCAAACCTAGGGCTTTGAGTGTGCTAAGTCAGCGCTCTACCCACTGAACTACCTCCCCAGCTTTGCTGGTAGTTTAAATCTTTTCAAGAATCCTAACTGCAGAGAATAAGTACTTGGCTATCCCAACAGACAGCAACGTGGCTGTTCTTATTCAGCAGAGAGGATGCAGAAGCTCAAAAAGGCTAAGTCAGAAATGGCCACACAGCTGCTATCTCCAGACACAATACAGAGTAGCTCTTTGGATATCCAGCTCTTCACATTGTTGTTTTGTGACAGAGTACCATTATGTAGCCCAGGCTAGCCTGTAACTCATGACCCTCCAGCCTCAGTCTTTGGAGGCAAACACCTGACTCAAGGTCTCCATTTTAGGAGAAGTGGAGGAAAAAAGAAAACTACAGAGATAAACTTGGCTGAAAAGGTAGCTCAGTGTAGAGCACTTGCCTACTAAGATTCAATTTGTTAGGTCAACAAGAAGGACTGGAAGTATTTTTCCTTAACTATAATCAAACATAGTAGTAATAATAAATCTTATGTTTATATTTTACACTTAAACTTATTTTTCAAAATGTCTTAAGTCTGGGCTTTATTTATCCTTGTAAAAATAGGGTGAGTTTTTCCCAGCTCTGTTTTCTGGATGATAAATTAGAAGGGAAGTTCTCTTAACTTTCCCAAATAAATGGTTGAGTTGACAGTGGGGTTGGAGAAAGAACCACCCTAGCTTAATCCTGAAATTGGCGTGGCTGTTCCAAGGGGATGGCCCAACCCTGTGTCCTTGGAGACAAATAAAATTGGAAAGAAAGCAAAGTAAGTGAAGGAGAAGGAGAAAACTGAGTGAGTTCCCGCATATTTCACTACACACAACGCACATTGAGCCCAGCCCAGCTTGGGGTGGGGAGCAGCAGCCAAGATGTCACAAGATGTCAAGGTGGCCTCCAATGTCCCTGAGAACCGGAAAGAAGCTGTTCTAGGAAACACCCAGAAGACTTGCAACCGGTGAAGGCGACTAATATAGTTTTCTACTTCATTATAGGCCCCGGCATTCCCTCTGGTATGCCACAACCGGAATTCAGAAAGAAGCTTCCAGACGGCCGTGGAATCTGAGCTACTGCTGGAGGAATATCAGCTTGAGAGAAGACATAACAAACATACTTGTTCCCAGATGGTTTAGAGAGCAGAGTGGCTACGGGAGATGAAGCGGGAAAGCAAGCAGGGGTCAGATGCAGAGGCTATCGAGCGACTTCTAAGTTGTTGCTGGACAATGTTGCTAAAGGCTTGAGCAGAGCAGTGGACTTAACTGCGGCATACTACGTCCAATGACTGGCAACCCCACATGTCTAGCTCTGCGCTAGGTGACCCCATCAAAGGGACCCTTCCATGAGAGCCAGCACTATGCCTTTTCTGCTGCTGCTGCTCCCAACTGGCTCCCCATGCATTCAGCTTCCATTGGTCCTCACATTGAATTCTAAGGAAGGGCAACTTAGTCTGGGTTCTCCTAACGATGTGGCTGCTCCATGCACTCCAGATGGCAGAATGTTAAGCCTCTAAAATCCCAGTGAGCCAAAAGCCTTGGGAGGCTGAGTGTTGCCTGTGTAGCTAAGTGAGCAAACACCAGGACCTCAAATCTGTTTTGAGATGCTGTATAGTTTGTTTTCTCCTAGTGCAGCGGCCTCCAGATGCAAGGATGCCCATTCATGGCATTTTAGAGCTAAATGATGACTGACAACTAGGTAAAGTAGACATGATTCAAAGGCTATTTTGATGACTTAGTAAAGATGTACAATAATCAATTTTTCCTGCGGCTTAAAGCATTATCTCTTTTGTGGTATTATTTTACCCCCAGCACCCAAACTGTCTGACATACATTAGTTGTTCCTGGTCTTGTCTAGGGAACTGCAGGGTCATAGTAGCCCTGCCTCACCTCCAAAGTGAGGGTCTGGTGTCTCTCTAGATATTCCCATCATTCTGCACTTCCCTCCTGCATGATCTAGCTTAATGCATTGCAGCTGGATGGCTGTGCTGTCTACTACAGTAACTAAAATGAAGTACAAGGAGCCAGCCAAACGGCTTAGCAGATAAAGGCACTTCCTGCCAAGCCTGATAGCCTGTGCTTCATCCCCTGGAATTACATGCTAGAAGGAGAGAACCCAACACATACAAGTTGTCTTTGATCTCCACATACACACAGTGGTACCCCATACACACATACATACATACATACATAATACATGTATTTATATACACACACATATATATATATACACACATATATCTAATCTATGTGTATACACAGGAAAAATAAATATAAAGTTCTTATAGACAGCAAACATGGATCAGGACCATTTTTATCCTGTTTACTGTAGTATGTAGTACTCTGCTTGCCACACAGTGGGCTCTCAAAAATAACCTCCAAATAGACTGAAAACAAGGATTCTTGGTTCTGAGTTACTGCTCATCACTCTCTGGTCCATGATGGATGCAGTGGCCTCTCAGTCCATCCGAGACTCTCTCAAACTTGAAGGATTTCTCTTGGCCCTTGACGGCCCATGGCCACAGCTACTGATTCTGGTTATTCTAGTTAGGTATGCATCAAAATGATTCTTTCTCTGCTCGGAGGCAGTCAGAACTAAAAGATTGTGGAGCTTTCAGAGCCAGGGGGCTTAAAAGAGCCATTAGCAAGAAAATTTCCAAAATGTAGGTAGGGCCTCAAACATCTGAGCCTGGGAAGAGCGATTCCCCATAATTTCTGCCCGGAAGACGCCACTGGCAGAAACCACGGCAGCCTTGTGGAGCTGGATTTTCCAGATATGCAGGGCTCAAATCTCCAAGAGCTTTAGGAAGATAAAGAGCCTTGCACAGCAAATGATACATAGATTACAGTGCGCTTATGCCATGCCTCCGCTCACTTAATCTAATTTAGTAAAAGGCCAGGGGTAACCAGCTCAACACAAGAGGGACCAATTAATGGCACAGACAAGGGAAGCCCAGAAGAGAGTGATGGCGGAGCCACAGCTTTCGTTCAAGTCCATCAGGGTTCTGTTGATTTTTCGGAGAATCTGCTATACTTGGGGGGAATCTAGAAGGCATCATTACCTTTGCTTAAAGCTCATTTCCTCCCACAAGTCTCTAAACACACACCCCACAGGCGCCATCGCTACATCTACGAAATGTGAACACAACTTTAAATGTTTTCCACCATCCAAGCGCAACGCAAACTGGTATATAAGCCTACTCCATGATGTGTAGGCTGAGGCGTCCTGTATTACACACTAAAACTCTTTCTACCCTATAGCTCAGCGTCAGCCCTGTTTGATCACTTCCAACCTGGGCTGGTTAAACTTCACTGCCAACTTGACAGGATTTAGAATTGCCTCGGCGATACACCTCTGTGTAAGCCTGTGAGGGCACCCATCTCCTAGGGGTTTTACCTAGGAAGGAAGACCACTCTGAATGCGGGTAGTACCATCCCACAGACTGGCAATCCAGACTGAATGGGAAGGGGCAAGTGGATTGTGCACCAGCATTCACCTCTGGTTGACGCTAGGTGACCAGATGCTTCCCACGCCTGTCGCCATGCCTTCCCCTCCATGATGAACTGTGTCCTCAAACTGAAGCCAAAGTGAGCCCGCCCTCCCACCCTCTTTTAGGTTTCTTCTGCCAGGTATTTTGTAAAAGCACTGAGAAAAAAAAAAGTAATACCCTGAGGTTTGAAAACTCCTTCCGGCTCCAGCCTCTGAAATTGCCACTCTTTCTGCTTGGCTGCTCGTCCCCAACGTATTTTGGTTGCTTGTTCTTCATGACCAATCATCCCACCCATTTCCTACGGCCACTCCTTCATCTTTGGTCCTGACAAGATGCTCTTCTCATTTGCACATCACGGAAGTACAAGACCCATGGAATTCTTCCTCCTACTCCCTGCCCTCACTTCTTGCCCATCTGTGAATCCTTCCTGAGCCTCTACAAGGTCTCAGGCCAGGTACTTTGCCTGCAATCTCCCCCAATAAGCACACGTGACAATCTTAACTCATAGATAGTGCTCATAGATGAGTAACTAGGCTCTGGAAACTTCTGTACGTTGCTCAAGTTCACACAGCCAACAAGCGGCAGAACCGGCTGCCTCTAGCTCCAATGTCTTCGTGTTTTCCTCTGTGCCCACTTTTCTAGTCAGCAGGATAAAATACTTCACAAAAGCAGTACTTATAATGGCTCCTAGTTTGGAAGCATTGCCCCTTGTGCCGACAGGCACGGTGGCAGGAGTGTAGGACAGTTGGGCACAGTGCAGTCACCGTCCGTCCGGCTTCCTCTCCCTTTTCCATTCATACCAGGAACCCTCTGCATTGATGGTGCCACCCACTCGCAGGCTGGGTTCTCCCTCTTCAGTGAAACCTTTCTGGAAACATGGTCATGGGCACACCCAGGCACGTTCCCATGGCAATCCTCATCTACTCAAACTGACAATGAAGATTAGTTACCACACTCCTCAGGACACCTTCTAACGTCATACTAAACCCAACCTTCGGGAAGACCCTCCCTGTGTACCTGCCTAGAGCACAGCAGCCCCTGAAGTATGGAAAATAACGTGCCAGAAGATTTTAATATGAGACCAGGTGGTGAGGGCACAGGTGTGGGAGGCCCGTGACACATTTGCGGTCGGTTGCTTTCCGGGGGATTCCTCCTCATTTTGGGTCTG
The DNA here is from genome assembly GCF_014885135.2 of Alexandromys fortis. NCBI lineage: Eukaryota > Metazoa > Chordata > Mammalia > Rodentia > Cricetidae > Alexandromys > Alexandromys fortis. Next base: position 27,380,386 of record NW_026067927.1, read on the forward strand.
TCATTTAGGTGGTTATTAGTCGTCACCAGACACCTTTTATCAATGTCTCTAATTCACAGACTCAGTCTAAATGCCTTTTGTTTTTAACTACAACACAGCGGGATCTTTATGTTAGACATTTCCAAGAAGCATCAAAGCCTCCGTGGAAGCTGTCTCTCCTTTTATTCTCCAGTTTTGCTAATGCAAGGGACAGGCTGTCCTAGTAATTATTACTAGGCTAATGCCAGGTTCAGCTTAGCACACGAAATACCTCTTCAGTGTAGCTTTCTTTACGAGAGATCAAAACAGTTTTTTTTAATGGCAACATCAAACAGAATCAACATGTAAACACGTTTCAATAAGAATTCTTTCCTCTCCAGTGATTTCTCAATATTTGGACCTCTTTATTAGTTTCCTGTGCTTCCAAATGGTAACAGAGCCCATTATTTTCCTCTTACCCTCTCCTGGGGCTCTTTATTGTATTCACTGACAGTGAGTGTGTTGTGCTGTGTTTGTGACAATGTTCTAGAACTGTTTAGGTTTGTCACATTCCTTGACTTCGTGTGTTAGGAAGGAAAGCGGTGTACATTTTTTCAATACCACACTATGTTTCCTCACCGCCCCTCCTTTTTTCCTGTTTTCCCTTTGCAAAAGTTCTGCTGAATGCTTCGGCACTACCCGTTCCTATCATTTTCCAGTTATTTCACTTGACTGGCAAAAAGAAAAATGGCATGCGCCTAAAATACAACCGCAGGCTTTTCCTTTACAGCACGGGTGTCTCAGCCATTCACTCATGACTACAAGAGTAAGAAAGTTTGGACTACTATTTTCTCTCCACAGGGGAACCAGCATGGCATGTTTTACCTGTTTGCCAATAATTCTACCAGATCCAGCATTTCCAAAATGCCCTCTATCATCAGAGGCTGCACGAAAGTCACACGGACAGGAAATGGATTGGTCCCCACTGGCTGGCCTGGTTCCTAATGCAGGGATATGCGAAGACTCCATTAAAGTCAGGAGCAAAACAAGCACACACACCCCGAATACTGATACTTAACACTGTTCTGATGGAGTTGGCCTGTTTAACTACATAAGAGAAAGAAAGAAAGGGATATGAAAAAAAATTGGGGAAGAGGCAGCAAACTTATCAGTTATCTGTAAATACTACATGGTCAAAATCTGAGCAAGTCAGATGAACACTTTTGCCTGAGAATTCCACAGGGGAAATGAACAAAAGTAACAGGAGAGAATCATATCCCATTTTTAATAACATTTAAAGTACAGACACCTAGGGATACACCTAAAGAGAAATAAGTAAGAATCCGTATAAAGGTGAAACTTTACACATTGGTGCTAGACAGAGAAGAGAGAAGAGCTACACAGGGGACAATCTTCCTCGGTTACTGTATAAACTGGATACAATGTTTAAACACCTCTCAGGCAGCTAATCCTGAAGTTTGTAAAAGACAAAGAATGGTCATAAAGATGATGTCAGAAGAAAGACTAGCTTTCTAGGCATCGGAAGATCCCATGTTCCTGAAAGTAAAATAGAACGCACAGGCGCCACAGGGGCTGGCAGGACCGACATATCCAAGTGAATCCCCCAAAAGACTGCACCCAGTGCATAATAAAGTTGGCATTACATTTTCTCAAGGAGAGATGGACTTCCAATGACAAAGGATGGCTATCTGGAAAATACACACACACACACACACACACACACACACAGTTGGGTCCCTAGTTCAAAATAAGAACTACATCAAAATAAGAACTGGAGTACAAAGAAGAAAAAGTTCCAATGAAAACCTGACACCATAAAAATTTGAGGAAGAGCCTGGAATGTGTCATGCAAAGTGGGAAAAGCCAGTCACATGAGACGACACACTCCGAGGTGGTTCCCTGTGTCTGAATCATCCCGAGCAGGCGCAGCCACAGAGACAGAGAACAGACGAGGAAATCAGAAGGCCTGGAGGAGGAGGAAATGGGGAGTGACTGCTTAATGGCTGCAAGGTTTCTGTGGGGGGACAATGAAAATGTTCTGCCATTATATTGCGGTACTGGTTGTATAACTACAAGTGAAAAAGAGAAACCACTAAGTCAGACTAAGGAGTAAGTTATATCCCAACAATGCTATTATTTCAAAAGTACTAATAAGATGAGACAATTTTAAAAATATAATTACCCAGTGGAGAGGACCTAAATATGTCAAAATTCATAGAGCCGAAAAGAATCTGACAACATAATTGTTAAAGAAAACCCTGCATGAAAGAAACATGAAAAGTCAAGTGAAAAAAAAAAAAACACACACACACACACACATACAAGACAAACATTCTAATTTTCGAGTTGCTTGTTGCTGTTCAAGATCCATACGCAGGACGAACCCAACAGCCAGCAGAGGAATGGGCCAAGAATCCACATGCGCATTTCTCAGAAGAAACCAAAATACCTCTTGAACACATGGAAATGTACCCAGCATCTACTCTACTCAGAGGAGCCCATAGTGAAATCACAAGAAGTGAGTGATTTTCACCCCTCAAACTGGCAAAGATCACAGAGCTTAACAGCATCATCTAGAGCGGACAGACACACTCAAGTAGACGTAGCAGGAGGCTGACTACCAGGCCTGCCAAACTGGAGGTCGATTTGCCAAGGCTGGCCAAGATTGAAACTGTGTATCCTTCTGATCCAACAATACCGGTTGAGTAGCTCCTCCTGCAGAGGGGCTTGCTGACACACCGAGAGCTATTGCTTAAGAAGTTATTTGCTTGCAGCATATTCGCTGTAGCAAATGACTTCAAACAATTCAAAATAAATGCACAAATGTGGGAATGAATACGTTCTGACAAAGCCTATACAAAAATATTATTTAGACCTTGGAAAGAGTAAAGCTGCCACTGTCTTTGTTCTGACTAAGCAGGTTCGAGACTTGTGCAGTGATGGGAGAAAAGAACCCTGGGTAAGGGATGTAAAAAGTTACAGTTCTTTAAAAAGCAAGAAATAAACCACTGTTATGATTCTCATTCTCTCTCTCTCTCTCTCTCTCTCTCTCTCGCTCGCTCGCTCGCTCGAATTGTTTCTCTCCTACATGTGGGTCTCAGGGATTGAACTTGGATCATCAGGTTTAGCAGTAAGTGCCTTTACCCTCTGAGACATAGCTCACCAGTCCCAAACCCAGGATCATTGATTATATATAAAGTTATAAAATATCATCCAACATGCCTGCAATAAAATAATAGTGTCTGCCTTTTAGGTAAGAACAGAAATAACAGGGACATTTCTTTTTCCGCAAAAATCTCATGTGCTTTTGCATGTTTATTGATTCAAGGCAAAAGTGTTTCATAAAGAAAGAAAACGAGAACACATGAAAGACGGTAGAATGAGTGAAGTGAATGGTCTAATTTTGGATAGCTTGCTGTTTTTAATATAGGCATATTTTAAAATGTTTATAGCTTTTCCTCCAGGGCCTCACTTTTGTTCTTGAGACAGGGTCTTATTCTGTAATGGATGTTATACATATAACATATATTAAAGAAAGGGGGGACACACATCTGAGAGGGAGTGATGGTTGAGGGTTTAGGACACGTGAAGGGGTTGAAAGGAAGAATGGGAGGGGGAAAAGACATAATTATATTTTAAATTAAAAAAAATAAAAAATAAGAAAGCCTTTTTCGCTTTATTCACTGGCCATCTCTGCAATTCTCCTTACAGCACTGGAAAGCCGAGACATGGGGTAATTACGCACCGTCCCACGGGAGGAAGGGAGAATTTGATGCAGCTCTAGAAGAATCTACGCACATCAGAAATGCAGACAGGGGAAGCAGGAGCAGAAATCTCTGAAGCAAAGGAAATGAAAGGCGCAAAGCTCAGCAGAAGGCTGGGAGAGCCTGTGGTCTGAGGGGTTCACAGATAATCACACGTTGTTGGAGCGCAGGCTAGGGAAGGAGCCTGGAGTCAACTGCCAACACAGCCTCTGGATCCAGGAACTGCCGAGAAGAGACTACACAGACGGAGCGTGCTTTCCAGGGCAAGAGGGAAGGGAACAGGAGAAGACTTGAGCGGGAAGGGGAGACGGGCAGAGAGACAAAGGCAGGCAAAGATGCTTTCAAGAAAGAGTTACCAGAAGCACAGCCCAGAGAACTGGTGAGAGCCGACTAGGGGGCTGCTGGTTTGGCCCAATCAAGAGCAAATGTGGAAAGTGGGGAGAAGAGCTCCCAGAGTTTAGGAGATATACCTCCCAGCTCCTTAAAGTGTGTTCAGATCCACATGGGGTGGTGCCTGTGAATGTAGGGGTGGGGGAAATTGGACAGGGGTGAACACACAATGACAGAACAGGTCAAAAGCAAAGGCTTCGTAAACCCAAGGTGTTTCTTCGGGTCATCACCAGGGTTGCATCCCAGGACTTCACTGCAGCCTTGCTCTGAACACATTTTGTACAATTTGCCGTGTACGTACCTTCAAGCCACAAAACACCAACACACAATGCCTGACATACCTCCACTTAGGTTGGAGGCCATCGCCCTTATGGATTGCTAAGTTTTTACTATCCATACAAAATGCTGCTCTTACAGAAACATAGTAGTTTCCTTATGGAAAACAAAGACGTCTCATTATTTTCCAACTGCCATGCCTCAGCATGTAAGTATGAAATTAGTTCATCTTTGGGTTGTACCATATAATATTTGATTTTAAAAACTGTGGTTGGAGTTGCTGACTTGAGTTTCATAAGAAAATCATTCATCAGAACATCTAGCAATTTATAAAATGGCTCTACACATTCTTCTGCCATTTTTAGTGTGTATTGATGCTAAGCTGTACTCTAAGCATTAATTTATAATCTTAAAATAGAGATCAACTCTAAAACCCTTGATGATATTCTGCACTTCAAAACTTCAAATATTCGGCCAATATTTCATCCTTTATGTGAAAATGATAAAACACATTTATCTCATTTGTATACAAATTTGCTTTTATCTTTAATCAATGACAAAATGGCATGTGCGCCAAAGTATTGTTCTAAAATAAAATTTCATGATGTATCATCAGTAAGGTTTTGATTTGTATACATCTTTTATTTACGTATATACTCAGAGCCACTCTCTCAAGTGACAGTGGTCACACTTGGAAATGTTTAAGAAGATCTGGAGGGGTTGGTGACCTCAGTGGTATCACTAGTGTGGAGCAATGGGAGGGAGGGCGCGCAATTTCAGAACAATTTGAAGTTAAGGAAAGAATAAAGGGACATGGTTTAGGGATGAGGTGTTTAAGGGAAGCCGTTCACTGTGTCTCAGGAGGGGATCAGTGAGTGCTTGAAGAGAAAATCGAGGTGAAAAGATAAGATACTGAAAGTCAAGAGGAAGAGAGAAACATCGTAGAGAAGACACAGGGACAGAGAAGGCGGACTTCAGACAGCCAATGGCTCTGTGGAAGGGAGACGCTCTTGTACCTCGAGACCAGTGAACAGGGAAGGAACAAATGGCCATCGAAGACTGTGATGTGGAAGCAATGGACACCGCACTGGGAAGAGAAGAGGGGTGAAGGGTTTTTATCAGAGTTCCCGGGGACTGTAAAAAATGAGAGAGAGATGAGGGCCCTCTCTGGAGAGTGGGGGTAAGAATGTCTTGAAGAGACTGACTCTGGACTTGAGTCCATGGCAAATGTCACTGAAGAAGAAGAGATAGGAATGGTGAACAGCTGCGAGAAAGGACTGCATGACTCTGAATTACTAGAAAGGAACAGAGACGCTTGACTCCCGTGGGATCTGGACCAGCAGACTGACCCTATCCCCACCAGGTGACCTCCATTACTCACACCAGAGAGACCCACAGCTCTGCTTTGTCCTTATCTCCTCTGGAAGGAGACCCTGGGCCCTAGGGCAGGATACAGACATTCCGAATCGCATTTCTCACGTGGGTTTTCGGAGGCCGGGAGGAGTCTCTGAGAGTTGGGCAGGCAGTGGCCTGGGGTCATGTGATTCCTTGAGAAGCTGCAGAGAGTTCGGGCCTTGCTGAGCACAAGGGATGCTGGTCCCGGTTGAGCTAGTTAGTCCACCTTTCCCCTACAGTGACTCCAGGCTTTCCGTAGCCTTTCTAGACCTCAGGCTTCTCTGAGGAGCGTGGGCGGACTGAGAAACCGGAACCTAGCCGCTCCGCGCTCAGCAGAGCGTCTGGTGCTTAGCAAAAGGTAGGGGAGGCTGTTACTCTTCTACAGCCCCAGGAAATTATTTTGGGGGACACGGGAAAGGCAAGAAGCAGCAGCTGTGAAGCAAATAAATGTGTAAAATTGGAGGAGGAGCATTTACTATCTTAATTTATAACTGCTTCAAAGTAGGCCACACGGAGAACTGGAAACACGTCTAGATTAGTCCCATGGGGCCTGGAGAGATGGCGCAGTGGTTGAGAGCGGTTGTGGCTCTTGCAGAGGACCTGGGTTCCATTGCCTGCACTCACATGGTGCCTTATAATCATCTATACCATTGGTTCCACAAGATGCATGGTCCTCTTTTGGCCCTGAGGTAAGTGGGCACACACATGCCCCACATGTGTGAGCGCGCACACACGCATGCACATTCACACACACGGGCAAACACTCATTTTCATAAAATTAATAATAAATCTAAAACTAGAGAAACCCATCCATGAATGCTTCCACAGAAACGTTAAGAAGTGGAGACAACCTAAATATTTGCCCATCACCTAGTATCTGACTGCACCCGAGAAGGAAGGACTGACAGCCGCTGCAGGTAGCGTCACCTTGAGAACAGTTTGCTGAGGATAAAGAAGGCAGTCATTGGAGTCCACAGAGCACAGGACTCTATTGGTGTGAAACGACTGCAATAAGCAAATGTATATATAGCAAAAACAGATTCCCGGCTGCCAGGGACAGAAAGTGGTGAACTGGGAGAAAACGAGAAGAGACAGTTAATGGGTATAGGATTTCCCTTTAGGGGTGATGAAAGGTTCTAAAATTTACATCGAGAGTTGGACTGCATTGCACATTTTTTTTTATGAGCCTGACTGATCCCACCTCTTCCCATTGCCATCTACTAAATACCGAGGAAGAACGTTCCCTCTTCCCTGGGAGGCGAGATTACAATGTGGGATTCCAGCACTCACGCACACCCAAAGCCGTGGCTCATCTCCCATTACCGACATTCCTAGGGAGACAGGGAATTTGTGTTCTCCTTTCTATTGCTTCTACCAACCTCACTACTACACCCTCTTTCCCCCCATGAGCCTGGCTGTTAAATCAACCTCTGGTGGACAATGGTAAGCAAGCACCCTAAAGCGGATGAGTCTTTCCTACCCAATTTAAAGCTGAGAGTACTGAGGGGCCTTTCTAAAGCACTGATCGCTCACTTGGCTACCCCGTGAGGACAGGATGAGTGGAGACAAAACCTAACCTAATAGGTGAAGTCATTGTCGTCAGGGAACAAAGTACAAGGAGAATATTGAAGAGCCATTCCTTATGCTCCACCAGGGGTTTGACTTATCTGAGAAACATGCCAATAATTGCATACAAAGCTCCTCTAGCATGCTATTATCAGCTGAGTTCCAGGAAATCGAACTTCCTCATTAGAGCCAGCAGTGTCTTTATGGGAATGCTGACTTCAAAAAAATAAGCCTACCAATTCATTACTTGGAAAAGTAATTATAATCATAAGCATCACCAGATTAATAATTCCTACACAAACCGGTGGCTTTTGACCCCAAGAAATAGGAAGGACAATAAAAGCCTTGCGGTTGTTATTGGAAGCTTCGGGAAATTAAATTTGAAGACATTCCTTCAAGAATTTCCAGGTAAAGCATTTTATTACTCGGGGCTCATAACGGTTCTTTGAACGCTAAAGCCGCTCCATAGAGTGCTCAACACTGGAGACCCCCAAACAGACAATAAAGCATCATGTTTTACAGCACGTTATGCTGGTGGTCAGCAGAGTGTCAGCGATAAAACAGAAACTCCAATAGAGGCAAAGCACATTCAGAGGCCATAAAAGAACCCACTGGGCCCAATTTCCATCAAGAGGTGTCGACTCCATTTGATGGGTGTCATCTGCAAGTGAACCGGAGCACTGCTGCAACTGACAGCCCTGGGATTCGAGACAGTGGGGGGGGGGGGCTTCGGAAAGAGAGACGGGTGTCTCCAAGACCAAGGAAATCAAGGATTCCACGTATCTCTAGATGTTAAAATAGTGATGATGATGATGATGATGATGGTGGTGGTGGTGGTGGTGGTGATGATGAAGGCCTTGGGGCTAGAGAGTTAGCAGTTAAGAGTACTAGCTACTCTTGAAGATGATCTGGGTTTGATTCCCATGACTATCTGTAACTCCTGCCCCAGGGGATCTGACTCCCTTTTCTGGGCTCCATAGTCATCAGGAATGTATGTGGTATATAGACATAAATTCAGGGAAAACACCCATAGGCACCAAACAATTAAATTTTTTAAAAAAAATTAAAGAAAAAAAATGGCCTGGAAAGTTGTACACTTGAATTTATTATAAAATATTAATCCACGTGGCTTAATGATTTACATATTATTCTTAATATTTGATGGCCTTCTTGTATCTAAATATACAATACAATGCCTGGTTCTGTTTGTGTTTGAGAAGATTAACAGAGAAGCCAATGCATGGGATTCTGAAGTGGTGCCTCTTTTCTTTTAGATGATGTATGAAGGCCAAACACGCACATCAGTACAGTTATGTGTGCCAGACACGAGCATGAAGGCCAAAGGAGGAGAGGGCTGCCCTGCCCCCATCATCTTTTCCCCTTGAGACAAGTTCACTAACTTGGAGCTAGGTTGTTAGCCAGCAAGCCCCAGCAATCCTCCTGTCTCAGCCCAACCCACAGCCCCAGGGTTACAATAATCATGATGATATCCTGCTTTCTACTTGGTGCTTGGATTTGAACCCAGGTCCTTATGCTTATGCAGAAAACATTTGCACCCATTAAGCCATCTCTCCATCTCCCAGAGTTCCCCTTTAATTAATGAATTTTGTTGGCATCTTACACTTTTGGATCATACCAATACACTGAGGTTACTTTCAGCAGCTCTGAAAACATTATAGTCTGTGTAGTTAAAAGAATATATAGGCTGTCTCGTATAGGTTTTAGCATCCAGGGCTCAGGATAACATAAGCGGATTTCCTTATACTACCTCGCTTTGAGACAGTGGGGCTCTTCAGCTCATAAAGTCTCTTGGGTTCCTGTTCATGTATATGTACGCTTCTTTGTGTTAAGCCACACCTTCGCAATTCAATTTCTGCAAAACCCTTTGCAGAGGTATTTGCCAATTAATGAACGTTAAACACAAAGGTGACTTGGAATCTATGAAGACAGAGCTGACTGGGGATGGAAGAAGGCTGTTGACACTGAAATTACGCTCACAGTTCTGACAGTAACAATGAACCATCAAAAGATACAACAAAACCCATCAAATTAGATGCTTCTTGCACAGACTTGCAGTATTGTTTTAAACACAGAAAGGAAAGGCCATTAAATACAACTGCTATTCACTAGATTTTTAACTACAGCGGCTTTATAGTCTGAATCTGCCTGTGCAAGTCAGAATAACAGGCCAAAAAAAAAAAATGTTTCTACCCACTGCAGGGGTGCAGGAGGAGGGAGGAAACAAAGTCCTCTTTGCAACATGGAGCGCCTCTCTCTGACAGCCTTGCTCCCTGACAAGCTTACATCGTCGCCGGCAATTCTATTTCTACCTTTTCCCAGAACCACATCAGCAACATCTGTGAGCGTACTCTGTCGGCCGCTCTGCTAACAATGGGAAGTTTTGATTTGTACATGGAGAGGAAGTTTCCTAAAGGAAACAACTCCCAAACCGAGGCTCGACACCGTTCTAGTTTACAGCCTGATGCAGGCAAGACTATTTCTCCACACAAGATTATACGTGTACATGGAGCAGAAGTAAACAAGGTGTGTAAGATGGAAGTTGGCTCCAAGAAACTCATGAGATGTGTAAAAACCAAGGGAAATGATCCATGACTTATGTCTCTGTGCCAACACACTATAAAATGCTCAGAACTTTTGTGGTAATTAGCTGTGTTGCTTTGATGATTTGGACTAATCCTCTTCTATATGTAGAACACACATGCATGCGCATATACACATAAAGAATATAAACTTCAGAGTTCTTTAACCTTTTACAAGCCAACACAGTAATCAACTACCTTATAAGATTTCCAGCAATATGAGAAACATGCCCCTTTTTCTCTTCCTTTTTTTCAATAGAATGCCTTTTTGCTACAGCTTCTCTTTTGCCTGTGTATAAAAGCTGCTCTTAGCTGTAAGTCCTACTAAAGATAAATTGCAAGATAAAATGAAATCACTATTCCAATACATGAGAGCATTTGAAGGCCCTCCAAAAGGGAATGTTTCTCCAAACAGAAAGAGACTATTAAATTTTAAAGGCAAGGCTATCATCAAAATGAGGGCAGAGAAAAGTACACATAAGTCAGGTTGACAAGCCCATATTGATAAAGCACAGATAAATGCTATCTCTGAATAACATGCCTGGACAGGCTGGCCTCGATTTATGAATGAGTCGTGTACAGAAAGTTCATCTGTAGATCAGTTACTTGGAGTTCCAAACTCATTTTGCAGGGAAACCATGCTGTAACTAGTGTTTGCTTTTACAGGAAGGTGATCAAAAGACACTTAGTGCATATGCAGGTGTTCTTCTGTACCAGTAATTCTAAAACACATTGCTCCTGTGTGCACTGCTCCTGTGTGTACTGCTCCTGTGTGTACTGCTCCTGTGTGCACTGCTTCTGTGTGCACTGGTCCTGTGTGCACTGCTTCTGTGTGCACTGGTCCTGTGCACACTGCTTCTGTGCATGCTACTTCCGTGCACACTACTCCTGTGTACACTGCTCCTAGGCACACTGATCCTGTACACATCACTCCTGTGCACACTGCACCTGTGTGCACTGCCTGTGGGCACTGCTCCTTGGCTGATCAGGAAGCTTGAGCAAGAAGCCCTTTGTTGGATAACCACTCGTCTGTCTCTGCTTCTTACACAATCTAAATGCTTCCTCCTAGACACATAAAAGCATGACTATAGTCTTATACAGCAAACCTTCAATCTCTCTCCTCCAGGTCTATTTCCTGTGTTCAGATGCCTGGCAAATCAAAGGCTAGTCAAGGTTCACATCAGTGAAGACCTACTGCAGTTTTGGTGGCAGACAGATGAGACTTGAGAGAGTAAACTGGAGATCTTAAAGAACAGGATGCAAACGATGACACACCACAGATGATTAGGACTAGGAAAATGGAAGGACTCCCATTGGAACAGAGTGAGGGTGGCTTAAGAAAAGGACCCAGCTCTTAACAGGAGGAGGAAGAAGAGAAAGAGTGTGAAGAAGAGGAAAATGAGGAGGGAGAGAAAATGAGGAACAAGAGGAGAAAGAAAAGAAGACAAAAAGGAAAAGGAGGAGATGAAGAAGAGGAACAGGGAGTTCTTGACCAATAGGAGGCCTGGATAACAGATAGGGTTCCCCCTCTAAAGCCAGGGTGGTCACTGTGGGGCATTGATTAGTGGCAACATTTGGAAAGCTCCTTACCTCTGTAAGTACAGCCACCATGACTATTTGCCCTTCCCTCCTCATAGAGAACACTGAGGAAGGGTAGTTCATATAGATGGCCTGAAGGAAGAGGAAGCCTTGCATTATGGACTCTGTGGGCTCCTGGTGTGCCTGGACCCGAGCTGTGATGATCTGAAAATAACCGGCCATTGGGTGTGAAGGATGCTGGGTCAGGAAGTTATCTGGTTTTGACAGATGCCGGTGAGCTGTTTAACAATACAACTTCCCCAGGTTCTTTGATATACAGCTGACATTTCCCAGATTCCTGTGGCTAGCTACATCCATGTGGCCAACTTCTGTCAAATCCATTAACAAATCTCCTACGAGACTATTCATTCTCCCTTCCTCCAGCTTCAAATGCTTCCTTCACTCGTTTAGTTGTTGACTTACTCATTTAGAGACAGTGTCTAGCAATCTATCCCTCACGGGTCTGAAACTCTGTAACGACAAGGCTGGCCTCAAACCTGCAGCCATTCTGCCTCTGTGCTTGGACTGAAGCACACACCACCACACCTGGGTTCGTTTACTTTCAAGAGAAGGAGAGAGACCCAAGAAGGAAAGAAGAGAGCAAAGAAGGGAATATGGAAATTGTCTCCAGGCTTTGGTCCATAAATATGCTGCTTATATCAGGACTGAACTGTCAGAAAGCACAGTGAAAACTCGGAATTGAAATGCAATTTGAAATGGGTTTAGTGTAATTCAAAGCAGCTTCTGGTATTTTCCTGCTCCTTCCCACTGTGGTTTTCTGGTGTTCTCTGCCCTTATTTTATTGTTTTGTTTTGGTTTATTTTGGTTTGGTTTGGTTTTGGTTTGTTCTTTTGTTCGCTTGTTTGTTTGTTTGTTTGTTTGTTTTTGGTATGAGTGCTCTCACTCCAGAAGAGGGTATCTGATCCCAATACTGATGGTTGTGAGCTACCATATGGTTGCTGGGATTTGAACTCAGGATCCTGGAAGAGCAGCCAGTGCTCCTAACCACTCAACCATCTCTCCAGTCCAATCATTGTCCCATCTTTAGGAACACCCAAGAGGATACATTCACCTTAATAGCATGCCCCCATTTGGTGGCTTGGGTACCATCTCTTTGTCAAAGGATGGGCTCAGAGGCTTCCTGGTCCTTACAAACTGGATGGGGCTACACTGTGAGGCTTCTCCAGCCTCACTAGCAAGGTTTATAGCAATAACTCCAAACCAGTTTCCTCAGATTCAGCCTCTCTCCTCTCCCAAGGTAACTCCAAAGCGAACAAGATATCCAGTGTGATGAATGTGCTGTGTTTATAAGGCTCTATGAGACAAGAGGAAAACTGACAGCCTTCAGGGAACTGTGGAAAGAGCCCGCAGACAAAGTCTTTTCTATAGAAATTTTATAGGGAGCCACAGACTGCCATTACAGTTTGAAAATATGTTCCCTATGAAAAAATACTGAACTCAATACGTTAGTTTAAAAGCACATAAAGGGGCTTTATTCTGCCTGTTTCCATGTATCTGCCACCACAGGAAGCCTAGAGGCCACTTCCCAGGCTTGTTTTGCAATTGTCAGTGTCCACTCCACAAAAGATGCGAATCCTTTTTACATTGTTCACAAAACATCAATTCATATTGTATCGCACAATGCCAGCTTGGCCACGTTTTAAACACACCACAGCCAATTTAAAGCTCACGGCAACATCTCATCATTAAAAGGGTGCTTGATGTTGAAATTTGCATGTTGCAAAGGTTGAACTCAATGTTCAAATCCTAGATGGTATCAGGACTTCTCTAGCTCCGTCTATGGTCTTGACACCCTGAGTGAACCTGATCCAGGAAGCTAAGTAAGGTAAGGTCAGGCTAGCACTTGCATGGGAGAAACTGCACTATTTCTTTTTTTTTTTTTCTTTTCTTTTTTTGAGAGGATTTCTCTGTGTAGCCGCGGTTGCCCTGGAACTTGCTCTGTAGACCCTGCTGACCTGAACTCACCAAATATCTACCTGCCTCTGCCTCCCAAGTGCTGGGATTGAAAGTGTGCATGGTTTCATTTTTAAAATTATTTTTGTTCTTCTAAGTTGTGTGTGTGTGTGTGTGTGTGTGTAGATATGTGCATGTGAGGGTAGGTGCCAAGGAGGCCGAAGAGGGCGTTAGATACCCTGAAGCTGGAGTGTGGACTGTTGGATTTGAACTCAAGTCTTCTGCAAGAGCAGTATGTACTTTGAACAGCTGAGTCACCCCTTGCAGACTTCATATTTTTAAGACTATCAAGCAATTTTCAGATAGAGTTAACTGCAGGAGAGGTTAATGTTCTGTTCCGTTGTCTGTTGTCAATAAAATGTTTACTTACGCGTAATGACTAATTGAAATCAAGCAAGGCCAAAAGAATTCAATTGTCAAGACACAATATGATGATGGGAACAGAGCAGAGAATCTCAGTGACTTTCCAAGACCCTCCGTCACTGCAACCCAGAATCAAGGTGTTCACAGGGTCAACACACCCCTGACGCCACTCATGACCTGATGCCATCCACAGTGCCCAGCCATTAGTCCTCCAAACGAACTCTAATTGTGTTTAATAACTTCGGCTGCAGTGGCTTCTAGCTTGTCACAGAGATTAAAAATAACAATAATATTGTCATCCTTGAGCCAGCAGGAGAAACTTCTATTATGATTGCCAAAAGCAAGGGGTCAGAGCTCCAGGAAACCTTCCTTAATAACACAGAATGAGGGACATGCCAAAGAGATCAAAAGATGACACAGCTAACCTCATCCCAGACACTATTATCCCGGAATTTAACTTCTAGGGAAACACTATATGAATAAACAAGCTGAAGAGTTACCACAATGCCCAAAGTATAAGAGTCTCAGACTTAAGCCCATGTAAGTTCACATATGTTTTATTTCTTCGATTTCAAAAGCTATGGTGATAGCACTTTAACTTTCATATTTGGTATGTCTAGGGCCCTGAGACTTATATCTCTGCGTTAGAGGAATACAAGTGGGATTTTTCCAAGTAGAGAGGTGATTGATTGCAAGTGTTTGGAAAGTCCAGGCGTAGGCTTGACATCTCTATTGGGGGGGAAAGAAGTGTCAACTTGAAAGACAGTCTGATACAGCTCATAGCTGTTAAGTAGAATACAATGACCCTCCTCCCTTGCCTTTTTTTTCTGTTTGTTTTTTTTTTTTTTTTTTGTTTTTCGAGACAGGGTTTCTCTGTGGCTTTGGAGCCTGTCCTGGAACTAGCTCTGTAGACCAGGCTGGCCTCGAACTCACAGAGATCCGCCTCTGCCTCCTGAGTGTTGGGATTAAAGGCGTGCGCCACCATCACCCGGCTCCTCCCTTGCCTTTTATTTGGGAGGCAAGAACCCTGTAGGTCTCCCTCAGTGCCCATCCAGCCTAAGCCATGAGCTTTCTGACCCATTTTTTACTAGATGTCCTATCATCACTCACATTGCTCATCAGTACCGGCGCTCACATATATGGCTGAGCAAATTAGTCTAATCACACTGGGGTCCTCATGAGGATCAGCCAGGGTTCTTAACTTTTGAGCCTCATCTCCAGCCCTACTTCACTATTTTTAAACATTGGTAGTTTAGAATGTGAGTTGTCAGTTATCTTCCTTCCATTTGGCTCTGTCTATATCTCCCCACCTCAAAATAGGGTCACATATATCCCAAGTTGGTCTCGAACTCTCTGTGTAGCTAAGGGTGACTTTGGATTGCTGATTCCCCTGCACCTATCTTCCAATTATTGAAATTATAGGTAGGTGCTATGGTGCTAAGAATTGAACTTAATCCAGTGTTTATGGAAGGTAAACATTTTCTCAACTGAAACACATCCTCAGCCCTGTCTGGTCTTTTCTCTTGATTCCACATTACTAGGGAGTATACGGTAGAGAGCATACATAGGCCCTTTACGGTAGAGAGCATACATAGGCCCTTTTCTATCCTTCATGACAACAGTTCAGTGTGTGTGTGTGTGTGTGTGTGTGTGTTTCTCTAGTGGTGTAACATCCTGGAGGACCTAGTAAAGGCACTGCCCGTCAGGATACCTCCCAGGGAAGGGATACATTTCAAAAACTGGCTCTGCATTTGACACTCTTCCAGTGTGCTTCTCACCCATCTAATCCCCACATAGTCATCGAATTTGTCCCTCACCAGCGCTTCCTTGTGGGAATTACAACCATGGCAGATTCCGGGTGACGCTTTTTCCACTCCTTCATTCCCTTTTTAGAACTGGAATTCTTTTGTAAAGAACAGTTGCCCTATTTTCCCCACTTTTAGTTTGTTTAAAAAATTTGTAGCAGTATGGGCTTAGGGACATTCATTTTTTTTCTCTCCACACTATAATTTAATATGTATTTCATGACAGGTTATTCTGAGCCCCAGCTAGGTTACTGGCCCCTTTACAGCAGAGATGACCATGTTATGTGTCTTTCTATACTGTCCCTTGTGTCTACAGTGATGAACTCATCCAATCATTTATTCCATTAACAAATCCTTTTTTGATTCTTGCCCTCAGTGTTAGAGTCAAAAACCACAAATGAAGTAATTCCTTCCTTGGGTGCTTTGCAGCTTAGTTCGCAGACACTCACATGCACACACACAACTGTATAGTGATGGTCCAAATGGGAACACAGTCACCTCCACCTGGAGAAAGTGGCAAGCACGTGGGTACGATTTTCTTGAGACCAAATGGTTTTCTGTTCTCGTTATTCTATTGCTCGCTCTATAAAATGAGCGTGTAAAACACTTAGAGATAAATTAAGCAGCTATTTAGAGATGGATGCTACACGGGCACATGGCACTGGTGCATCTTAAAGAATTAAGTCCTGACATCAAATGGTGAGGACACACTTTAGGAGGATTTAACGTGATAAACACAGATTCTTCACATAGTACTAAGAAAATCGGAAACAGCTGTCAAAAAAAAAAAAAAAGAATCTGAGTAGCCATTTGTCTTAATCCATTTTCTCCAATTCAATTTCCTAGTTTTTATTCCTTCGCAGGGAATAATGGAGATCAGGTAAGGAGCACCATCCATCAGAGATGGACTCTCCGGGTGTGTCTCCTAACTCAATTTTCCTGTACTGTTCTACTGTAATCTCCAAACACAGCTGTTCGCTTCCGAGTGGGATAGCTCAGCTCTACAGACATCCCTGGGAATCATAAGCAAACAACAGGGCACATTCTCTGCCACAAATTACACCCTGCAACGTTCTTCACCCCCGAACACTCTGAATTGCAAGCAAGCAGGAACACATCGGAGACCCGGAGCCTTCCTGCAGACTGGAGGAAGACCTACATCCGGGCTTTGGAACGTGTTCACGCTTCACTCCTATTACTGCTACCAGGAAGGCAGACACAAGTTCCCTCTCCTGCCTGGTGCCACATCATCCTTGCCATCATAGGCAATATCACCGTTCCAATCGCACCTCCTAATTAATGTCAGCCTGTCTCCCCCATGTTAATGAGAACGCAGCATGTCTGTGGGTGCTCACACGCATACACACATATTCATGACTGCATCCCCAAGACTGCGCCTGTGCACACTGCTCCGTCTCCATATTAGCACCCATTTATAAATAGAGTTTGTTCCGCCCACCCCTGCATGCAAATCTGCACAAGCAGCATATAATCCAGCTGACTTCATTTCCTGAAATTTTCCAGGAGATTAAGAGGAAAAGCTCAGGAAAAAATGAAACCCAGGTAGATACCTGGTAGAGTCAGTGATCGGGAGGCAGAGGCTAACAAGACAATCGGGCCGAGGTATAACGGGAACATGAGGACCCAGCCCACACTGGGAGACGGTGCTCCAAGCTCTACTCTCTGCCTTCCTACAGGGCTTAGAGCCTTACCAGGGACACTCTGGATCTTAACCCTTCCCCAGCCTGTATCTTCCTACGTTAGAGCTACTGAATGAAGGAAACTCCCTTCCTCCTCAGTCTGTCCGTGGCGGTATGTTCCCGGGGAAGGACTCACTAGCAAGTCACGTCGCCTAGAGTTCAGTGGAGGGTGGATGACCGTCTGTGCAGCTTACCAGAGCCTTCAGAAAAGCTCCACAAACACAACTTCTGGGCCAGAAAAAACAAAGAGTGGAAAGAGAAGTAATTTGTGCATAGTTTATAAATTTTTACATGATGGGTTTTTTTTTCATCTGTGTGGATGGCTCTCTCTGTTAGTCCTGTGATTACTGCCCGTAAGCCTTACTCCACATCATACAAGTATAGCAGGATTTTTAAAAATAGCATAAACACGGGCCTCTTCAATTCACAAAACACATCTGAACACATTACATTGCTTAATCATCTCGACAGCTCTGAGATAAATATGATAATTAAATCTATTTTAAGGTCAATGGGAAAAACAAACAAACAAAAATCCCCAGATTTTAATTGACTACCCGAAGGTCAGAGGGGGAACAAATTACAGAACTAAAATTATTATTGTTTTGGCTATTTTGGCAATGCTAGAGATTAAACCTAAGGGCCTAATGCACATAAGACAAACATTTGTCCACTGAGCTCAGCCCTAGTCCCTAGGTCTGAAATTCGAAACCAGAACTTCTGATGCCCAATTTTATTTATTTCCCAATGCATGCATTTCTTCCATTTTTTTTCTTGATCCGCTTTGCCTCCATTTTATCACAGAATCATATTTATAATTTTATGTGAACCTTGCTCATCACCTAAAGATGTGTTTCTAAATCAAATGGACCCTAAATTTCTACTGTTCCCCTTTCTGGTGAACTAACACAACCAGGATACTCTCCTAGCATCTGCAAACACTCTGGCTGGAATCTCCCTTTGAGAAAATGTTGGTCTGACTTCTGATGGTCTGGTCATTTCTCACACCCTCTCCCTCTCTCTCCCTCCACCTCCCCCCCTCCCATGCCCATTCCCCCTGTGCTCAATTCTCAGTACTTGCCCCTTTAGTCCACGGTGTCTACACTCCTGTTCCGGCACTTATCCCAGAAACTCTAACAGGTTCTGACTTTCACACAACTACAGGCACCTGCCTGCGGGGCTGGGGAGCTGACTGGAAACAGGGCCTCCTATAGTTAAGCCTGTGCAGCACCACCAAGCGGCACCCCCAGTCACAGGGTATTTTCTGGAATCGTCTTCCCTGTCATTGTTACTATTAAGGTCCTTGAATTAAGAGACGGGTTCTCATTCCTGCAGAGCCGGCCCCAACATGCTGCCTTCCATTTAGTGCTTTGCAATCTACAGATGTGTCACTATGACATTCTCCCGCACCAGGGCCAAAGTGGGAGGGGCTTTAAAACAACAGATCTAGGACTGGAGAGGTGATTTGTCTCCCAAGTATGAGAACCTGAGTTCAGATCATAAAGCCTAGCGTGGTGCACATTTGAAATTGCGGCGTTCCTGGGGTGGAATGGGAAGCCGGAACAGAATCTGCATCACAGCCCGGGACCGTCTTTCCTGGTGTCGGCAATGGCAAACAGCAAGACACCCTGTCTCCAAAGAGGTGGACGGTAAAGAACAATACCTGGACTTGTCCTCTGTCTGCCATCCACACTTAGTGGCATACATGTGCTCACACTTAGAAGCATATGTATGGCTTCGCAAATTCACACATGCACACATGCACTTAAAAAAAATAAATCAACGAGTGCATTAACTCAGCCTGATAATTAGACCTCTGGGAAAAGAGAAAGAGAGCCCGAGGTGGGAGCTCAACAAGACATCAGATGAGCGCAGGATGTGTCGGAGCTCTCTGGGCTATTTTTCTAGCGGTAACCTAGGTTGGCACGCATGCGCGCGTGGGGGCGGGGATTGGTATTCAAGTCCACACTACATCAACAGCACAGAGTCAGGCTCTGGGGCCGATCCTCTTGCCTTCATGTTGTCCAACTGTGCTCTGCCTGCTGTTTTAATTGGATTATTTTGAAATCTGCTATTTCTGTCTCACTCCTTTTCTCCAAACTGTCATATCAGCCCTGCAGTTTGGCTATGACACAGCTGCCAAATTTCACTCCTGAGACGGCTTCATTGCAACGTCAAGCAAAGTGATGGTCCCTCTGCTCTATCCGGAGACCTGCTGAAGGAGCTAAACATCTGGAAGGGGCTTGCCTCCATGCCTGAACAGACTTTCCACTTCCTGTTCTTTGATGGTGTTTTACCATCATCCCCGGTGGAGCAGGGAGGGCGTTAGCTCCACCTGAGCACAAAGAAGGACACAAACCAAAGAAACCACTAAAGTGTACCAGGATTGGATAGACAGAGACTGTGGCTTTTCATAGACACTTTCTACATCGACTTCAAAGTCACGGAGCACCAAAGATTGGAGGTGACACTTTTTCAGACGTGGAGGAAGCCTCAGAGAGCAACCCACTCATGTTCCGGGTGGGAGCACGCGCAGGCACAGCACCACTGAGCACCTTTGAAAAGCTCTCCTGGTTCTCAAGTCCAAGGACATTCCACTTGAATCTGGGCTCCTCTGCAGACACAGGGCATGATCACATCTCTGTCAGGGAGGCCAAATTTAGCCCCAGCTTCTAAAGTATGGGATACCAGCAAGGACAATTGCGCTTCATTCAGCTACACTTACTTGTTTTAGACACTCAACCCAATGACCACCAGGAAGAAGTGTGAAGCAAAAAGATAAAGGGCGTAGCAAAAGCACCAGCAACCAGTGTTTAAGGAGCATTAGCCATGTGTCGGGCTAGCTAAGACTGTCAATCTTAAGACTGCAAAGTATGCAGTGGCCTGTTTCCTTCATTGTGAAGAGAAGGGAAGGGATGATAGACAATAAGGGATGTTTCTGAGAAGATAAAGGGCCAGACTGTCACCGTAGAGTCACAAGGACCCTGCCCCCAGTTTCAACAAACTATTTATTGAAAACCTAAATAAACAGCAACAACACATTTCTCACTAAACCTAAGGCGATATCACATTTTTATGCTACAGACTTGCTGTTTGCTAATTCCAAAGGATACTTTACGCACACACACACACACACACTCATTTTTTTATTTCACTTTTGCTTTTCTATTGTTTTTTAATTGAGATAGTCTTATAGTCTAGCCCAGAATCGTCCAGGTTCTCTAGGTAGTTCAGGCTGACCCGAAATTCTTAATAATCCTCATACCTCATCCTCCCAAACGCTGACAGGCCACCACACTGGGTGCCAAGATGCTTTTTACATTTTCCTCAAATCTTATAAAAGTTTCTACATATAAACACTTCCTACAGGACACGGATTAAGTGGAAGGGGTAAAGGATGCTGAGTTCAGACGAGAGCGGTTAAATGATCAGCATGGTCCTTTCCATCTCCACTGGCTCATCAAAAGCTGGACTTTTTTCTCCTATCTGCGACTTAGAAAATATATTTAAAGGTTTCCTTTCACTCAATGCCAACTAAGAAAAGGAGTAAACATTAACATGGAAAGGACCAGAAAAAGGGCGCCATGTTGCTCATGCCTCGACTTTCACTGCTTAGTTCCACTCAGAAGAGGCCATTTCCCACCACCAGCAGCATCGCAGGTGGCCTGGGGTGAAATCTCTAGCACATTGGGGTTCCTGTGTGGAAATACACAATGGTGAGCTCTGGAATTATGCCCTTTCTTAATGGGTTTCCTCTATCAGGTACCAGAAAACCTGCTGTATTTCGTCCACACTATCACAACTATGTGAATGTCTCTAACACCATAAGATGCATTATTTATAAAACTTATAAAGAATAAAATGCTTCATACAGAAGGCCGGGAATCGTTTTAGAAAGTCTAATGTGCTCAAAAACAGCCTTAAAAAGCTGTGCAGACACATAAAACACCATGTACTCTTGAGTCTCTGACCGTACGTGTTTTTCCTTTTGCCAGGAAAAACATCATTAAGTGTCTCAAAATGCTGCCTTCTCCCCAACAACGTATGAATTATGGATACTACCTCCAGATTGAAAGGAATGGAGTCAAAAGGAGGAGAATATGTTTATGATGAGGGATAACATTGAGGGAGATCTCTATTTTAAATATTTAATAAACATCAAAAATGGTCTTCTTTGTCAAAGAAATATATGGACACGTGCATTATAGATCTAAGTAGAAAGTGGGCCTGTGTCCCAGAATGCATTTTCTGTGTGTGTGTGTGTGTGTGCACGCGCACGCACATCCCCATACACATGTGTGTGCATGGGTCTAGTAGTGAAATCGACAGCTAGACTGGGCTTCTCAAAGAGAGACCAAACATAGCAGATTATGTTTTATGCTGGATGCTTGCAACTCATTAAAGACCAGAGGTTGAGGTTGAAGAACAGTGAAAAGGTGCCCGTCAATGAAAATCTTAAATTTTCAGTATGATTGTGCATGATTTATAAGATAACTTTTATCACGTGTGTGCATATATAGAAAAGATGTAGTATTCATTACCTTCAGAACTATTTGCATGTGTAGATGTGTGCCTTTAAGAGTCTCCTGCGAGAATGGGGAAGGACCAGGGCATTAGCATGCACCAAGACAGCTTTCGTGCTTTTAACGTGTATACACTCAGAGGAATGAGAAGATCCACTGCCCAGTTTCTCAGTTACGTGCACTGTTTAAGTCACTTCCGTTGAGAGGTGGGTAAATGCACACCACTTATGACCCAGACACAGGTCCCCTGGAGGGAAGTCTCACAGTACACTCCTGTCCCTGTCCTCATCACTTTCCTGTCTGGAGCTGTAGCCAAAGGCGCTCACTCCATCTCCAGTCCCCTCTATTCTCCGGTCCTTTCTGCTTCACGCCTTCCTCACCCACGGGTCTTTCTGCCGTTTCTCCACCTTCTCACTCTAGAGCCCCCCTTTCAACAGACCAGCTCATGTCCCCGTTCACTCGAGCCACTCGGTGTGCTTTTGAGAGTACCAACCTTAGTTTTGAAAGCTCCATGAGGGCCAGCCCATGATCCCTTCCATGTCTACAATGCCTAACACCGTATCAACAAATCATTTGTCAATAAGTGAACGTGTGGGGAGTGATTGAAAGAGGATGACTTCCAGTAGGAGGGCACGGTCTTTGTTTCTCACAATCCAAAAGCCATGGCTTCATTCCGGACTGGCCACACCCTAGGGTACCCTCAGTTCCACGGGAAACTCTGAGAATTAACTTTTCAGCCACACTCTGATGACTGTAAAGATATTCTTCCACAGGGCTATGGGGGAGAAAATGGTTTGCATAACTCTACCTAAGGACCAGAGAACAGCGGCAGGATGTCAGCTCCCGAGTTACCACCTCGTTAGAATGATTAAAATAACATTCCCCGCTCCCCTGCCTCTCTGGAGGCATTTATTCTGGCAACTACGATGCCTGCATCTCTGCACAGCAGCCCAGGAGTCACAGCTAATGGCTCCTTCTTCCTCCCTCTTTCAGCCTCCACTGACTGTGTCATTGAGGAGACTAAGTGCTATCCAAACACCATAGGTTCCATGTGATGATGTCATTGCCATCTGCGTATCAGCTACACACGGCCTTTCTACCTATACTCCTGAGGTGCCTCATCTGAGTCTGGCAGAACGCAGCAAACCATTTTATAGAATGTGTATTTGTCAACACATCTTATTTTTTGGTCCTCACTCCCATGAACAAGGCTTTAATTCCTTTTAACCAATATACACATTTGCCTAAAATACATGATTTGTTTCCTTACGCATCCTCGCCATTACCTATGAGAGATTCACTCATGACATTCAAGAGGCAGTCTTCAGCAAAAGGAAAATGCCTTAATTAGGAATTCAGATGTTCCTTTCTGCTAAGTGCGAAGCTGGCAGAATGAGACTAGAAATTAAGGCCCTGGTGAATACAATACCAAGACACACAAACCAGCTGTAGAAGACCCAGTGAAAGGCAGTGGCTGAAGCCATCCAAGTGGCTCTGTCTTTGTCTCATTTGATGAAAAATCACTTTGGGCCCTCTTTCCTCCCACTTTTCAGTCTTAATATGTGGCTACGGGGTGGAGTGGCTCGGAACCCAGCTTTCCTTTTTTTTTTTCCTTTAGGTTTTATATATTTTCATGTTATGTGTATAGGTGTTTTGCCCAAATGTGTATCTCTGTGTAGCAAATTTGTGCAGTGTCTGAGGAGGCCAGAAGAGGGTTCCAGATCTCCTGGAATTGGAGTTATAGTCTATCCTGAGCCACCATGAGGGTGCTGAGAGTTGAACTCAGGTCCTCCGAGGAACAGCCAGTGCTCAGCTGTTGAACCACCTTTCTACTTTGTCTAGCTTTTCCTTTTGCATCTGTAGGCTGGAGCACATAATGACAAGAACTAAGGGGGAGAAAATTCTTCCCCCACCGTTTCACTCATTGAGTTTATGAGATGAGGCTTGGTTAGTGAGAGGAGAAGGACAAGGGCCAAATGGATCAGTTCACCCGTGGCTCCAGAAGGTTAGGGACTCTGCCTGTGGCTCACAAAAGAACCGAAGCCTTCTTAGAGTGAGATGCTCTCTATACCATGGCGAGGCAGCCTGGGTAGGAATGAGAATCCATTACACAAGATTAGTCCAAGGCAACCTGACAGGATTGATACATGGGTGTCCTACCCAGTAGGTGGGGAAGTAATTTTAAACCCTGTGGAAGATGGGTCTTTTCCTTGAAGATATTCAGTGGAGTCTCTCCTGGACAGTAGTGACTTGGTACATGCTAATAAACTCATAGAGTTCCTTCATACACCAAAGGATGAACCAGAGGAAGAAGAGGGAGTGTTCCATGATGGTTAGCACATATGTTATGTGTGTTTACTTCTATCACCTATCACGATCATTTTCTCTGTTAAAGGACTTATTTGTTTGTTAGTATGTGTTTCTATGTGAGTACACATGTGTGTGCAGGTAAATGTGGGTATGTACCCACAGTCGCCAGCAGAGGGTGTCGGGTGTCTTCTGTCACTCTTCACCCATTTCTTTCAGGCAGGGTCTCTCTGAATCTGGGCTTTGCATCTTGACTAGGCTGGAATCCTGTCTCAACTCCTCAGAACTCATACTATAGGCATTTTCTAGAAGGCCTGGTTTATTATACAAATTTTGAGATCTGAACACTGGTTCCCCATGATGGTGGGACAAGCACTCTTAACTGCTGAGACAACCTCTACAGCCCCCATTTTCTGCAGGGGATGGGGGCTGCTGTTGTTTCTGCTTTCTTGAGATATGGTCTCATGTGATGCAACCAGACCTTGAATTCCTGATCCTCTTACCACTGCGTGCTGGAATCATAGGGTGCGCCAGAAGACTTGACCCACCGTCCATCCTTTTCTAGTATCAACACACCCTCCCTCAACACGAGACTCTAGAAAGAATAAGCTTGTCACATACATACAGTCACATGAGCATCACCTCATGCAATGGGCACGATTTTCTCTACATTTTTCAAATGTGAACTTAAAACAACATCCCGGAGA
Organism: Alexandromys fortis; assembly: GCF_014885135.2. Lineage (NCBI taxonomy): Eukaryota > Metazoa > Chordata > Mammalia > Rodentia > Cricetidae > Alexandromys > Alexandromys fortis. The sequence goes on from NW_026067927.1 coordinate 27,405,313, forward strand.
AAAGAGCAGGGCTGTCCTCTGAACCCCAGTAACGGACCTCGGGATCAGAAGCCTCTGTGTCCTATAAGGCAACCACCTTCCTGATACAGGCATGCTAGACAGTCATAGACACATACACATTCCTAGGAATGAGAAGTCCATCTTCAGATTGCTTGGCCTGAAGGCTGTTTATGAACTATCTCCGCATAGTTTGTAAGCATTGAAAAACTTCGCTTTTCTCCGGAAAACGCTGGCTATTCCGTGATTTCACAATTGTCTAAAAATACTTGGCTGGGAAGAAAGATCTCACAGTTCCCCGGGGCTCTTACAGTTCTCCTTGATTTAGTATTATTTTTCAAATGTCCAAAGCTGGCAAGTTTTGAGTGTGCTTCTGTCTGCAGAATGTGAGTTCTAGAAAGCAACATGATCTGCAAGTGAATTCGGCCCCCCTCCTCGGCGAGCACACGTGTGCCCTCACACACCGCACATGGACACACACTGGTCATTTTTCACCATCAATTGGCAAGCACCCTTTCTGCTTCCAGAGCTCTTGGCTTCCGGAATTTTGAGGGCAGAGATCCTCTTGTATGTCTCTTCTGAATGTAGAACCTACTACCATGTGACTGGAAAGTAGTTTAGAAAATGTACTGAAACTCTTCGAACCTGAAAGCTCTTCTATTCAGTAGTTCACCAATAGGCAATTCTCCAGAGGAAGCCATTAACAGTGGGCTACATTGTAATGTAAATGCTACAAGAGCTTTCTGATCACATGAAAGTTAAAAAGTATATAAACAATTCAATTCCAGCTGAAGAGAATCAAGACAATGAAATATCAATGTTTCTGCTTGCTGGAAAATTATATAACCAGGGAAAATTATATTGTAAAAACGATATTGCCACTGAAAGATGTTGACTGTCACGAGGAACAAATATTGGATGACGTATATTATCTTGTACTACTGTCTGACAGTTGTCTCTACAGCTGAATGTCACCACCAGAGTTGGCCCTTACTCATCATTGTCTTGCCAGATATCTTATCAGTCACTTCAAAATAGGTAAAAAAAAATTTTTTTTTCTCCTAAAAAAGTAAGAAAAACAAAAGGGGCTTAACAGAGCAGATGGCTCAGTAGCTAAAGCACTTTTTGTTCAAGGATAAAGAATCGGAGTTCAGATCCCCTGACCTACACAGAAGGCAGGTGGGAATGGTAACCCACTTGTGATTCCAACGGAAGGGAGAGACAGAGGTTCCCCTGAGCAAGCTGGCCGGCTGCGCTAGTCATATTAGCTCTGGATTCAGTTGAGAGACAGTGCATGAATACATAAGGTGGAGAGTGATTGCGGGAGACTTCCAACGTCAAGTCCTGAGCTCTCCATGCACACAAACATGTGCACTGCACTTCTACGTGAGCATGCCTACACACATGCCTAGACACCATACTGTTACATATATGTGCACAAAAGCAACAATTCGCTTTCATAGAAAGACTCCGAAAAAAATAAGTAGAAGAATAATTCATAGATATGTAGATATATTATTCCTGTGTGTGTGCAAGTGTATGTGTGTGTGTGCGCCTGTGTTTGCGTGCACTTGTGTGTGTGTGCACACATGGATCTTCATGAAGAGCTGCTGATACACACTCAACTTGCATCTTGGGACTTCAAGGCTAAATGACCATGACTGGCCACAGGCTTTAGCCTCACTCACCTGTACCATTTGCTTTCATCACAGTGCAAAGCCACAGGCGGCCGCTCCCTTCCCAGCAGATCTTTCCTTGAAGAGTTTGCTTGAGCAGAAAGAGTGGCAGTAGAGAAACAGAAATTCAGTGTAAGAGGCCCGGACCTGCGAACAGAAAAACAAGACTGGTGGTTATGCGGTTTCATGGCCCTAATTAACACAATCTGAAGTCAGCAAAAAGATAAATCACACACACACACACACACACCACTATAATTTTTAAGATAAAAGGGTTTTTTAATAAAAAGGATTAGATAAACAAATAGGTCTTGACTCTGATATTTCAGGGAAATCCAAGACTGTTCTCAGGAGCCGTCAGGACCAGGCTGAATCAAAGCTTTCTGGTATGTATGTGCAGTGTGTGTGTGCCTGGTGCCTGCAGAAGCCAGAAGAGGGCACTGCATACCCTGTGAGCTGGCTTGCAGGGTGAATGTGGAAAGCCAATCCAAGCTGGCCCTCCCTTCAGACACTGGTCCACATTTCGGGCAGGCAGCATCCCCCCCCCCCCCCCCCCCCCCCCCCCCCCCCCCCCCCGCTCTGGCTCCATCTCCTGTTTATTGTAACTTTCCTTCCTACGTGCCCTGAGTTCTCACATACCCACCTTGAACTTCCCAAGACTGAAGCGTGGAGGCTGTGACTATTGCCAGGGTACCTGTGACATCACTGCACAGAGGCCAACTCCTGCCTCACTGGTTTCAAAGGCCACATGTTGCTCAAAAAAAGAACAGTGGGTTGCCAAGGAAAAATCTTTTCATAATCACGTCTTTGGCAAATGACCCACTGCAGATGCCTTAGTCACTGTTGGGACAATAAATACAGATCTTCTGAGAGGTCACAGAACCTGTTCTGGGAAATTTTCTTTCATCCATGTTGCAAGATTTTCTAGGCTTTTCAGCAGTAATGGAGGCAACACTGCTGCCCTATGCAACCCACTCCACTGAGCTCCTGATGTCAGCCTCTCCTGGTGACCTCTTCCCAGAAACGAACCTGGAGACATCACCGAGGAGCCACAGCCTCCAACCACTTCAGTGTGGTCTCCAGATACTCTGAACAGAGACGAAGAGGGCAAGCTTGGTTGCTGCACAATTGCAGGAGGACTTAAGTTACACCCTCAGAGACCACATTTTTAAAGAAGCCATGTATGGTGCATGATTGTAGTCCCAGTACTAGAGAAGTGGAGGCCAGCAGCTCCTTGGGGCTTGGCAGCCAAGCAGCCTGCCCTAGTTGGCTACCGCTGCACTAATGGCTACTTTCTCCAAAAACAAGGTTGATAACTTCTGGAGAACAACCTTGGGGGTTAATCTCTGTCCTCCACAGACACATGCACACATATGTACCCAAACATGTATACATGTACATACATGTATGCACATACACACATGCAAAAGGAAAGGGATTATCACATGTAATGGGCAGAAAGTGGGAGCAGAAAGGGAGAACTCTGACCCACGCTATAGCTTTAAAAATATTTGCACTGCACAAAATTTGAAGCAGTATCACTTTTGAAGCCCAGCACCCCAAGACTGCCAGGTCCCTGACCACCCTGATGGTGGGACTATCCCACATATTGCTTCTTCCCTAAAGTATCCTATTGCTTCTCTCCCAAAGTAAACTATTGCCCTTTGCTTTTTATTCATTGTTCTCTAAAATGTGTGGTTTAAAAGGTTTTTTTTTAATTAAAGAAGGTTCTCATATAGCCCAGACTGACCCCTAGCTTCTGACATGAACATCCCCATCCTTGCCATTGTCATGCTCCTGCCTCTACATCCTGAGTGTGGAGAGGATGGGAGCACCCCAGAACATCTGGATTATCTGATGCTGGGGATTGAACCCAGGGCTTCATGCCCGTTTAGGCAAGAACTCCACCAACTGAGGGACACTCTTGGATTACAAAACACATTAAGTAATTCTGTCACGAAGCATACAGTCTCTGGGAACTAGAGCCCCACAGTGTTTTTTGCTACGACTGACCAAGTTTGTTTTAGGTGACTTGAGTTGTTTCCACGATATAACATTCCACTGTGTTGCTAAACTGAATCAGTTTGGCTTAAAATTGGCTTTGTACCCGGGTGGTAAAATCTGGCCCAACACAGCCTTTGCACGTGGTACAACTATGTCCTAACTTGGCGTATAAACAAGTTATAATATCATCTCAGCATAGAGTATAGGAATAGAACCAAGCAACTAAGTCTCAGCCAATCACAAGTGTCAAGGTTTTAGCCAATCACAGGCTGCCAACTGATCAGACCATGTCTACCGAAGTCCAATGGCAACTGTGGCCAATCAAGTCCTGTCTGCATGTCACTTCCTTTTCTTCGGCTATAAATATAACCTGTAAGTGTGGTGGGGTGGAGCGTTCCAAACCCTCTTTGTTCTGGAATGCTGCCCAGTCCTAGAACCTTTTTTCCTTGCTTAAGTAAACTTTGTTAAATTTAACTCATGTCAGTTTTTCTTTTAACAGTTTTGCAGTGTGAAAATATGTGTGTGTGTGTGTGTGTGTGTGTGTATATATAATTTCCCTTCTATTGATGGACTTCCACGTTTTTTCCAGCTTCCATTTTTTTTCCCTTGCTAGAAACATGCTGTGTCTATTAGAGGCAAGACGCATAAGCACACATGTCCTGGGGTTCAGCCCAGGAATATATGAATATACACTTTTGCACAATAACATCAGACTGGTTTCCAAAATGAATCCATCAATCTACTTTCCTGCCGGCAGTGAGTCCCATATGTTTCCAAACTGACCAGTCATTTTAGAATCAGGAAGACGGTTACCATCTGAAGCTCGTGTATTTATTTTGCAGAGGGGAAGTTTTAAATGCATACTCTCCTCCCCCCCCTCACATTAGTGAGTTTATATTTCATTCACCAGTAACGAATGAGTGACTTGCTGGGGTAGATTTATTTTCCCACTTTGGAAAGTGACATTAACTAATGACTTGGATTGAAGTGAGAGGGAAAACTTTGAAGGTACCATGTAGCTTTATTTCTCAGCCATTCGATTCCTAAGGTGGTGCCAACGAATATTCTAATAAGCTCAGAAGGATGGCGCGGCCGTGGAACCCCAGCACACAGAAGGCAGAGGCAGGGAGATCAGAACTTTAATGACATCTTAAGTTATGTCACAAGTTCCAGGTCAACCTGGGGTATATGGGATGCTATTTTAATGCCCCCAAGCAACATCCCAATAATAAACAAATGAAAGGAATAAAAATCAAAAAATTGCTAAGATGAATGAAGTTCTAGGACCAACGCTTCCCACTGGGAACGGGAAACTAAATAAAATGTAAATACACCAGAATGACGAAAACTTGAAGCAGTCTTTATGTCCCCATTGTTGGAGAGAAGCCGAACAGTGAGCCAAACTAGATGAGAAAAACACTTCAGCCTTTATTTTAGAAAAGCAGAAATTAAAGACCCTGTAATGACATTTTGCTGGGCATAGGCTTCGTGAGGAAATCTTCCCTCTGCACAAGACCAAGATGAGAACGTAAGGCTCCCTTGATGCAGCTTTTAAGAGCGATCCCAGGTAGGCTACTTACAGGCTCCCCCAGGTATGTCGTGGACCTGGCTGGGTCTGAGTGTGGAAGTGGTGGGTAAAAAGCTTAGGGAGACAAGATGGACTGATGGTCACGAGTCACCAAACCTCTCTTAACAGAAGTGTTCGACTCCTATCAGGGTCCCGGCCAGGAGGCATGGTGAGCACTGACCAGTATCTTGTCCATCACTGAACGTACGTTCCTTCCCACTCTGTCTACACTGCCGTACGGTAAACGGTTTTCCCTGGGGTTTGAGCCCCTTCCTCTGCCCTGGTCTCTTTTGACTGGGTGCCCTAATCTGGCAGGGAAATGCCTGAAGGATCTATGGCAACAGGAGAAATGGGTAGTTAAGAATTTTGCAGGAACGGATGTTTCTGGAAGACTGAGTGTTGAGAGAAAATAAGGAGAGCAGGTTACGTCATCAAATGACTTCACGTTGCCTGCTTGGGGTTCCCCACCAGTTACCAATGGCGTTGCTTCTATGTGGGCTCTCATGCTGTACCGTGTTAAGAAAAAGCCTTATTTTTGTGGTTGCTTAAAATTCACGAATTAACTAATTAATTAATTGCTTTAGCATGTGTGCCTATAAGCAGAGCTCAGAGGAGAGTTTGCAGCAGCTGGTTCTCTCCTTCTACCACATGGCTTTTTCTGGAACCGAACTTCGGTAGCCAGGCTTGGCAAAAGACATCCTCACCTGCTGAGCCATTTTGCTGGACCACAGGTCTTTATTTTGTTCACACTTCATAGGCTAGTGAGCTGGTGGCCGGGCAGGCATTATCTGGTGAGCCCTTCCTTCCTGGTGAGGGAACGCTTCAATTGCCTTGTTTATTTTTTTTTATTTTAAAATTGTGATTTTTTTTTTAAAAAGCCACCCTGGGGCAGAGGATGTAATTCATTTGGCAGAGTGCTCGCCTAGCTTATACAAATCCCCAGCACCACTCGAACCAGCCACAGGGATGCACCTACCTAGTTTCCCAGCACCTGGGAGGTAGGGGCAGGAGGATGAGAAAATCAAGATCATCTATGACTATATAGTGAGTTAGGGGCCAGCCTGGGATACATGATACCCTATCTTAAAAGAAATGAAAGCAGAAGAAGAAGAAGAAGAAGAAGAAGAAGAAGAAGAAGAAGAAGAAGAAGAAGAAGAAGAAGAAGAAGAAGAAGAAGAAGAAGAAGAAGAAGAAGAAGAAGAAGAAGAAGAAGAAGAAGAAGAAGAAGAAGAAGAAGAAGAAGAAGAGGGGGCAGGGGAGGAAGAAATGAAAGCCACCTTACCTGAGATCTATTGTCTGTTACTAGTGTACGCAGCCATGCTGAGGAAGGAGGGTCTGTGACTTTAGGTGACAAGCTAGCTTTCATGGTCAGCGACATTAAAATCACCATACTGAAAAGGAGCCTCGTGACAGTGGCGTGTGAAGATCCTATTTAAATAAACCTACTTCCTGCGAGTACAAACATCTATTGACAAGCGCCTTTGATGTCTAATGTGATGTTCAAGTATGTTTGACTCTTTATACAGTGACTAGACTGTCTTTTGGGGAGAATTTGGGGAGCTTATCGATGTGCTTAATGAGTCCTCCTCCCTCCTCATCTAATCTCCAGGGAAATGTGGACAAAACCCATTTCCTACCCAAAGCAGCATTTGAAGACTGCAGCAAATCCACCAGCAACCTTTGTAACAAGAGATCGCTTTGTAAAGGCAATACAGGTCTAAGCATTCTTCAGGAAGGGCTCGGCTTTCCACAGGCTCGCCCGGCTCACCCAAAAGTTCTTGCAAGGGAGCTGTCTGAACAAGCTGGGCCACCCAGTCAAGTCTCAGTGACATTGCTGCCCTCTCCCTGAATGGCTGGCTGCCTTCACTCATCTGCAGGGGCTGTGTGGCAAATTCGTTGGCTCTATTGACATCCCACCTCCTACTCCAGTCTTGCCTACAGAAGAAGAGAACAACCACTCTGGCAGCAGCCTGACAGGCATGGAGCTTGTGTTCTTCTCTGCTAGAGTCAAGGGGAGCAAATTGGAGCCTACAAGCACCTCCAAGTGGAAGGAATTCTCTTAGGCTTTGCAAAAAAGACTGTCAGCTATGTGTGTGTCCAAGGAGAAAGACATACTTAAACATCACACTCTCCTAAAACTTGCCAAGTATGTTCAGATCACCCCCTTTTCCCAGGCATCATTGTGGCAGCAATGCCCATCCAGGAAAACATTATCTGACATGCTTAAAGAATGTCTGATACCTTGGAGAACACTGTAAGTCTGCAACAAACTGCACAGAACCGTTCAACACAAGGGGAAGCATGTCCCTGAATGCTACCAGTAGCATTGTGAGGAAGGCCATATGGGTGTTATTTGATTAAGTGGGGAGGTGCATATCTCTGGCCAGGGATGACAAACAGAAGCTGCTGAGTCCTGAGCTGTGCTGGAAGTAGAATCGAGCAGCCTAGGACTGCATAGAAACAGTTGAGCTAGGAAGACCCCTTAACGCATGTCCTGAAGGTCATCACAGGTTAGAGGAACTGGGGGCCACGGTGGCATGTTTACAAGACCACAGCCTTCCAATAGCTCAGGCTACCTGGAACTCCATAGTGAGATGCTGTCATTGCCTTTCAAGATTCTCCCCTCCTCCTCTCCTCTTTCTTATTTGCTTCTCTCCTTCCCTTTTCTCCTTTCTCTCTTGAGCTTCTTCTTGCAATACGCCCCATCCTGTTCCTCAGAATGGAAAATTCAAATGTTCAGAATAAATACACAAATTCTTTTAAGGGAGGTAGCTGCTTGCTGGTTTGATTCTCAGGTTCATTAGCTATATAAAATGAAACACTGACACGGGCCAAGAAGGTTAGCATTGAGCTGGGTTCAATTATATAAATGAGAGTACATCCATGTTCCTAAGGACTCATGGAGCATTCAGGAAACCCCAAGTTCCATCTCCAGTACCATATAAACTGTATAAGACAGCACATGGCCAGAATCCCAGCACTGGGAAGTTCAAGATCATATTTGGCTACAGAGACTAGCCAAGAGATCCTGTCTCAAAATAAAATACTATAATAAAACAACACAAGCACGCATGGCCAGCCCTGTTCTCATCTAGCCACTCAGACATTGGTTTCCCCTCCCTTGTTACAGAGTAGATTTAAATAGGACAACAGTTGAGGGCTAAACAAAGCTAATGGCTTCCTGAAAGGGCAGCAAAATGGGGCCCAAGATAGTATCTGTTCACAAACAAGGTGGGGCAAGCTCAATTGAACACCAATATTTGGCTGCAAGGTTGTCCTGCAGAGAAACTGGCCTCTTCTCCAGAGCCACCCACACAGCCCCTTGCTCTCTGTCCAGCCGACAAGGAGAAGGTAGCTAGGTGTGTCAGCATGGCTGTGGTAGAGCTGTGCCATAGGAACAGCTACCGTAGGGGGCATGGGCAGCAGGCAAAGCTCTGAGGAGCAGATGACTGCTGGGCAGTCCAGGAGACAGCAATGATCGAGTCGCTATGCACCCATGCCCAACCAGAGGCCAGAGATTCCGAAGTGTTCACCCACCTAACAAGACTGACCCAAACACAAAGCCAAAGGTCGGTGACACATTTACATGGCCACACTTCCCTAGCTTTCAACAGTCAGTCATCATGGCCTATCAAGGCTCGAAGCAGGCAATCTCATCAACCACTCAGCAGGAGGGCCCACAGGGGAGCATGGAGCGAGGCAGGAGTGAAAGGCCCTCATGGTTAGCTGGTGCAGAAATATGCTCTAACACTCAGGAGACTCAACATTTGGAAACACTCCTATTTGAAGCTCCCAGGGCCATGTTATGTTAGAAACAAGCTGAGGGTCCGGAGAACTAGCTCGACTGGTAATGCGCTTGGTAGACAATCGTGAGACCCTGAGTTTGCTCTCCATCACCCACAAAAAGCTGAGCATGGTAGCACACAAGCTGGGGTAGCAGGAAAGTGTGGATCCTGAGGGTTCACTGCCAACCAGGTTGGCCTAATCAGCAAGCCCCAGGCACCAATGAGAGACCTTGTCTCAAAAATCAAGCTGTACAGCTCCTGAGGAACAACACCGGAGGTTCGTCTTTGGCTTCTACATACATATACATATGTGCATACACGTACAAACACACACAGACACACACACAAGCTCAACTGATAAAAGACAGCAGGTGTATTTTAATAATAAACAGAAACAAACATCACAATGAAAGATGGCATTATTTAGAAATATTGGTATGTCCAGATACCAGCCCTTCTCTTCCCCCATGACTTTCCACAGGGGACACATTTTTGGGAATCACTGAACTGACAGTGTTCATTGTTAAATGTCACAGGAGTGGTAAATAAGCAGATTTGCTTTTAGGAGATGTTACTGGAGTGTGGGAACACATGCCTGTAATCCCCAGCACTCAGAAAGCTGAGGCAGGAGGACAGCTGAGAGTTTAAGGGCACTTGGAGATGTGTACTAAGACCTGTCTCAAAAGCAAAATAACCTTTAAAATGAATAACATGTCATACACGGATTATCTTGGATGTGATGGTATGACTTGACCTTCATCCTTATAAAGTTGTAGTGAAGTAATCATTCTTATTTCCTACCAATCTTGGTTAATAGGGTTGGAGGGAGAGAGAGAGGTCAGTTTGTAAAATATTTACCTTGCAAGCATGAGACTCTGCGTTCCATCTCCAGAACCTATGCTTGAAAAATGATTTTAGACCCAAGAGGGATGGTGCCCTTATAACCCCAACATTGGGGTGGCTTGAAGGCTAGCCAGCCTAGACTTACCAGCAACTTTCCACGCCACAGAGAGACACTGTCTCAAAAAATGACATGGATGGTGTCCTGAGGAATGCTACCTAAAGTCACCCTCCACACATATGCGCACACACACACACACACACACACGCACACGCACACACACATATGCACACACACTAACAATGTACATACATAAACCATGAGTAGCCTTGAGATGTCATCGGCAACAAATCTTAGAATGCCAGCTGACTCTTCCCATCCTGTCTACTTTCTGTCTATGTGCACTGTGCCCACCAAGAACGCAATGCAATTTAACATCTAAGCAAAACCACACAAAAGAACCCAAAGCATCATCACACAGTGCTCCCCAAAGCCAAAGGAAACGATCCTCAAGTATACACACCACTGATTACGCCACATTAGCACAGATAATTCAGAGTTGCCTGTCTGGTAATATTGAGCAGCAGACACAACTTTTAGACAATTTCTCCCTGGTATTAGCTATGCTAAAAACCCCCGAGTGAATGTTCCTCCCAAGTCAAATCCATCTCTCTTAAGAGTGGGTATAATAAATGGGTAGCCTAAAAGGAAGGCTTTGAACAGAATGTCTCACTATTGTCTGATTATTCTAAATTTAAAACTCCAACAAAGGCAGGGATTATTCTCCTAGAGGTTTCAAGATTCACGTGAGTTTGCTAATGAAGTTCCTTTAGGAGCGCAAATCAAAAAATTGCTATCTGCAAGCTGCCAAGCGTTTTATGCTTGGGTGGTGTTTTTAAATCAAAGTCACCATTCATTCAACAACAAATGTTTGTCTGGAATAAATGAATGAGAGTAATGGCCTTGAAGTGCTTCACGAGCTTAATCACCTCTAAGCTATGAATCAGGAAACGGCTTCCATCCAGCCTGAATGCACACGCCAATCAGAGTGAAATGGCAGCCGTCGTTCCGAGGGCTGAGGTGAGACCCGCAGACTGAAGTCATAGCTTTTGATTCTTATAGATGACCTGTCTTGGGGTCTACCGGCCCCTGTATTTGCCTTTCTTTACAATCTCCATGCAATTTGGATGCTGAAAATCTAGGCCAGATGAGATAAGATTAAAGCACACACACACACAAAAAAAAAATCTTTTGCTTGTTTGTGAGATTACTCTGGGAGGTGAAAGAGGGCCAAACACCCCTCCACCTTAATATGTAAGCAGGATGTTAATAGTCCACCTTAAGGAGGAGGATCAGGGAGCAAATGACTAACCCAGGAGCACCATGACAGCAACGGTAAGAAAGACACGTGCCGCAGGACACAGGATGGGAGGTGGGGCAGGATTCCCTGGTGTTTCCTGTTTAACCCTAGTCTTCCAACAGCATAGCCAATAGCCATCACCCCATTCCTCCGTTCCCCCCCCCCCCGCCCCGTTCCCATTCTAACCTTAGAACAGGATGAAGCCAGAGAACTGGCTTAATACCTACCTATCTCCAACTCAAGGAAAATGCCAGTAGAACGTTGTTTGGTTTTGTGTTTGCAGGTGGAATCTAGCCAGCGAGTGGCCAATCCTTCTGCATTCCAGCGTCCTCAAATTGTTCAGTTTTCCCCAGTCTATGCCAAGGGAGTTAAGGCACTACTACCCCCATAGCAAAATGCCTTGTGTGTGCTCAGCTTTGGCAATGAACAACGGGCCTCCCACGTCTCTATCTGGGCCCCAGTGGATGGATGGGCACCCTCTGTCCTTTGCAGACTAACAGGGAAAGTGAAGTTTACCTAGGATTGCTCCCCTGCCCTTTCCCCAAAGGGGCCTCCTTAAGCCCCAGAAGTCTGTTTCCTAATTCCTCTCCATCTATCCCAACCTCCCATGCCATTAACAGTCCTGAAACATCCCATTGTTTCCCTAGGAACACACTTCACTCATTGTTTTGCCTCTTAGAAAAAGAAAAAAAAAAACTACTTTTAAACTTTGTAATTTTTAAAGCAAAGCATCAAATCCTTCACTTGGCATCAGGCAGCAGTGGCTGTTCTGAATGGGGAAACACGGAAAGCCACGCTCTCCCTCCTTTGAAAAGGCCTGTTTCAGAGCATGTCAAAGCCTGCCAGGAGGATGGAAGGACTTAGAAATCGCCGACCGGGTTCATGTTCCAGACAGCGCCCGCCTGAGCGTGCTGCGTTACTCACTTACAAATTAGAAGCGACGTGGATGTGGTGTGATGTGGTTGGTGCACTACTTCCGAGATAATGATACATCCTGGCCAGACGCACGGTCTTAAGGACCACTCTCGGGACACAGAAGAGCCCAAACGCGGGGAAATCATAGCTGCCCGGGGATGCACTGACCGCTTCTGCTGAGGGTCTGCTCCCCAGAATCAAACCTCTCTGAGGAGAGGCAGCCCTACTGCAGCAGTCCTTCAATGCTTGAGGCGGTGGGCCCACCCCAGAGCCATGTGCCCCTACAGGCAGTTCTGAGTATTATTATCCTTCTGCTAAATTCGGGGCACTGATCCTACCTAAAATCCTAAGGCTCCTGCCATTCTCCTCCCCACCCCTTGAGGGTGGCTCAACATGGGATACAGTGCCATCCATTCATCCCAGTACCCACTTTGAGCCAGTTACAATTTTTCAAGCAGCAACCGCCAATGATCACACGGTAGGGTATGCAAAACCTTAATTAACGCTGACTGCCATTTCCTTGATCATGGCGTCTCCCCTGCCAGGTGAGGAAGAAAGGAACACTGTATAAGGGAAAGCAGGTAATGAGATAAAGCAGGTGACCAAGAAGGGAGAGAGAGAAGGACATGGCTCCCCCAGTCCCTACCACAAGAGGGGTAGTTTGTAAAAACCTAGGGCTGACCCAGGCCTTATTCAGAGGTTGAATATTAAAACCCAAATGTAAATGAGGCAGGGGTGGTGGCTCACATCAGTAATCTGAATACTCCAGGAGCTAAAGAGGGAGGAGGATGACTGTGGGTGCAGGGTCAGTCTGGACCACACAGCGAGTTTTAAGTCAGCCTGGGCTAGATTGAGACCCTCCCTACCTCAAAAGGCTGCAACCCCTCTAAAAATCAAATAGATAAGCCGCGGCTACAGTTTCGACAGGCAGTGGGGAGGTTTTAAAGAGATCTGAGCATGGGGATCGAGCAATAGGGACCAGAGAAAGCTGTTTCCAGACCCTTTACAAAGGCAGGGGGTGTCACCGCATGGTAAGACACTTGCATGTGCAAGACCCAGGGTTGGGCCCCCAACACTGAAGGAAAAGAAGAGCGCATGCTGAACAGAGAGAGAAAAGAAACACTAAGAATAGAAACCCTTCGCACCCAACTTGTTACTAACAGGAAAGCCCAATTCCTAGGCATGGAACTTGGGCCATTTTTGTATCATATGTGAGCTACAATATATGCACATGTGTATGATACATATCGGGGATGTAAGAAAAATATGCACATACTCTAACTGCAGACCCGGCAAACAAACCAGAGCACAGCAATAAATGTGCTGTATCTGTGTAAGCGTAACAGAAATTAGACTCCCTTACACAAACTGCTCCCACTAAAGCCCAGTTACCAGGCGGCACGCTATCAATTAAGTGTTTCATGAACTGTGTGTCCGATTTACTCACTCGCATCCCTTATTCTCTAGGACAACAAGGAGGTCTATTTCAAATGTTCATGTTTCCCATCTTACGATTCATATTACTACAGAACCCAGAATATGCAACCGACCTTAGGGAGGAAACGTTTCATGTCACGGCCACAGAAAAGGATGACTTTCCCACAGCTGCAGGAAGTCTAATTTCCGACATGGCTGAGCATGTAACACATTTGCCCAGGGTTGCGTGCACCGCACTGTAGCTGGACTTAAAGGCTGCTGAGCCTACAGTCCTTTCCCCTTTGTATTAGATTATTTGCTCCCAGTTCAGAAGTGCTCAGTGAGCATGAGGCACAGGGAAGACACCATGGGAAGTGGTGAACTCGGGGAGGCGGTTGCTGGAGCTTTTGATTAGACACTTTGCCAAGGATAGGATTTATAAAAGTATAATCTCTTGGGCTGAGGATGCCGCTCGGTCAGTGGAGTGCTTGCCTAGCGAGCACTGGGTTCAAGCCCCCACCACTGCGTGCGCTGGGCATGGTGGCATATGTCTGTACTCTCAGTACTTGGGAGGGGGAGGCAGGGAAATCTGATGTTCAAGGTCATCCTCAGCAAACAAAACAGCACCTACCCTGTCTCTCAGTAAAAAGCCTGGTAGGGAGGCCAGAAGGATACTCAAAGTACAGGCCTAAACAAAACATCTCTAAAATTGTACCCCTTATTTTATTATAACGTGGTTATGACAGTGATATTTATTCAACGTGCCCTGAATTACCTGACATCACATATTTCAGACACCTGATACAGCAGATTGCCTGAGTCACTATTAATAAGAAGTATATGCTTTTTTTAATATCTTTTACCTAGTATCATTAAGAAAACTTTACCTTTGAGCCCAAGTGACAGGCAGCCAGCAGGCAAAGCTATTCCTAAGAATAGCCTTTATTTCATGGGCAATCACCTAGCGAGGCGATACTTATGCACACTATCAAAACAATGTCAGCGGTAAAGTGTAACACAAGCCAGAGGAGCCTCTCCATCTTCCACCCAGCATCTCGAACACCTGCCAGTGTGCCCTCCTGCCTCAACAACCGAGCTCACCTGCCAGGAGTCAACTCTTGAGGTCTGCTGAATGTAGCAGTCAGGAACAGGGCACCTCCAGACAGGAGTTCTCGCCCAACTACGCCTTTCCTCTCTAACGAAGACTTTTTCTCATTCTTCACCTTCAGCCTCTAAACACTAGATCACGGGTATCCGACTGGTTAGTCACGGGTATGCAGCTCACGGAACTTGTTTCTGGATCACCCGTGTCTGGTTTTAAATGCTCACAGTCTCAGAAGACAGAAGCCACCTGTATCTGGACAACAGACCTCAACCCATGGCAATACTGTTGACGTCCACATCTGTCATCCTGCCAGAGCCATTCTTCACCATATAATGATGCCGCTCAACGGGACACTGCCAGGGGAAATGTCATCAGTTGATGGTGGCATTGTATTGGTTTGATTTTATTGTTCTTATTTTGGTTTTCTGAGATAGGGTCTCTTGCAGTCCGGACAGGTCTCAATCTTGCTATATTCTATACCTGAGGATGAACTCGATCCCTGATTCCCCTATTGTCACCTCCTAAGTGCTGGGATTACAGTTGTGCCTCACCACTCCTGGCTAGGAAGGCTCTATATCACACCAAAGTGTAAGATCTGAAACCACTCTATGCAGAAATAAGAGCTACCGACTTCACCTACCAACCAAGTATCTGTTCTAGAACAATCTGGACTTTCCCACAAACATACAAATCGGCACACGCCTACCTTGACTTACACAAACATGAAATGGACATCATGTACTCTAAACCATCTCTTATTCTAAGTCACTTTTGTTGACAATAATTGCCCCTTGACCAGTGAGAAAGGAGAAAACACGATACACTGACTAAGCCCTTTTCTGGGTTCATTAAGCCTATGACCCTCCCACTGTCTGCATACACTTGACCTCTGTCTTGTTTTGTCGTTTGCATTGTGTTTGGATGTGGAGAGAGCTGCTTTGTTCTTTCTTACTCAAAGCCATGTGACACTACTGTTCTTTGTCTCCTTAAAAAATATGTTGGCACTCTTGCTGTCCCCAGGAAGAGAAGGGCCTGAGAGGTTTGCTGAAGCTTCTGGGCTGAAGCAATTATCTGCTGAACAACCAGAACCCAGCTGCAAAGGCCACGAGGAAAAGTGCAAAGGGTGAATCAGGCCACACTTTGAATCATAAACATTATTGCAGGCGGAGCAGTTTGCTGCTGGCTGGCATGCTTTCGCACCTAATTGGGCCGGGTGGTGGGACACTCCTGGGGACCATTTCAGAGTTACAGGTGTGACTTCTGTGCGTAAAAGTTGTGTGTCTAGCAATCTGGACGTGAGCCTACCTTCCATAAACTACTTTGCATACTAAATGCCCTGGGGGAGTTCATTATTCAAGAGGGTTGTATTGAGGGTTTTGTGAACTCCCAAGTCTCTGGCGTTGTGTTTCATGAACGCCTCGCTCTCAGCTTTGAGTCCAGCCTCTAACAGTACCTCAGAACCCCAAGGATACAAGAAACCATTTTGCTGCATAGCCCAGGGAAGTAACCACACAAAAGGCAAGGGCAGAAATGCAACTCTTGATTCTCTGTCTTAAAAAGGAGAATAAACAGAATGTCATCCCCATCTGGAAGAGTGGAGGCTGGTGGAGAGGAAAGTTGAGAAGCAAGGTTGTGGGCCATTAGCATTTGCGTGGCTCAGGTTTGAGAATCAAGTCTAAGTACTAAGCACTTAGTACTGGGGCTATCTCGGAGGATGGGAGTGACTTTTTAGATAGTAGGGTTGTGTGTCAAAGGAATGCATTCACAGCTCCTCAGGCAGCAAGCAATGAGGCCTTGAGCCAGGAGAAATCCAGAATCAGAAGGCTGTCTCTTGTTTGGTGATCTCACCAACAGAGAAGGTCAGAGGTGGCCCAGTACCCCAGCTTCCCCCTGGGCTGTCTTGGCTGTTGGTTCCTGCACAGGCCTTAGTACCAAGCCTCCATTTGAGCCCAACAGGTGTGGTCTAATCATCACCTGAAGGTACAGAGATCATTCGAGAATGAATCGCGCGCCAAGGAATCCCTCTCATTGCTCAGTCGTGAGTGCACCCAGAACAGGCCGCATGGGGACACGTACACGTTGGTGACAAAGGAACAGTTCCAAGAAATGAAGAGGGTGGTTCCTGAGAGGTCTTATGACTCAAGGAGATCGTCTGAGTTTGAAACTGAAGGAGAAGAAAGCTCAGACTCCGACATGAACAGCAAACAAAGAGAGCCAAGGCAAACTGACTGGATCACCGAATCAGAGTGGGAAGACAAAGTTCACACAAATAATGGGAAGTGCAAAAAATGTGCACAAGAATATGACAAAAGGTGGGCCCTCCGTGCGTCTAAACCCCAAAGGTCTCTGACTAGGTAGTCTAATGGTGCAGATAAACTAACTGAAAGAGTGGAATAAAAGCACACATTTTACTTGTTAGTAATGAATTTTGTTCGAAGTTCAGTTGTGAATTGCGAGCTGAAGACCAGTGGGAAGGGTAGAGATGGTCATGTGAAAAGTCACATTGACAATGTAAGAAACAAACTTGAAAAATGATTCTAAAATGCATGGAGGGGGGACGTCAGACAGGTGATAATGTAGGAGAAGACATTGTAGGAAACCTGCACCCAGATCTCAGTGGTTCCGTGACATACAGAAAAAATACAGCAAAGAAATAGCCTATATATATATATATGTGTATATATATATATATATATATATATATATATATGAAGGCCAAGCAGTGGTGACACATGCCCAGCACTTGGGAGGCAGAGGTAGGCAGATCTCTGGGTCTGAGGCCAGCCTGGTCTATAGAGTGAGTTTCAGGACAGCCAGGGCTACAGAGAGAAACCCTGTCTTAAAAAATCAAAAAACAAGATGTAAATACAGAAAAAATTTCTGAAGTGAAAGGGCACTTTATTACAGTCCTGTAAACAAATAAATAAAAACTTCAATCTATACAAGGAAAAATGATATATATATGTATATATATATATACACACACACACACACACATAGGTAAGGTAATAAATTAATGGAAAATGCTGTGTTTATTTCCTGAGGAAACTTTAATTTTAAGCTAGGAGAAAGACTGCCATTCGCATTCAGTCAGGAAGGACATGAAAGTGGCTGAGCCGGGCACTAAGGGGGGAAGCCGAGGAGAATAGGAGCCGAGGAGAACACCCCAGGCAAGAGAGGATGAGTAAGCGTGCATCCCTGGAGACACAGCTGGGCAGAAAGGTTACAGTCATGTTCCTGATGAAGAACGAGATCTAGAAAATGAAAATTACAGAAGCTCTAAAAAACATAGAACTTCACAAAAATTTCATTTGAAACATTTCTCTTATTAAACAAAATTTAATATAAAAATATAAAAAATGAGATAGTGCTTTAAGGTATTTTTAATATGCAATGAAGCCATAAATATAAGAAACCGTATAAAAAGAACATGGGTTATCTAGACTATTTTCGACAATGTCTGCTTTTTTAACACTATAAAATTTATTCTTTGATAATTTCAGACATATGTGTGTGTGTACAACAAAGTATCTTATCATATCCAGTCCCTAATTCTTTCCTGTTTCCCCCATGCCCTCAACACATCTCCCTCCCTACTCCATGTGTTCTCTCTCTCTCTCTTTTTAAATAACCCACTCAGATTTTTTCTTAAATGACTTACTCAGCTCCTGATACCCATATACATACGGGTGTGGTATCATCCCCTGGGGTATGGAGAAACCCATCAGCTGAAGTCCTTGTAAAGAAAAATGACTTCCTCCCTGGCAGCTATCAGCTGCCAATAACTCCCCAGCTAAGGGTGAGGCCAAAGGTGTCCCACCCCCATCATGCTGGAATTTTAACTGGCTTAATTTTGTTCAAAATGCTGAAAACAAGCAACTGTGTATGCTCGGCCTTAGATGGGCCATCTACATCAGCCCTCCCCCTCGAAGGCTCAGGAAACATCTGGTAGAGGGGGAAGAAAGAATGTAAGATGCAGGATGGGGAGGAGAGCTATGAAAAGCTGTGCCCTAGACATAACATGGCCATTGAACTCATGAACTCAGAGCAGCTGTGATTCCCAGCACAAAGTCTGCGAAAGAGCTAGACAATTCTTAAGGAAAAGTTGTATGTCTATGTCTGTCATTCCAGAGGAAAGGGGAGTTCTAGAAAGGAATGAAAATGTGGTAATCTTATCTTACTGTAGGAGTGGCACAGTCTGCATTGTCTGTGACAGTTACAAGATTAAATGCAATGTACATTGTGACTATTGCTACAAAACATAAAACGCACACACACACATACACACACACACTCAAATATACACACACACTCACACACACACTCACATACACACACATCCTAAGTAGGAAACACTGGAAAGAACAAGGGTCCACAAAGCACAGAGAATGCTAGGCTGCCAACACACAGCAAGTCAACTAACAAGGAAGCTAGGTATTAGTTCTCTTTTAAGAAGTGAAAGACTTCCAGATGGAGTCATAAATTAAGAATGGCCTTATGACATCTTTGAGAAACACACCAAAGTTAAAAGAAGAAGGACTGGGGCAAAGGGATACTAGAAAATTTTACACTTGAAGGTGACAGCTACAATGTTAATTTAAAATCAGAATAAAGCAGCTAGAGCATTTAACAGAGGTAAACCTCTTACAAAGGACACCTTGCAGAGAACAGCTAAGGTCTGACTTGCCGACAGCGTAGCTTGACATATGCTAAGGAAAATAAGGCCAGGTGCAGAAAAAGGAAGATCTTTGTTGTATGTTTTTAATCGTTGGGAAAGTAGTCACATAAAACTATAATGAGGTTCTAGGTGAGGCCACGCTATAAACATGGCTGCTGTAATGACAGAAGCCTGACCCTTGCAGTATTTTGCCTTTGTATGGGAGCTCACGCAAGATCATCAGAAACTGCGTTGGGATGTCTGGAAAGTTGTGTTACATCCCAGTACCACGCAAATGATCCCAGCACAGTGCAACTCCCCAATGACCGACCAGCCATGTTATTAGAGTTGATTTGTATATATAAAAAGTCTTCAAAACACAGGAAAGGTCTAATAAGGTTTTTGGTTTTACAGGCTGAGAAAATCAAAATGTTTTGCGTGTATGAGTGCTACTTAGTTGAAACTACCTTGTATACTTTTTAATCACTTAAAAACTTTAAAGATAAAATAAAAGACCAACTCAAGAAATTAGCAGAGGAACGAGAAATAAAACAGGAACAGAATACACACAAAATATGCTACACACAAGAAATACAGATTGAGAACATTTTGAAAGGTGGGTTTTGACACATAAAAAAAATATGATGGGTACCTAGGCTTATGATCCAAATTCACTTTAAAAAGAATGGGGAAAATCCACAAATATCAAAGATAAACTTTAGTTTTAAAAATATGTGGACTGGCAAGATGGCTTAATAAGTAAAGGCACCTGCCTCCAAGCCTAACGACCCGAGTTGGACCCAGGACCCACCTGGTGGAATATGAGAACCTATCCCCAGAGGCTAGCCTCTGACCTCCCATACATACAATGGTGTGCACACCCCTCCACTCCCACCACACACAGAGAAAATGTTTTTTTAAAAGAATACCCTATGCTTGATACCATGTCAACAAAACTTAAAATATAGGTGGCAGATTTTCTAAAAAGGACAGATATTTTCTGTTCAATAAAAATCTGGATCAGAAAGTTATTACATAAAGAGATTTTCGGGACAGGTATGGTGATACACACCTGTACTTTAAGCACTATGCAGGCTGAGGGAGGAGGATAACGGGTTCAAGGCTTTGCTGGACTAACTAGTGAGGAGGAAAAACTTCACGCCAGTGGAGTTTCAGGGCTCTTTCTCTCTCCACCTCCCAAGCACTGGGATAATAAGCATATTTCACCACACCTGCCTTTTTCACCTGGGTTCTGGAAATCAAACTCATGCTTGCATGGCAAACACTTTACCAACTGAGGTATATTTCCAGCCTGTCTCTGAGGATTTCTAGTTTCCTCTTGGGCATTGGACTCAAGGTACCCAATATAGAAGAAGAGTCTCCCTTCCTGGTATGAGAAATCAATGAAGAGCTGAGGAAAAAGGTCACAGCAGAAATTATCAGCATAGAGTCCCCAGGGAAAGGTCGTGGTCTTCTTATTTATTGAAGCCTTAGGAATTGGTAATTCAAAAATATCAACTATAGGTAGATGTTAGCAGTGGACCATAGATAGATAGATAGATACTATTTTGATTTTAAACTTTTATAGTAGAAAGAACTCAAGGTTTATTTAATTGCCAGATGAAAGTAGAAGTTTCCAAAGGCTGTAGGTGCAAAGTATCAAACATTTTTTAATTCATAACATACACACACACACATACACACACACACACACACACACACACACACACACACACACACACACATACCTGCCAAGATGGAGACCGTCGTGTCTTAGGATCCTAGCATCCTGAGAGGTATAGGTAGCATAGCCAGGCATGGTAGCTCACACTTGTCATCTCTGAACTTGTGATTCTGAGAAGTTTGAGGCAGGAGAATTGCCACAAGTTTAATGGAAGCCTGAAATATGTAGTGATCTCAAGGCCAGCCTGGGATAGAGTGAAGAAATGGTTTGTAAGCATTTGCTGCTTTTTCAAAGGACCCAAATTTGATTCACAGCACTCACATGGAACCTTGTCACTGTCTGTAATTCCAGTTCCAAGGCATCTGACGCCTTCTTCTGGCCAGCATGGGCACTGTACTGCAGGTAGTACTCAGTCATGAAGGCAAAATATCCTTACGAATAAAATAAAATAAAATAAAATAAAATAAAATAAAAAAGACAGGAGTAAAGTGGGCAGGAGGAGAAAAGCAGAAGATAGCATGAAGCCTTTTACAGAGATCTCCTAAATACTGTTCAGTCAGGCCAGGTCCAAAGAGGCGACTGATAAAGAAGTCAGGTAAGTTCAGCGAGTATGGGGTGCCCAGCCAATTGGCTAGGACCTATAAGGCTTTCAGCATGCAGGGACTAAAGGCTTTACAGCTAGGTGAGCAAGATCTAAAGGAAGACTAGCTGGCCAACAAAAATGGGCTGAGACTGGGCTAAGGCTAAGTGGTGTCACACTTGCCCAGCTTGTGTGAGTCCCTGGGTCTTACCCTGGCACCAAAACAAAACAAGCCATGAAGGCAGTTGGCACACCTCAGTGAAGGACTCCCAGCATTTCCCCGGCCCACTGACCAGCCTTGCAGGCATTCCGGCAGGACTCTCCTAGTGACTCATCGGGACCTGACGCTCTACTCTAAAGGGTGACCACCTCAGCTTCTAACAATAGCTGGTTTATTTTTAACTTCAAAGCCAGCCCTTGTAGCCCAGAACAAACAAAAGAGAATTACAAGAGCCAACGCCTTCTGCATTTCTGTTTCCAGACATCCGGGAGAGGCCCGCTGCCTCTCCCTCATCCCTGTTCTTTCATGATATCTAGCAATATAGAGAGTGACAAATGAGCAGGGGGCACGAGGCAGCCCCTGGTCAGGACCCAAGGTCGTTAGATGCCATTAGAAGTGGCATGATGCTGCATGCATTGCAGAGATAATGCTGCTCCACGGGTCACCTGGAAATGCTTCCTACTTGAAGCCTGCTCTGCAGTTTTCACATTCCGCCCGGGCTTCTGAACCTAGACAATGCCCGGAGCCAGCCAGCCAGCGGGAGCTATAGAGGGCTGACATCAGCTCAGTCTGAAGTGGGGGGAGGTCTTGGCGTATGCAAACGATAATTGATCCTAAATGAGACCTAATTATGCGCTATAAAGGTGAATTCAAGGAATTCGACGAATGATGATTTGATAGTATGAAAAGAAGATACACTATGCAAAAAAAAAAAAAAAAAGCCACACGAGACTATCAGAATCAGCAGCAAATGACAGATAGCAAATGGAGCTGTTGGACAAATAACCTGAATGTCAGGCACGATGACTTTGAATTCTAGTCCCTATCACTCACACGCTGAGTAAATATGGGCGACTTATTTAGTACACCAACCTTCCGCTGTTTAAACGTGCAACGTTGATAGTTTTAGCACAAAGAGTCACAGAGCCAAATTAGCTGGGCATACACTCAGTGTGTAATTATTGCACTTTCAGACGTACGAGGTCTAATTCCAGACACTAGAGATACATGTGTGAAAGACAAGAGGTACAGCTTACAAGGACGGCTACGCTTCTCTCAAATGAAGGGAGACAACGGAGTGAGTACCTGTACGTGCAGCAAGGAAGAACAGAACCAGTAGAAAGGGTTGAGGTGATGGAAATCAGCCATGGTGACGTTAGAGTAAGTCAGAGGCCCCGTGGCAGGAACATGGGTCTCTTGAGTGGGATATTCACACAGACAGGACCCAGGAAGGCATGTGCTTCAGGTGGTGGTGGTGCTGGTATCTTGATACTGCTGCTGGTGGGGCTGACTGAGGTGATGTTGATGGTAATGGTGCTGACAATGATAGTGGTAACGATGGTGGCGATGAAGGTGATGGTGGTGGCGGTACTGGAGGTGACGGTGGCAGTGGTGGGGGTGATGCCAATGGACTCATCGTGGTAACCCAAGAAGCAAATCGTACAAGAGTATGGGAAGAGGCGTAGCCCATATTCACTAAAGCTTTGAGTGACGGGATCAGTACTGAGCCCATAGAGCACTGATTAGGACCCTTAATTTTCATTTATTAAAGCTTGCAGGTCTATTTTTAGATACAGCCTTCAATCTACCATCATTCAAGAAAAGCTTCTCTCCAAATATGCTATTTCAGGAATGAATGTAATTTTTTTTTGAAAGATAAAAATATTCTGCGTGCATGAGTTCCTTTCTACCCAGCCATCTCTCTGTTGCTCTGCAGCCTGCCAGCAGTGTGCATGTGATATTACAGAGACTATCTGTGCGGGGCTCTTAGAAAGCACACATGAACACTGAAGCGGCAGAAATGGCTGGAAGCTTTCATTTCCATAGACACTCGTAAAACAGAGGGATATGAATTTTCATGGAAGTCTAAGCTTCCAGCCTTTTCTTACCTGTCTCAGGGTAGAATGTGATTTGTTTAGTTACATGTATGTATATTCATAGCGTAAAGGGTTTTTTTTTTCCTTCTAACTTGCTTCTTTGTGGCTTAATATCTGCTCCCTGAGATTTCTCTGAATTGCTAAAGATTATTCATTGTTGGTATTGTTGAGTATTCTATTATTTGATTGTGCATTGTAATTTGCTTTAATATGTGTCCTTATTGATTCTGTATGTGTGTACGTGGATGCATGCATGCCACAGCACAGAGGACAACTTGTGGCAACCAGTTTTCTCTTGGGAACTGAATGCAGGTTTTTGGCTTGGTAGCAAGTGCCCTTAGTTGCTCAACTATCTTGAGGGCCGCATAATTTGTTTACTTTTGTCTACTCTGCTAAACATTCAGGTGGTTTGGGCCTGAATTTTTAAGTGACTAGCATAATTAATACTATAATGAGTATCCTACATGCCTTATAGCTCATAATAATAATGGTTTTTCAAAAGAAAAGCCTACAAGGAAAACTATATAGTCATAGATATAAATATAGGTATAGTTATAGATATATAGATATAGATGGATATATTCCAAATGCATACATGCACATTTATTTTTCACGGATAATGACCACTTTACTAAATGATTGCACTAATAAATATTGTTCTAAGCAGCAAGGAGACATGAAAAGTCATTTTTCTTCTCTTTTAAAATTATTCTTTTAAGTGTCTGCTTTGGATTTTTGAGACAAGGTCTCACTATGTAGGGCAGGCCTTCTGCCTCTACCTTACGAATACTGGGTTACAGGTGTGGGCCACCCCTCCTGTACCCTGCCCAGGATCATTAGGGTCATTTTTCAAACATAGATCTGTTTATTTTCTGAGAGTTACAGATCTCAAATAACTCAAGTGCCAGCTGGGCCAATAGTTCAATCAATTCATGGCAGAGGCACGGAGGCCCTGGTGCTCAAGATAAGCACTGGGGGAGCCAGGAGTGTTAACACACAGAACTGTCTCTTCAAAGGCAGAGATGTAGCACCTGTGTTCTGCCCAGGAGGCTGGAAGCAGATGTGATTAATAGCTTGATGACCTTTACTATCTGTGTGGCCAGGCCATGCTGGATCTCTCGCCAGACCCTTATCTTGAGCTCGTTTGTCTCAGTCAATCTATAGAACCCATCTTTATGGAAGATGTCACTTGTATTTTCTAATAGTTTTTATGTAGTCATACCTTAAGCTTTGCTGTGCACACGGGATTCAGTTAATTATTACCAGGTAACCTTTTTTTCCCAAATTATGCTGTGCTTAAATATGCCTAAAATAAACTACTAGAGGTCAGACTCTTGACGTTTGAAGCAACACCAGCTACTGAGTCGCGGTGGACTGAACTGCCTTCTTGCTTCTCGTGGATCATCATTCTGCTGCACATGGTGTTTGCAGAGCCCCTGCAAATTCAAAATTTGTCCTTGCGGATGAGTTCCCAGAGCTCACTGGCCAGCCAGTCCAGCCAGATGGTGAGTGCTGGGTTCGCTATCAAAAGGGAGAGAACATTCCAGAGGTCCCCTGACAACCAATGGCCTCCGCATCACATGACCCATGTACACATGCGCTTATGCACTCACAATCACATGAACACATACATACACTACACACGCACGAACGCATTGCGTAGTCTCCAGGCCATAGAAAGTTCATTGCTGTTGATTTTCTAGCACATCAGAATGAGCTGTAAGCAGACAACATCATCACAAGAACAGGAAGTAATCACACACTGTGGGCCACAGGGAGGAAGATGAAGCTGCTTCAAATAAAGGAAATGTGAACAAAATACGGTGGGGCTCCCTGAACTGACTGGAATAATGTACGCACGGTCTAAGCATTTCCCCAACCTCCTACTTTTATTTATTTCACAGCATTTTTCTAACTGGACTTGCCAGATAATAACCACGTGTACAGGGGATGGGGAAATGGCTCAATGGGTAAGAGTAAAAAAAAACCCTCCAGCATCCACATAAAAAATCAAATACAATCCTCTGCATACTTGCAATCTTATATATAACCCTAGCAGTCTAGATCCAAGCTCAATGAGAAATGCTGTCTCAAGGGAATAGGGTTCAGAGTGAGAGAGCAGAACACTTGGCATCCTCCTCTGGCTTCTGTGCACCCACAAAAACACCTGAGCTTACACAACATACACACACACAAAGAGAAAGGGGGGAGAGGGAGAGAGGGAGGGAGGGAGAGGATGAAAGGGAGAGAAAGCACGTGCATAAACACATTTTTTTAAGTTTAAATTAAAGTAAAAGAAATGTATGTTCATATGTTTTTGGAGGATACAGAAAAACGATTTAAATTTACTAAGAAAACATTTTACTTTTAGTGGTTTCTAAGCTATCTCCTAATAAAGCTAGTACTAAAAATATAGCAGCTAAGAAAAATAAGCCAGGCTGAAATGACAAAACTGTGTGCCACGCTAATTTATTTATTTACTGTGTGTGTGTGTTCACGCACAGACCGGAGGTCAAAGGACAGTTTGCAGGAGCGGGTTCTCTCCTTCCACCACACGGATTCCAGCTGTTATCCTGCGATCAAGCACCTTTTCCTTCAGCCACATCTCAGGCCACTTGATTCTCTCTGTATATGTGGTTCATGTCATAGAGGCAGAGAGTGGAATAGTATAAATACACATTGGTTATCTAAAATATAGTTTGATTTTTGCAAAATAAAAATAGTTCTTGCCTTCCTTTCTTTTCCTGTTGCCTTGATACAGCACCCTGACAGAAGCAACTTAAGGCACAAAGGGTCTATTCTGGTTCATAGCTCAGGGTACAGTTAGTTCATCATGGCAGCGGATCCCTGGCAGCAAGAGCTTGAAGTAGCTGGTCACATCAGATCCACAGACAGGAAGCAGAGGGCGATGGAAGACTGTACTCAACTCACTTTGTATACATTTGTATACATCCAAGTTCCCAGCCCAGGGAACGGTGCCGCCCACAGTGGAAGGGTCTTCTTACCTTAATTAACCAAATGGAGATAATGGCCCCACAGGCGTGCACGAGGCCCATCTCCCACGTGAGTCTAAATCTCATCAAAGTTGAGATATTATAGGATCAACTGTTCTGGGGATGGTGGTGGCAATGGCTGTACAGAAGTCCGACGCCTTTATATCACGGAGCAGTTTAAAGACTGATGTGATGGCGAATTCCACGGCACTTATAGACCTGCTGAAAGCAGAAGTCACTGTTCTGTGTCTGCGTGAAGCCATTCGCCAGCAGGCACCTCCCTTCATGTCCTGCAGCTTCTGCACCACAGCTGCAGAGCGACAGAGCTTTCATCTTTATAACAATACCGACACACTTTATGTTTATAACAATACAAACGCTTTAGCAGTCTACGTGGCGAGTGAGACCACGGAAGTCGGGAAAGCTGAAAGTTACTGCTCACGTGGCGACCTTGACAGGAAAACAAGGGCTTAAATTTAACACAGGCTGTCACAAATTCAGAACACGCTACGACAGTGTACCCTAGGGGACTGAGGCGCCTTCACCATTTAGCTCTCAATCCTGAATTTTTTGACTCCTGTATATTTAAATTCCCTTCACGCTGGGCCTGCCAGCTTCGCTTCTGCTGCTGGTCACAGAGCTCATCTCTTATCGTCTGGCAACACCTCTCCCATGAAATACTTGCTTTCTGAGCAGCCCGAGGTGTCGAGGACACTTTTAAAAGTGCTAAACAATAAAACCTGCCAAGGAGCGCTAGAAACGGAGAACCAGCCAAGCCTCTTTGATGCTGTCTTTTATGCCTGGAACAACCTTCCCACACCCACTCCCACATCCATCACGCAGGCTCCATCTCTCCCTTCACAGTTCACCTTAAGTCACTTCTCAGTGACTCCAGAACGAAGGCAGCGGTGGTGCGGCGGGGAGGAAACAGAGAGTACTCCCCACCCCGCCTCGGGAGCAAGGTCTGGGGGATCATTTATGACCGGGACCCCAATTATTACATTCATTCCACAGTTTTTCCATCCTGCCGGATGAGCTAGTGTTGCTTTCCAATGCACACCAATGTATTAACCTGCGTCTGCTGTTTCCATTTTCATGCAAGGTCCCCAGTGGTCCAGGCATGACTGACTCCTGAATGGGCTAGGGATTTAGGGACCACACTGAGTCAGCTGGGCCAAGTGTGATTCACAGACTTCCTGCTGAGAAACCTCTTCTTGGAGAGGCAAGGCTGCAGAGAACACACAGCAGTCCTCTCCACCAGCACACGTAATTCAGCAAATATTTACCAAAGACCTACTAAATGCCAGGCAGGCATAATGCCAGACACTGGGGACAAAAATATGCCTAAGACACGGACCCAGAGAAGAAACAGTCGGGGCTGCCTATAGCAACCACATTCTCAAGGAGTCATCAGAACGCTACTTAGGTAAAAATAGCAGCTTTCCCCATTTAAAAAAAAAAATTGCAGAGTACACATACGTCAGCCAGCTCCAGAGCAGGCATCACACACTGAAGGGAAGATTTGTAACAAGCCCGGTGCCATCTTTGAAGACGTTCCTCTTCAGAACTCCAGTTACCATACACTCCAACCACACCAATGTCCCAATATCCCCTAAGAGACAAAGATCAACTTGAACTGATGCACGGGAGCTTCTGAGTTCTACGTGGACATCTGAGAAGTAAGTCTCGTGATCTGCTACCACACACCTGTTGCTAACCCATGCACTAGGAGCTGCAAATCTGCCAGGAGGCAGCTCTCATTTGCAGAGGTTACCCCAGTGCCGAGCACAATGCTTGGAGTATAACAAGCAGTTAGGAACATTTCCATTGCTAGAATCGTGATTGAGCCGCCTGGGTACTACAGCAAAATCAGTGGCCGGGTCTATTACAGCTCATTTGAAGAACCAGCAGCATCTGTAATAAACAAATATTTACAGCAACTGTTCTGTGTCTCATTCTGAGGACATAGAACCCTGACTCCAGGTCCCATGGAATGTGACCATGCAGTTTCCCCAAGGGAAAAAAACTGGTTCTGGTCTCTTGTTCCACAGAGACTAAGACCTTCGGTGTCCAAATATTTTCTGTAAAAATGGCATAGGATTTGCGTAGAACCTATACACACCTTCCCATATTCTTTAAGTCACCTCTCAACGACTTACAATACCTAAAACAATGTAAATACTGTTTAAATTGCTGCTGCATTATATTGGTGAAGGAATAATTGCATGAATCAAGCTTACAATGTTGATTAAAGATACTATTTTGTACAGTGTATGTAGTCGTATCTCTGTGCCTGTGTGTGTGCATGAGTGTGGCCCAATGTGGAAGTGAGATTATCTTCTTCAATAACTCTTCACTAGATATATTGAGGCAGGCTCTCTTGCAGAACCCAGAATTCACCATTTTGGCTGTTCTGGCCAGCCACTTGCTCACTGGGTTAAAGACAGGTCATAAGATCCATCTGGTTTTTGCGTGGGTTCTGAACCATTATGCTTCCATGACAGGCACCTGCAGGCAGCTTACAACTGTTTGAAACTCTGGCTTGGGGAGATCTGGTTCCTCTTCTGACTTCTGTGCATTCCTGCACACACACGGTACACATACGAACACTCAGACACAAGCACATACACATGTAAAAAGACATTTTTTTAAAAATGGCAAAATATTTTAAAACTTCAATCGGTTGAATCGGCATACGCAGTACCAAAAGATAAAGCAGGACAATCACATCTACAGGACCCGTCAAGAGGGAGTTCAGGTAAACTGCGGTTGTAAGGGTGGTCCCTTCCTCGGTATGACTGGTGTCCCTCCCTGTAGAAAGAGATTGGGACAAAAACACCAGAGAAGATGACATGAGGACAAGTCCAGAAGAAAAAACCCAGAAGAACCTGGTTCTGCTGAGCTTTGACCCGAGACACCTCACCTCTACAATCGCAGGAACAAATGCCTCTCCTTCCAGCCATTTTCTGGGGCATCTTGCTATAGCAGCCCTAGAAAACCGACACAGATACCAAGTCCTTGTTGAGGACTGAGGTCTGGACTAGGAAATGCTCCCTTTAGAAAGTCAGAGGTGGAGCAGCAGGAAGGGGTTGGAGGCACAGTGAGGACACATCTGGCCACTTCTGGTTCAAATTTGACCTCTCGGTCAAGCCTGTTTGTCACTTCTCAGTATCCATTTTCTCCTTTAATTGCAGACATCGGATCATAAGGATTCCTGGGGCTGGGTGACCTGGGGCTTTCTATCATTCTATGGAATGATCTCACGGCTTCCTTGAGAATGATGTTGGGAAATAGCTGCCTTTCTCTGGCTACAGTGAGTCACCACAAGAGGCTCCCCACCCTTCCCATGAACACCCTCCAACAACATCCTAGGAAAGATCTTCCATCAGCATCTCCTACCACATGGGCAGAAACCCCACAACTCAGCTCCACTGGGCTGACACAGCACCGAGGGACCTCATCTTGGGGACAGCAAACAGACGCAGGGTAAAAAAAAAAAAAAAAAAAAAACCAAGAACAGACTGGCGATTGATTCTATGTGTTGTGTGACTTCAGCATCTTCCAATCAGAAAAGGGCTACTCCAGGGTCCAGCAAACAGAGATGATCACAACCACACATTAGAATGATGAAGTTTCCCTCCAGTGATTTCAGCACTAATGATTACAAAACCTGCACCATCAGTCTGAGGAAAGATAAATCAAGCACACACTCCTGGTCCAACTTCTGCAGAGATGCACAGGGAATTCAGGCCTTGTTAGCCTGAAAATTGTCTATCCATGTGGGTGGATGCTGTGGAATAATCCTTCTGTGCACTGCGTAAATTATGCCGTAATTGGTATAACAAAGAAGCTGATTGGCCAATGGCTGGAAAGGATAAGGTTTGGTATGAAAATCAGACCAAGGACACGGGGAAGAAGGGAGGAGTCAGAGGAGTCTCTAGCAGACCCAAAGAGAAGCAAGATAGGCATGCTGTACTAAGAAAAGGTATAAAGCCAAGTAGCAAAACATAGATAAAAATATGGGTTAATTTAAATATAAGAGTTAGGTAGTAAAAATTCTGAGCTATTGGCCTAGCATTTATAATTAATATTAAGCCTCTGTGTGGCTACTTGGGAGCAACTTGCAGGATAGAAACTTCTGCCTACAGGTGGAAGTATACACAATCATACCACAGAGCTTGCTATAGTTTGGACCTAGAATGTGGCCCCAAAGTACTCTGTATTGACTTGGTTGTTAGTCTAGCACTTTGGAGAAGTTACAGAACAACGGAGAGATGGAACCTACTAGGCATTCCTCTGGGCATTTGGGCCATACCCTGGAAGGGGATTGTGTGACTGAAGCCTCCCCTTTTTCCTCACCGTCCTTACTGGCTATGAGCTGAGCGGATTTTGCTGTACCACAGGTCCCTGTTATGACATGCTGTGACAGGCCAAAGACAATGGGGACAACCGAGTAGTCTATAAAAACTCTGAAACAGCGAGCCAACCTCTTTATTTTAGAAGTTGATTTTCACATGTATTTTTCTAGCAGTGAAGAAAACTGATTAACAAATGACCCCAACACCAGAGATACCAGACACTTTAAATTTTGATTTTTGGGTTGTTCTCTTGTGTTGTCTTTGTCATTCATAACCTGAGGTTCAACTATTCTCCTAAAATTATGGATTTTATCAATATTCTTCAGAAGTTGGCTCTAGTGGGATTCATTGACTGGTGGCAGTCCATAGTCATTACAAAAACCATAGTTCAAAAACAGAAATATTATAAGATTGTCTTTATTTAATTTACATAATATTTTAGCTGGCTCTGGTGGCACAGACCTATGGGTACATGGGAGTGCTTGGTGGGATGGAAGGGAAGGGTAACGTGATTTAATTACATTGTCATTTCAAAAATTAAAAAAAATTAAAAAGTTAAAATGAGAAAGTTTCCCCAAAAAGTGGGGTTTTTTGTGTGCTTGCCTTCCCCCCTCCCCCCTCTCATGTGTGTGTGTATGTATTACACTTTCTCTTCCCAGTTTGTCCTCTGGCCTCCACATGAACACGATGACAGAATGGCATGGCATGTATTGTATTCTCTCTCTCTCTCTCTCTCTCTCTCTCTCTCTCTCTCTCTCTCTCTGTGTGTGTGTGTGTGTGTGTGTGTATCTTCCATCGAGGTCATATCTGCATAGACAGGATCATAGAGCTAGCATGGCTTTTAGAATACACCTCCAGGAAAGCCTCAATCACCCCAATGGCCTCCTTTCATCCTGATGCTCTAAGTCCTCAGACCCCTCTTTATGGCTGACTCTCTTGATAGACATCGCAGACAAGCAGGAAAGACCCTACTTGCACTCCACTGAGATATAAACCACAATGTTGCTAAGCTTACACCAGTGGGTCTGTTTACCAGTTTGTCCCCGCCCCAACAATAGAGTCACACTCCCTTAGGAAATCCAAGGGTGGAGGGAGTGGATAAGCATTAGAGGGCACATGTATGTACAGACCCATGCTGACATACTCGGTGGGCTGATTCTCAGTGGCCCTGTTTGCACAAAATCTAAGAGGAGTGATCCCTTCTGTGCAAAGCCAGCAAAGCACACCGGCTTAGGGAACTCAGTTCTGCAAGGTCCACGCAGAACAGATACTGCTCGCTCAGCTGTGACGCCACATGGGAGGAAAATAAGACATGTCTTCCCTCCCCAACCTTGACATAGCAATGGTGCGTTCTTCAGAAGCGGAGTTCTTAGGCTGTGAATGGGCACGTTAAGAAGCCGCGGAATCATAAACACTTGAATATGATGTAAGGAGATGATGATACTTGGCAGCAGTTATTAAGAAACGGCAATAAAAGGGGCCTGCTCGTGGAGAGAACGAGTCTAATACAAAATGGTCAGATTGATACTTCGAAGGCTGGCTGTTAATAGAAAGAATCATAGAGAGGTTTCATTATGTAAATGGCTCATGTGCCTGCCAGAAATGTACCCGTAATCATTTGCATTTCTGCTGTAGCAGAAATTTCAAGGTATCTCACATCGGACGGCGAGGGTGCAGCATGGCTTTTATCACACAGAGAGAAGAAGGTTTAGCCCAGCTCTTCGCTGATCATTAGAATCAGTCATTAGGTACTCGGATGCGCCAGGCACAGTGCTGGCTATTTTCAATACGGCATTCCTCCGAAGCTGGATTATTCTCCACATTGTACCATTCAGAGCTCAGAGGAGGAAATCAACTTGCCTGGGATCTCACACACTACAGGGAGCAGAGGCTGGATTTGAACTCATGTCTGTTTGACGCCAGGCCCATCATACATCTTACATCTCACTGAGGCATTAATCAAGTACCCCAAGCACAATGCTTCCTTCAGACAGTCTATAGTGATTTTAGGAGTCGGGACGGGCTTAGAAAAATGGGAACTTTGAGTCACCCATGGGCACAAATCTTAATATTAAATGATATCTTCCTGGATAGTAAGTGTCATACTTTGATCAGCCCTAAATCTGCTACAAGGAATTGGCATGACACAGGTGTTATGAGTCTAAATCCTACAACCCTCCCATGATAGAGTATGAGTGACCCAATCCACCTGAAGTCTCGTGCACATTTAATATCTGTGTGTGTGTGTCTGTGATGCACATGTGTGTAACAGTGTATGTTGAGGCCATAGCTCAACCCAGGCCTCATTCTCTATGTTTCCTCCTTGGGCTTCCTCCCCAGCCTGGAGGGCTGTGAGTAGGCTAATTTGGATATCCAGCCACAAGCCCCCCAAATCGACCTGTCTCGACTTTCCCAACACTGGGGTTACAAAGCACATACCCCCACATGACGCTTTATTCACATGTGTCCTGAGGGTTGACCTGGGTCCTCACGCTTGCCCAGCAAGCTTTTTCCTGAGCTCTCTCCCCAGATTCCACTCTTCCATTCCTAAAGTCTCCAGGACACTGGCCTCACCACATGTCCTTCCGGGCTTTGTTTTATTACCCACGTTTCTCCAGGACTCTCCTTTCTTTAGTTTTGAGCAACTGAGCTGATGTCCCCAAATCCCCAGGTGATTTCAAGCCTCTCACCCAGCCATAGGGCATCCCCAGAATGGCTAGCTTCTCACCGTTCTGTTTCAGGCTCCCTGTATATGCTCCGCCCCATATATCCTTGAGGAGAATGTTTTAACAGGCAAACTACAAGCCAAGCATCTAAAGGACCATAAGAAAGCCAAGATTGGCTCCTGGTTCCAGGCCCACACTTGAAAATGAGCGTGGGCTTTACTGTACCCATCAAGCAGTAATATATGCTCCCAGTGAGTCTCTTCCTTTGGTCACACCCTCTTTTTTATCAATGAAAAATGTCTGTGCACATGATCTCTATTCCCATTCATTGTTCTTTTCCCACAGAAGTGCCTGCCCCTGGCACCGCATGCCCTTGGTGTCCCGTGGGGATAGCACAGTGGGAGAGGGACTGAAGCAGTGTGCTCATCCTTGGGCTGCCTCCACAGTGCTCACTGGTAGACAGCACCACGCAGCTATAAGGACCACTTCTGAAAATTGTGTGCACGCGTCTGGTAAGT
Source organism: Alexandromys fortis (assembly GCF_014885135.2). Lineage (NCBI taxonomy): Eukaryota > Metazoa > Chordata > Mammalia > Rodentia > Cricetidae > Alexandromys > Alexandromys fortis. Next base: position 27,439,532 of record NW_026067927.1, read on the forward strand.
CCGTAGTGGTACTGTGCCCTAAGACTTAAAGAAAGAAAGAAAAGACTGCTCACCAATGTTCTCATTTGAATTCCTATGGACAAGCTTTTTTCCACTGACCAAGAACCTATCTTAATCTTTCATTTAGTCTAGGATAGCGGTACTAGATCATAGGGACTCTTAGAACGGGGGTTTCATGATTGTAGAGACTTTCACTACTGTGCTCCCCAAGGTCGGGGAACCTTAATAAAGAGAAAATAACAACATAAGACTTGCTATGCTAGCATGCTAAGCCTAGAGTCTCACACATAGCAACCTCAATGGAAACTTCTGAAAATGAGAAATTGTTTGCCAATTTTAAGTTTAACAAAAAAAATTTTTTTTTAAAGTGGAAAATAGGTGATCAACAGTCATTTTATTTTTGGAATTTTTTTTTAAGTATCTTTTGTTTCTTTTTCTTTTCCTTCCTTCCTTTTTTTCTTCTCTTTCCTTTTTTCTCTTTCTTTTCTTTTTTTTTCTTTTCTTTTCTTTTTTTTTTTAACCAACAGCCACTCAGGAGGCTGATGTAGGACGAGTCGAAGCTCACAGTATTCTACAGAATGAGCTGAAGGCTAGCCTGGGCAACTTAGCAAGGTCCTATCTCAAAAAATAAACTTAGGCCTGAGGATGCAACCACGAGAGAGTTCTATAACACACAGAAAGACCTGCATTCAACTTGACTAGAGAACAGCCAGCAAAGCCAACAAAGAAATCCTCATAGTTCCAAAATTAAGATGTCCATTCTATAAGGTTCTCATTTGGTAGACTGTAAATGTAAGATGTTGCCATATTCCAAACAAAGAGCGTCATATGAAGAATAATAAGAGCTGGAGAAATGACTCAGCAATTAAGAGTACTGGAGGCTTCTGCAGAGGGCCCACACCTGATTCCCAGCACCCACAAGGCAATTTACAGAGGTCTCTAACTCCAGTCCGGGGCATCTGCTGCCCTCTTCTGGCCTCCTTGGGCACTGCATGCATACAGTTTATCGTCATACATTCATGCAAAATGTACATACGCATAAAATAAAATGAAAATGAAAAAATATAATTTAAAGCCAGACAGCAGAATACAACTGCAATTCAACACTTCTGTAACTGAGGCAGGAGCATTGCTGGGAAGGTCTAGGCTAGCCTGAGCTACATAGCAAGGACCAGGCCAGCCAGTGCAGCCCGGAGAAATCTCTCTGGTGTTTCACTTTCCTTTTCCTGTGTTGGAAGGGAGAGTCCTAGAAACAAAATCCGACTACCTATATTCTTCTTCCCTGAAATAATTTTCACTTCACACACCCAGGTCCTGTCCGTGTGTGTCTACCTCTCTGAGTCTGAGTCAAGTCTCTTACATGGCTGCGGACCACCCGCCATTACTGCACACACGTGTCTGCCAACATGCACCATCAACCTCTCCTCGTCCCAGAGACTCCTTCCTTGTGTGACAGGTACTGCCCGGGCAAGGCAGACAGTGTACAGGAAAAAGTGCTTTTATTTGCCAAGCTGTCCAGAAGGGCTGGCTCCACACAAGCCCTGAGCTCTTCCCACTGAGGACAGACCAAGTATCAGGGCTGGAAGCTGGTGACAGCTCAGAGGAGGCGGTGAAGCTCCTGTCACTCAGGGAAGGCCACCAGAGTGACACTTGATTTACTTTGCAGACTAAGGCATTAAGATGCATCTTCACTTTCTGGTGAGATTTTTCTAAGGTTCTAACTTGCTACTAATTCTAGCAAGGAGCTAAGGAATAACCTGTCACTCTTCCCTTTCTACCACCTGGGTGCCATCAGAGGCAGGGGCATTCCTCAGCCCAAGGGAACAAACCTGCAGGTGGGATGGGGTGGGGGTGGTGACTGATCTGCAGGGATGGGGCCATGGTTTGGTTTCGGGGAAGTGACTGACCTGGGACAGGTGGCTCTTGGTGTTTAGCCCTCACAGCTTAAACATAACTCCTGCTCCAAAGGCCCTTTGGGCATCTTCATGCAACTAGCTTTTTATCCTCCGTTGCTGCATTTGCGAGGGAGGGTCTGCCTAATGTGGTCCAGGCTGGCCTTGAGCTCCTTGCTTCCACCTCCTGCTGGCTAGGATTACAGGTATGTGAACTATGCCCGCTTTATGCTCTGCTGGGGCTAGAAGCCAAGACTTCACACTTGCTAGACAAGGACTCTATTAACTAAACTGTATCCTGCCCTGGTTCTTTCTTCTTACAAAAATCACGTTATCCCTTAATCCCATCCAAACCTACCCCGTGTAGTTCTGGGCTCGACATCATCAGTAGATAGGGTTCTCAGTTAACACCAATTTGGATTCCTCTATAGGATAAAACTCAGTCCTCATAGGCCTCATGCAGAGGCCTGAGCAAACAGCTTCTCTGTTCTGGACCTCAGTTTCCTCATCTGTAATGGAGGGCAATGAACTGTCTTGAGATTAGCTATCTGATATGTGTGCGGCACACACACGTTAAGTGTACATTATACACTCAGCACAGGACACAGATACACCCTAAGCACACAGAAAATGCCTGCTATCAAGAGCTCAGCACAATACCTGGATGTGTATTTAGCATTCAAAAGAACCTAGCGCTTTTCTAACCACTAGTATTAACACTATTGCTCTACCACTTGACTTTAGAGTTCCCTTGGTTGCCATCACTTATCATTAAACTCTAGGGACATGGGGCTACTCTAACACACTGCCTAGAAACGGAGGTCAGTGGGAAGTAAGTAATGCCCCGGCTAAGACTCCAAGTTCAACCTCAACCTCTGCGACCGAAGACAGCCCTCGTTCAGCTGTGCAGAGCTCCGGGAAAAACAGATCTAAGGTGGCTGATTCTTTATGCAGGACCTTGAGAATGACTGTGCCTGAATCCGCAGGAGGAGTCAACTCAACGGGACTTCAGAGTGACAGAGACAATCGACCGGGCCCCTGGGCTTCCAGAAACATCTGGAAGACATGAGCAGGTGTGGAGTGGGAAGCAGGAAACCAAGAAGCGCAGAGGACAGATTCAAATCTAAGGCTCTGGAGAAGGAGTAAGGACACCGTTGTGGTTGGAAAATATGGTTTCTAGGGAAGTGTTGTCAAGATGCAAGCAGAGCTCAGTCTGGCTTTCTCTTAAAAGACATTGTATCACAGAGAAAGCACCCTGAGGCATAGCTTGTGAGGGTTCTTTAAAAGAATGTGTGTATCTAGGGGAATGTAAGCATGTTTGGGTGCATATGTGTGTGCATGGATGTAGAACCTTCTACCTTATTGTGGAGGGGGATGAGTATCTCCTTGGGAGCCAGAACTCATCGATTCAGCTAGGCTGGCTGGCCAGCCATCAAGCCCCAGAGATGCACCTAGATCTATGCCCTAGCACTTGGCTTTATGGGAATGTGTCACCACTCCTGGGTTTTTTAAAAGAGGTTGTTGGGAATTGAATGCATGCCTTCATGCTTGCATGGCTAGCATTTTGCCATCTCCTCCATCTTGCCACCCACACCATCACCGTGGTCCCACTTCTAGGGACATTTATACCCTGCTTTTGTCTCTCACATAAATCTGCTGTCTCTTTTACCTGAGACACCAGAAATTCCTTTCTTTGAAGGGATCCCTCCAAGCATGGCCTAAAGGCCTTGGCCTTCTTCTGAGGGAGGAAACAGATCCCAGGGAGAGGAGCAGCTTTCCCCAGCTCCTAGTGTTAGTAGTGAAGACCCAGGAACCGAAACCCACACTGTTAACCAACTTCTTCCTCCCAAGCCATCAGGTTCCCCATTCCCCATCAACTTTTCCCTGCTTGTTGGTCTCATTCCCCAACCCTGTGTGGCTGCTAAGTCACGGAGATGTGTTCTGCTGCCAAGCAGGCCACTGGGGCAGACTTAACCCGGGCTGAACAAAGCACATGAGCAGTTCTCTTGGCAGGAACCCTGCTCCCCGTCACACATGGGGACCTGCTGCCCGCACACCCTGTCAGTCCCTCTCACAGCGACAACACCACATCGGCCTGGCCTATACGTATCCATCACCAGAAAAAGAGCCAGGCTTCCGGACCCGATTCTTACACAGTTAGGTGGTGAAGAGTCCTGGGTGGAGGAGGGCTTAGGAGGCGACAAAATGATCATAAAATCCCTACAGTTAGCTACCATAGCATTTAATTGACTGATAAATTGTACTACCAAATAAATGCTTGATTCCATCTTGTCAAAAACAGGTTTATATTTTCAGAGTCTTTTCTATCCCAAAGTTGTTCCTGTAGGAAGTTATCACTTCTTGGTTATTGGGTACATTTAAAAAAAAAAAATAACCTAAATTAAATTAGCCTTTCTACCAAACAACAGACTATGAACGTTAAACGAACTCTTTGGGGAAAAAAAAGAAAGAAAGAAAACACCAACTGTGCACACTAGAAATCAACAACCCTTCCACAACAGGCCTTTGGAACAAGCGATTTCCGAGCAGGGAAAGCCACGTTCAAGTTACCACCTTGGGTGGAAGAAAAACCAGTGCCTCACGCAAGAGCAATGAATGACTCTTTGTGGAGGTGGAGCGGGCCGAGCTAAGGAGCCGTCCTGTTCAGTTGTGCGCAACTCGTAAGCAAGCCCTGCTATCCTATACCCGACTCGAACTGAGGAGAAAGTGTCAGATGGGGGGATTCCCTGGAAAATGGGAGTCATGCTGATGATTCACCAGGTTGGAAAATTCACAACACAACCACGATGAGTTAACAGGAGCTCCTTACTTGCTAAGTACCTAAGATCTATGTTTCCTTGTAAACACCTGGTGGCGGGAGAGGCCACGCAGCTCTTTTAATTTCCTATTTTGCAGGCTGGCAGGATTTTTTTTCCTTTGCTTTCTTTCTTTTCTTTTCTTTTTTTTTTTTTAAGTTTCACAAACTAGTATGAAAGAAAGTTGAATATATCTAATTAGCATATGCGTAGGCACGGCTCATGCATATTCATCACCAGGGAAGGCTTCAGTCTACCAGGCCTGAAGCTTACTTATAAAGTTAGGCAAGGGGTTGGAGGGCGCTGGGTAGAGTCAGCCTTTATCAGTAACAGCTTACCACATTATCATAAGTATCAGCACAGGGTTTCCAAAGGGCTGTGCAAGGCTTTGGGGCTGGAAGACCCCTAACTTCAAGATTCTGCCCAGCCTATCCCACAGGCACAGAGCTGCACAATCTCAAGGACAAAGATTCCTGTCAGCCGCCAAGATCTTATTACCATTAGTGTTTTGTCACCGCTTAGTTACCGTAAAGTCTTCAGTACACATTTTTGCTGACCTCAAGTGGCCAAACAGAAGTGTTTACCTGCTGTGTTCTAGCTAAGCTGTTAATGAATGCCATGTGTAACTTGCTTGCCTATCAAGAAAACCTGTACTCCCCTGCCATTCCTTACAACAGCAAAGCAGAGTTTGTGGAGACCCATCTTCAGGGCCCGCGGAGAGTACTTCGGATGAACACTGTGGTGCAACTAAGGTTAGTGGCTATAACCAAAAGCAGAAGTGATAATGACGTATGTGATAGCCCTGCAACCGGTCCGAGGAGAGGAGAAAGCCCTTCAGGACACTCTGCTGTTTCTGCATCTTTATCTAATGCCTAAAATCCAATCCACTTAGAACATTCCAGTGCATTTGGTTCCACAGTGCTGGGGATCTACACGGAAGCAGGTGCTCTACCACTGAGCTGTGTCCCTCCCCTTCCAGCACCTCTCACTAGCGACTAGAGCACAAAGCAAATCTCAAAGTCCGCCGACTTCAAATCCAGCCAGACTACCCTTTTTCCCAGAGGAACAGCATGCATATTAAAGACGCTTGGAAAACCACAGGCTGTGGGGAGTTGAGTTGAAGCTCTGCCTTAGTGTTGCCTGAAGTCATTCCAAACTCAATTCGTTTTCAGGAAGGAGAAAAAGGCCCTTCTGGGTTCTTTTTCTTAGTGGTTTTTAGAGCTTCGGTGTAAGGGAAGTGCAGCTCCAATCAGTGATGCTATCTGCTCTCAGGGACTTCTGGAAACAGCACATTCACTCGCACTACTTTTAATTGTGGCTCATAGGAGATGCAAATAGAAGAACGGTGTTCGCCTCTACTACAGATGCACTTCTGCTCTGGCAAAGAGGAATGCGTCTGCTTTGAGTCACATAGGCACCCGTGGGGAAGGCTGTGATTCACTCATTTTCAAGGGTAAAATCACGCGTCGCTGCCCATTGCCAGGCAGGTAGACAGAGCAGGATTTGTTAGGAAATGAACACAAAGGGGAATAAATGCATGTCCTGTGGAAGCCAGTCCCTGTAGAGCTCCGAACACTTCCTAGCAGGCATTGCAGACATGCAAGCCGGATCGGAGAATATTTCAAATAATTCAGGCCAAATAGGGGTTGAAAGACAAAAGGAAATCAGAGCCAACGATGAACAGGAAGGAACATGAAATGCCACAGCAAAAGCAGGGCAAGCTTTTGTTTGACAACTGCTATTTTCTTCAGCTAACAAGAAGAAATGTTGAGGCCCTTCTCCCTCTATTAGATTCTATTAGAGCCTAGTTTCTGAAATTAGAATGGGATTCATAATATATTAGTAATTATTTATACAATCTGTATTGATAGCAAACGCTTCCCAAAATAAAACCCTATTCCAAACACTGCTTTAGAAACACTGTATTAAACAAGCGAGCTCAAAACCAGTAAGAGTGGTCAATGGTTGTAATTCTAGCACTCAAGAAGCAGAGGCAGGAAAATCTGAGTTCAAGGCCAGCCTGTGCTATACTGTGAGTTCTAGGCTTGCTCGTGCTACACAATATGACCCTGAATTAAAGAAAACAAGCAAACAAACAAATAAAACAACAACAGAAAGCCAACAACAACTAAAGTTAGGAGCCAAACCAAAAAAAGACAAATATTGTATGATTTTGAGTGATATCTTTAATAGCCAAATACATAGAAACAGAAAGTTGAATAGGGGAGTCAGGTACCTTTAACCTCAGCTCTCTGCATGAAGAGGCAAGTGGAGCTCTGTGAGTTCCAGGCCAGCCTGATCTGCATAGTTCCAACCCAGTCTTGTCTATAGAGTGAGATCCTGTCTTAAACAAACAAAGAAAATAGGAAAAAGAAAAAGAGAAGGGGCTGGAGAGATGGCTCAGAGGTTAAGAGCACTGACTGCTATTCCTGAGGTCCTGAGTTCAATTCCCAGCAACCACATGGTGGCTCACAACCATCTATAGTGAGATCTGGTGCCCTCTTCAGGTCTGCAAATATACAGACAGACAGAACACTGTATACATAATAAATAAATAAATCTTTATCATCCTGAAAACAAAATAAGAAAAAGAGAAGGAAAGAAGAGTAGAGGTCTGCAGGGACTGGAGGAGGGAAGAGTAGGAAATTCATGGTCCAACTGCTACAGTTTGTGTTTGGAATAATGAAAGTCTCAGAAATGGATTGCAGATGATGGATGTTTCACACTGGAAATGTGCACAATGCTACCGAATGTATAAGACTTATACTTAGCAATAGTCTGAACAGTATGCAGGCTTGTACACACATGCTCGTGTGTGTGTGTGTGGTTGGTTTTCTGTATCCATGATGACTGTGTCTGCCTCCATATATTTAACCAACAGCAGACAGAAAATACCTATGAAAAAATTTACAACTATAGTTTCAACATAGAGGTGTTTTTCTTGTCATTATTCTCCTAACAATACTAAATAGCAACTGTTTTCATAAGAGTGACAGTGTTTTAAATATTGTAAGTAATCTAGAGATGCATTAAAGTATAGGAGGGATATGCCTCTGTGTGTGTGTGTGTACATATATAATGAAATGTAACACAACGACAGAGCACTGACCTAGCACGCATGAAGACTCGGTATGGTATGTGGTGGCACATGTTCATGACTGAAGTGGATAAGCTAAGCACCTGCAAACCTGCACCAGCAGGGTTACGACACACAACCCTCAAGTGAAATATACTCAAGGGGCTTGACATTTTAGCAAATTTTACAGCAGATTGACGTCACGGCACAGACGACTCAAAAATTTGCCTAGTAGAATATAATATAAACCTAGTATAGCTTTAGGTCAAGTTTCTATAATAATATCTTGTTGCTTCACTGGCCATGACGTTTGATAGAGTGAGCTAAGCTTCCTCTTCGAACTAGGCAGCCTTGGGAAGCCATCACTGCATTGCTTGTTGCTATGCATCTCAGAGCTATAATGAATTTGGATTCAATTGGACGGAAGAAGCAAAGTGCTTGCCTTAAATATCCAGGGCTCCTGCTAGGCACTCACTCCCAAATCTATTTACTGTGAAGGGCAGGCTCACTTTGCAGGCTCAGGCTAGGATGCTGGGCTCATACCAGTGGCTAATTTGACTGCCTCCTGCCAATGGCCACCTGCCAGCAGCATCACTTAGACTAACGCTGGTCCTGAGGACAGCTGAAAACAATTTCTTTCCCATCAACCCCTGCAAAGGCGATCACGTCCTTGTGGGGCTTCAGTGGAAAGCAAGGCGCTATCTGCTTAGCAACAAGAGCTTAAGCCAGGAGAAGAAATCATCGTGTAGAGACCGAGAACAGTGGGCAGACTAGGGCTTGGGGTTTGAATCCTAGCATCACAAGCTACAAGCTGGGTCACACTCTCCAGTCCCAATGGCCCCTTCCATGATACTAACATATAACTTAAATGTAAAAGTTACAGATCTGTTTTTAAGACACTCAGTGAGGATGTAAGATAAGCCATGTACAAGAGCAATTTAATATAATAACTGGGCAGGGAAACGTGCAAAGGGCATTTTCCAAAGATTTGTTGTAGATGTTCTGAGGGCAGGTTTTTCCAGTTTTTGATGTTGTTGTAAGAAGCCATTACCTATGCTTTCAGAAGGAACCCAAATAAACTCAATGGTTCACTAAGTTAGACTTAAATGAAATAATTTCTTTGGATAGTTATAGGTGTTCTCTCTGGGTGAACAGACATTTTCCCACATCTCCCCAGGAAAAGCCATGCAATGGTTTCTTGCAATATCTCCCAGTGCCCTCATTAGACCAGTTACCCACAGGTCTGCTTCTCTTATCTCGTGGGGCTCACCCACTCCTTTCCCTGAGTGAGTACTGAACTACATTTGAAAGGAGATGCTCAGAACAAAGTGGAAATTTTTATTATGAAGCAACTAACCAAACACTGTGAAAATGTTCAATAACAACAACAATAAACCCCCCAGCATGGGTTTTACAGCTCTGGGAGGTAATATCTTCTTTTCCTTATCTGGGATGGATAAACTGAGGCTCAAAGAGGCTAATGACTTGCTCAACATGATGCATTCAAGTACTCTGTCTGTACACAGGCTGTACAATTAATCTTGATGGACAGTTTAACAGGAACTGGAGTCACCTAGGAGACACACTTCTGGGCATGTCTGTGACGGTGTTTCCAGAGGAACTTAAATGAGGTGGGAAGACACCCTCCCCTGGGAACATGGGTGGTATCCTCCCATGGGCTGGGGTCCCCTGATGAATAAAAAGGAGAGAGTGGACTGCCAGAAATCATCTCTGCTTCCTGGACACAGTCATACTCCTGTCACCCCTGCTTTGAGCTTCTCTGGCTGCCAGGCCTTATTCATCATGGCTGGCTGTCCCCTCAATCCATGAGCCAAAACAAGCCCTTCCATCCTTGCTGGCTTTGTCAGGTCATCTTCCATAGCCATGAGGACAGTAACTCATCCACAGATCCTAGTTCCTTTCTCTTTTACACGTTCCCCAATCAAAGCTACTCGACCAGACGTTTTAGGGATGGAGTTAACTGGAGATGGAAATCAGGGTCTTATCCTACTCACAGACACTTATGTCCATGCTAACAAAAATCGGGCATCCCTGGATCAGCTGTAGCCACAATATCACCATACGGATTGGTCTAGACAGTCTGTAGAGGGCAGTTTTGGATGAGAGCCTCCTCTCTTGGGAAGCAGCTGAAGCTGTCATGAAAATGGCAGGAATCTGTTGCCTTCCTGGGCGTTTGTCACTAGGTGTTTGGGATCAAAAAAGAGTGATAGAAGAGTCAGTTCCTCCTCAGAAAGGATACATGGTAACAGATGGCTCAGCAGGTAAGTGCTTGCTGCCAAGGCTGACGACCTGAGTTCGAGCCCCAGGACCTATATGGTTGTAGGAAAGCACTAACGCCTGCAAGTTATCCTCTGACCTCCACTCTGGAGCTCGCGCACAACCGTACACGTGCCCACACAAAATAAACAAACACATCAAAATACCGAGAAAAGAAAGCGAAAACCGTGAGTTTTAGTGCTTCGGCGGCGTGAAACAGACAAGCATCAAATTCTACGAAATGCTATGAAATGATGTGATGCTTAATGTGTCCGAGCCAGTCTGTAATCAGCACAGGAGGACTGGCTCCTTGATTCCTCCAGGCACAGATCACAAAGACACAGGAGGCTGCAGCAGAATGACACCTGGGCAAATTTCAAGGTGAAAATTATCTTTTCTGACTCACTGATGCAAACTGAAGAACTAACAGGAAAAATCTGCTTGTATGTATCTGTTGTACATAGAATTGAGCACACACACACATATGAAAATATATCTTAAATATGAGTGAGTACATCCCATGTTCTTCTTTTTGGGTCTGGCTTACCTCACTCAGGATAGTGTTTTCTATTTCCATCCATTTGTATGCAAAATTCAAGAAGTCCTTGTTTTTTTACTGCTGAGTAGTACTCTAATATGTATATATTCCATTCTTTCTTCAGCCATTCTTCCACTGAAGGGCATCTAGGTTGTTTCCAGGTTCTGGCTATTAGAGAATAGGGATGTTCTATCGGGAACTCACCAAGGCCAGCTGGCCTGGGTCTGAAAAAGCCTGGGATAAAACCAGACTCGCTGAACATAGCAGACAATGAGGACTACTGAGAACTCAAGAACAATGGCAATGGGTTTTTGGCTTTGTGGGAGCCTAGGCAGTTTGGATGCTCACCTTACTAGACCTGGTTGGAAGTGGGTGGTCCTTGGACTTCCCACAGGGCAGGGAACCCTGATTGCTCTTTGGGCTGACGAGGGAGGGGGGCTTGATTGGGAGAGGGGGAGGGAAATAGAAAGCGGTGGCAGGAAGAGACATAAATCTTTAATAAATAAATAAATTAAAAAAATATATCTTAGAAGACATGTAACTGCAGTCTGGAGAGATGGCTCAGTGCTTAAGACCCCTTCCTGCTCTTCCAGAGAACTGGAGTTCAGTTCCCAGCACCTGTATTGGGGTCGGGGTGGGACTCACAATTCTCTGTAGCTCTAGCCCCACAGGCAACAACACACACATATACATACACATAAATTAAAATAATAACATCTTTTTTAAATGCATATAATATGCCTCACAGACTCACTGTCAAAAAAAATACAAACACCTTGTTTAGAATACAAGATGTGAGTTTTTTGAGTGGCATTTTTTAATGTGATATTTAAAAGAAAACAGTCCTACTTCTTTCATAAAGAAACTCTTGTAGAATAAAAATTAATTTTGGAGAAGACCTTTCATTTACTTAAGCCAAGATTTTTTTTTTCTCCTTTGGTATTTTAGCCAAATAGAATTCTTAGAAATGGGGAGGAGAAAAAAAAAAAAAGCAACAAGCACACTCCTAGAGCAGAGTAGCCTTTCAAAACTGAAAATGTTACGTCAACCTTTTTAATGCTATCCAGTCTTGACTTTTTAAATTCCCTTTAAAAAATCCCACAGTCACAATGCAGCCAGCACAGCATGTACCCTTCGTCTAGATCCTTGGTGCGGTGGATTATCATCATGCATGTCACAGAATGCTACAAAGGTAGCTCCGGGTAACTTCACAAAGATGCTTGCAATAGAGTAGAATCGTTTCTCTCTGCTGTTAACTTTTTATAGCACCAATGGTTTAACTTAGGCTGTTTGGTTTAAATAATTTAACACTAAATCCAAGCATTTTCATAAAATTATTTAGTCAAAAGCAACTTTTTACAGTTTTTGAGAAACGGTAACAGGCATTGGGAAATCTGGCCAGTGGTCGAGTGCTTGCCTAGTGTGTAGGGAGTCCTGGGCTTAACCCTTAGCCCTGCCTAAAGTCCAGACATAGGCACACACCTGTAATCCCAGAGTTTGACAAATGGCAGCAGAATGATCAAAAGTTCAATGTCATCCTTCACACTATCAAGATGGAGGGCAGCCTGGGCTTCATGAGCCCCCGTTTCAAAAATCACCAGCAGCACCAGAGAAGAATACCTTTGAAGGTGCCATTGGAGTCCAGGCAAGTGATGCTGAAGCCTAAGAGATAACAAGGCCAGGGAGCAGAAGAGATGGAATATCTACCAGGACAAACCACCGCCCTGTGAATGAAGGAAGAACAGGAAGAGGATGTGCCCATCAGTGGACAGGGTTCAAGTTGCCCATGGAGTCTGTGTCTCCAAATGAGAAGTCCACGGAAGCAGATGGGATAACCTCAACTTCAGATTTAGCCTCAAGTTCAAAGGGTCCATGTGATTTCTGATTGGAGCCATATGAGGGGATCTGTAAATAACTGAGTTTGGAATCTGAAGAAATGGAAATGTTAATGATATTCACTGGCACAGAGTGGACACACACACACACATGCACACACACACACACACACACACACATGCACACCAAGGAAAGCATGCAAAGTAACAGGACGTGGTTTTTCTCATTTCTTTCAGTGATATCTGCACAGGCAGCAGCAGTTAAAATTCTAATTTATTTTTGGTGCACAGAAAATACCTCCCTTCAAAGCTCTCAGATTGTCACTGAAGAAGAGGATGCATCAAATCAGTCTACCCTTGCATCACTGATCTAAGAAAACCCATTGCATTTCCTGGACTGGTGTGGTTTCATTCAAAGCGAGATGTAACGACACAGCTTCTTGGGACGACTTCAACTATTAGGAGCTTGCTATGACATTGGCTAGAAGAGTGAGTCCTAACACATCTATCAGCGGGCAGCCTGGGTCCTGCTTTACAGAATACTGACTTGGGTATGTGAGGAGCCACACTCCTCTATGCTGAAACACATCTAGAATGTTCTAAGGTAGTCTGTAGTAAGAGCAGTGAGTTCACTGGCTCTTGTTTTGAATTTTCTGTTTCTTACTTCTCAGCCCAAACTCACCTTAAACTCACTATGAAGCCCAAGCTGGGTCCAAACTCAATGGCAATCCTCCTGCTTCAGCCTCCCAAATGCTGAGATTATGGGCATGTGTGGCTCTCGGGGGTTCTTTTCCTACTTATGCCTGCTTACTGGTTTTCCCAAACCAGTACCTAGGATGAGTATTGCTTTGGAAATCAGGCCACTATCAAGGCCACCCCATGTTAAGTGGCCTGAAGCCACACGGGTTCTCAGCTGGTAAGACTGGCTTTTCTTTAGAATTTTCTTCCACTTGTAAGAAAATATGGATTCTAAGAAGAAAATAATCTATGTGCTATTAAAGACCCCCAAACCAGAAATGCTAGGCCAGATGTGGTGGTGCACACCTGCAATTCCATCCCATGATTCAGGTGCAGAAGGGTCACTACAAGTTTGAGGCCTGCATGCTTTACATAACGAGTTCTAGGCCATTCATGGCTACACAGCCAGACTTTGTCATCTGATACTAGAATAAAACCTCAAGTTTTAAGTTTTCTTTAATTGGCTATTCCTCTACCCAAAAGCCCTTTAAAAAAGGCTCAGATATATGTGTGCAACCAACTGTTAATTCCTATTCTGCAACTGACAACTGGGACATGTCTCGTCTGTGTTATGGAACATTTCTCATACCTACCTCAACTTGAATGAAAAAAAAAAAAAACCACCACTCGGGGAAATCCACCAGCTCTCCATGAATCTCATGTTCAAGAGTCTCATGTGCCCTTGGTCTTGCTTTAGGAATCTATGCTTATTTGTCCGTGCTTAGCTGAGACTATGAGAAGAATCTAGCTGGATAGACCTTTTCTCTTCCTAATCTCCTAAACAGAATGAAAAGACAAAAAGTGTATCCCAGCCACAGAGTGTCTGTTTAACATGCATATGGCCACTGGCTCCGTTACAACATCAAAACTAAAACTGTAATGAACACTTGGAAGAATATGCTTTTCCAACATGGTCCAACATGGTACTTGAGTGTGTCTTCTCACATGTTATTCATGAACAGCATGACTTCTTTTGGGCAAGCCTGTGGCTAAGTGATAGGTGAAAATGCAAAGAATGCAAAAAAATTTCAAACCTGATCTTAACTACATAGCTCAGGCTATCCTCTGTCTCAGTCTCCTCAACACTGGGATTATGGGTATGTAGCACAACACCAGCATCAAAATAATAGATAGATAGATAGATAGATAGATAGATAGATAGATAGATAGATGCATTTGGTCATTGTGATATTGTGAAATATATATTTGCTGTTTGTCTCCATTTCCTGGCTTACAACCTTTAAAATTCTTGGAAGTAATAAGTCTCCTTTGATTCTGGAATTAACTGACTGACCCTAGCTATCCCACAGCTTCAGTATAGAACATACTGAGGCGAGATTTGAGGGTTAGGTCAGTTAGCTTCTCCCCCACTCTCTGGGAGGAGGAAGAGAAAACTGAGTCGATCATCTGATGCCAGTGAGTTTACCGAGTGTGCCCAGGCAGTAAGGCTTCCTTAAAAACTCAAAGAGGCAGAGTCTGTGAAGCATTGAGACATTAGGAGGATCCCGAAGGTTAGCCTGCCCAGAGAATGTTGAGGCTCTGCCCCTTCTCTTTCACCTGACACCATACAGCTCTTTGTCCTGTTTTTCACCCGTATCCTTTGCGACACCACTTACAACATGTCAGTATGATTCAGCAGTGGCATACGGCAGCGCTATAGCTGTAAAGAAGTATTTGCTTGAATTCTGTGTGTCAGTCTAGTAAATTCATTCAAACCCAGGGAGGAAGTCCAAGGAACTCCCCCCCCCTCCACACACACACACACACACAAACACACCTTACATCTGGTGGGCCAGCAGCTCCAATTAAATAACCCACTGTGACTTAAACATCACTACAGGACTGAGCCCTCACCTCCAGGATCTTATCTGTGTATTCCTCACAGATGTGTTCTGTATTGTAACAGATGGTAGGAGAAGCAGAGTTTGCTTTTCTCTATACCTGCTCAGCAATGGTTATCTCAACAGGTATGTCCATCCTGATGGCCCCAACTCATCCCTTCCTAGAATAAGGAGACCATTATGTGTTCTTCTGTAAGATATACCCACCAGGGCTGCATGCAGACTGTTGTGGAGTTCTGCCAGAAGCACGGATAGCACAGATTCCTTTGGAATCAAGCCAAGTCAAGTTGACTGCCCCCATGGTTCCAGAATGGGGGGGGGGGCAGAGCAGGTGGAAGAGGGACAGAGGAGTCAAATGTCACCACCGCAATCTGTTAACATGTGATTCAAACCCAGAGTCTGCCGAGTCTGCCACTAGCCCCGTGGAGCTTTGATGTGTGGCCACTAAGGCTTGACTTTGTCCTTTCCAGTGACAGGGTGCCTCTCCCGCCACCCAAACTGACCACTTGCAAGTTCCAACAGCTGAAAGAAATGGCACTTGGAATAAACCGCCGAGGGCAGCTGGTGTGGCCTTGGGAGCTGGCTGGTCTTTTGTGGCTTTCCTCCAGCTGCCCAGCACAGAGCCGATGTCCCCTATATCAGACCTCAGTCGAAGCTGTTGCCATTTCAAGGGACAGAGGAAAGAAACATTGAAGGCCCAGAAAAGTGGGCGCTTTGTGTGTTTTGCTGGAACTGGGTTCTGAGAGTTCATAGACAAAGGTGACTTTCCATCCCCCAAGGGTGAGGCAATCAAAGTAAATGTGAATCTCACGGTGGTTGCTGCCTACATCGACAAGAGAGCATTTCCTGGGAACCTTCCTTGTACTCGGACCCTGCACCCTTTGCTGCGGGAAAGAGGCCAAGGACAATGTTCACAGTCTCTAGACAGTTGTTCTAAACTTCAGTAGGCAAAGAGGTGGGATGAGCCTTCTGAGCTCTGCATCCCCCAGAGACTCTGATTCCTTAGGCCTGGTGGCCCTGTGTCCATGACAACCGCATCCTGGTGAATAGGATGCAGGAGGCCCTGAGATGAGACCACCACTGAGAAACATTAGAGTATGATCTGGGTGCTGTCCTATAGCAGAAGTCGGAGACCCAAGTGGGGTGACAGCAAACACATAGCTCTAATGCAGCACCTGTGGGTGTCAAAGACACTCCTCGAGAGGGCAGGTAGACTGAATTGAGACCTGAGAACTTATGAGGAGAGCTTGGATTTCTGATAGGCAAGCTTTGTCTATAGAAAGCCCCCGGCTATGTCTTCAGTGGGTTTGTGATTCACCATAGCCCATACACACAGTAGACCTATGCAGAAAGAGATAGGGGCTAGGGTACCCCAGCAGACAGAAAGGCCACTTGCTCTCTGGAACACTCATAACCTAGCATCCCCAGATCAGACCGAGTTTGCAGTGTCACTCTGCTGAATTCATGTGGTTTCCTGCATCTCATATCTTAACATTTGTTAGAGAGAGAAAACGATGCTCTGAAACCCAAATACTGTGCTGCTCGCTCAGAGGCAGACAGCTGCTAACGAGAGTGACATGTGACCATCATTTCAACTGCTGCGCACAGCTCAGCTTCAGGAAGGAGATGTTTAGTAAGAAAGAAAGCCAAAACATTCTTCTCAATGGAAAACAAAGTTTGGGGCTCCACAGAGTGAAGGATCTTGTACTCAGTCAGTTACAGAGAGATAATAATCTAGGGCCTCGATAGGGGGGAAAAAACAGACAAGAATGTAAAAAAAACCTAGTCTTGTTTTATTTTAATATAAAATTCACGAAACACTCCTTTATTAATGTCGCAAGGGAATTAAATTATTAACTACAGAATCTGAAAGTCCTGCTTCACCAAAAGACAATGGAGATAAGAGTCCCCCAGGGGCTGGACCTTTTCTTCCACCCTGGCTAGGCGAATGACCTCTCTCACTCCCTGCAAATGATAGTTTGCCCCAGGCACACAGTAAATTCCACTGAAGAGAACAGAAGACTACTGATTATTTAATGGTACTAGATTGAGCTTTCAATTTGCAGGAGTCCAGGGAAATCATCCTGGCGCATACACGTCTACAAGCCAGTCATAGCAAGTGGTACCTTCTCCCGATGCCCTTGACCACATATGAGGATGAACAGGGCTTGCATTTGAGGAGTGTTTCCAGGAAATACCATTAATGAAGCCAAGAAGGCATCCTGAGAAAGCTGTATTTGTTTAGAATATCATTTTTATTTTTTTTAAATCATGTATTTAAAGTTTGGAATGTTTCGGCTGTAACTCGTAGACCAAGCTTGTCACTTAGGGGACCAAGACCACCAATAAACAGAAGGACTAAGGTGTATCAGGAGGGTCACCGTATTCCACAACAGCTAATTATAAATTCTAGAGAGAACTGGAAAAGGTTGCCAACATGAAAACCGACCAGAGTTTTTGAAGACAATACTAATCATCCTGACTGACTTTACACACTATGTATTTCTTTCAAATAACCACATTGTGCCACATTTTAAAAAATTACTCAATAAGCTTTTGCTGAAAATGATCTGGAAACTCCCGGTAACTCCACCTTGCCTGCTCCAATACTGATTACAGATTAAGAGTCTCACCAGGTAGCTAGACCTCCTCTGTCTGACTCATGAAACCCTTACACATTCAGCTAAATGGAACCCATGGACCACACAGACCATTCATTGTGTGGACATTTGTGGTTATGCTGCTACTATTGTTTGTTATTGCTTTGTTTCATTTTCCCTAATGACAAATGCCTTCCCTTGAGGTCTTATGATCCTGCAAAGTTCAGAAATAAACATATTAAGCTGATCTGGCTACCTTCTTGGCTCTCTCTCACGAAAACAACATTTCCAGGTATGTCTTAATGCTTGAGCTATGGGGGAAATGGCTACGCACCTTACTCACTAAAATATCCCAGCACGCCAAGTAAGGACTGACACACGAAACTGAAAACATGTAAATGCCAAGTCCATCGGGACGACTTACCCCAAACCATTCCTGTTTCAAGCTCATTTGCGCAGGCTGGAGTCCACTCTGGTTTGCTCAGGGTCTATAGGAACCCTACTTCTGAAGCTTCTCCACAGATTCTTTCATGCTCCTCCAGTATGCTGCAGTTTAACAAAAGCAAATACCAAGTCAGAGTGGAAATTGCCACTTCAAGCAGTTAGTGAATATGCAGGGGAAATCCCTGGGCTTTCTCAGTGTCTGTCTTCTAATGTCACACAATCATGTCACTCACCCAAAAGAAGCCATCACACATCGCATCTGCATTGGTACCCTAAAATACTGAAAAGGCAGACAGACAGACAGACAGACAGACAGACAGAAAGGAAGAAAAGAAAAGAGAAGAAACGAAGAAAAGAAAAAGAAAGGAAGGAAGGAAGGAAGGAAGGAAGGAAGGAAGAAAAAAGAAAGAAAGAAAAAAAAAAGAAAGAAAGAAAGAAAGAAAGAAAGAAAGAAAGAAAGAAAGAAAGAAAGAAAGAAAGACAGACAGACGTGCAGGAGAAGATAGTATTTTCCAGTAGGCATGTGCTTGCAAAATTTCAAGTTTACCCACTGTATGAAGGAAAGGAAGGCTTCTTCGGGTTTAAATAACTAGAAAGTAGAGGAAGTTTAGTTTTTTAAAAAATTACTCATTCTGCCTGTTAAAGTCTAAAATGGCCTAGTGTGACATTGTACACCTGCAATGCCAGTACCCAGGAGGTAGAGGCAGGAGGATCAGGAGTTTGAGGCCAGCTTGAGCTACACAGTGAGGTTCTGTATTTAAAAACAAAAAAAAAATACCATCTGGTTGTTGAGAAAATATTGTTTTCTTTTACATATAGTGCTTTAAGAATAGAAAAAAAATGATAGCATGAAAGAGAAAGGAAATTTCCATTTTGTACTACAAATGGGTAGTTGCTGGGTTTCCCCCACCTGCCTCTAGATAAACCTGATAAATACCATCTCCTCCCAGGGTGGAAAGCGCCAGGTACTGTACACAGCAGATACGAAACCAATGCTAAAGGTGTGCACGCCTCTTCACCTGCCTCTGAACAGCTGATGATGTCTACACGAGAGTGGCCTGACGGGCAGCCATTCTGAAAAGTTCTTTTCCTGCCTTAGCTGCATTAACGTTTTCTTGTCCCCAGCTCTCCAGTTTCCCCTGAATCATGGTTAAACCCCACTGTTTTGCTTTTTGACAGTGTCCACTTGAGAGTTTGGAGGCCACCTTCAAAGGAGTCTGCACCCTGATTTGTATGTTTTAGCTTTGGAGAGTAGTTGTTCTCTATCTAGTTTGAAAGCCTGCTGGAGGGTTGTCATCCACTGGGGAGGATGAGGGTTGCATAATGCTACAACTGTAATCCCAGGTGTTGGAGGAGAGATCCTGATGACAGATGTTGCCTCCCCTCTGCCCTGCTCTTTGCACTTCTAGAGTGAGTGTGTTCAGCCAGCATGTAGACAGGCATCAGAGCTGAAGACAGTCTCCAAAGCAAAGACACAAAGACCAGGCACGGTGGTGCATGGCTGTAGTCCTTATAGCCAAAAGATGACCACAAATTCAAAGCTCATGTAGTCTACACTGCAAGTTGAGAGTGGCCAGGTGTATATAACATAGCCTACCTCAAAACAGCAATAACAGCAACGGGGGTGGAGGGGTGGGGGAGAGAAAAAGAAAAAGAAAGGAGGCTCTCAAATGACCCATATCTTTGCCTGGAACTTGAATAACAGATGGTCACAACACAAAATGGAGGCAACCTGGGACCTAGGTCCCCAACCATCACATGAAAGGACCCCCTTACCATGTTTCAGCTTTCATGTTTTGGTCTTTATATCATGGCTCTCCACGGGCATAGTATGGATAAAATTAGTTCTTCCCTAGCCAAAGAGTTGGTTGTAGGGTAAACAGATCTGCCTTCCACGATCAGTTTCCTATGTAGAATATTAGTAAGCTGAGGCAATCAATGCCTAGCCACCGCATGAATGTTAAACTCTACAATTTTGGGTTCTAGAATGATCAACACAGCTGTCATCACATGACCCACTTATAGGCGAGGTAACCTTTCACGCATCCCTAAGTCATTGGGATAGTTAATGTTTTTGTTTATTTTATTGAGACAGGGCCTCCAGTATTCCTTGAGCATACTAGGTAGCTAAGGGTCACCTTGAACTTTTGATTGTCCCCCTCCTCCACCTCCCTAGTGCTGGGATAGCAGCTTGCTCAGCCTATGCTACACCAGGGACAAACACATTGTACCTCGCACGCTAAGCAAGCCCTCCACCAAGCTCCGCCCCTGGTCCCATCACTGACCCTTTGAAAGACTCAGCAAGTTATTGCTTTATGGAACAGTCAACATTTTCTAAGAGGACTTCTGCGGGGGGGTTAAATTCAAGCAGACAATTCCTACCATTGAGAAGCAGACAGTGTCGGGTTCCTGGTAAACATTCCGTCAAGTGAATAGAGTTTAGTACCCATATAGTGCACAGTCTGGACATGCATCTGCTGGAGAACGAAAGTGTCCTTCTGTTTTCTAGATGATATGAACACCCACAAAAAGTGGGGTTAAAAGGATGCCATTCATTTTCTCAGCAGCTTTCATGAACGATGTCTCACCCCCACCTTGATATATAGTACTAACAAAGTGACACGAATCAAGATAAGCCTGCAAATTCAAAGAAAAACTGTCCTGGTAAGACAGAATTTGGAGGGGAAAGGAGGCCTTTGGTCTCTTTATTCGCTGGTAGCAAACTTTTTCCCCCTTGAAACTAAAGAGAGCTCCCTGTTCTTGTCTTCATTGCTCCCAGCTTTCTCTCTGGCTCTTAGAGGACTGGACAAGATGTCTTGCAGCTTCATTTGACTTCTATAGAGCATCTGCTGTCCAGCCTGGAGAAAGCCATGCACATCTTACAGATACACAGGAAGTGAGTCAGAACTATGACTAGAAGTGGGGTTGAACTACTTATGTCAATTGACTCTTTTTTTTTAAATTTTTATTTTATCTTATTTTGAGACATAGCCTGGCCTTATAGTCCAGGCTGGCCCCGATCTTCTCGTGTAGCCCAGTATGTCTCCTGATGGCTGGCATTGCAGGGGTGCTGTGCTCCCCTCGGCGCTCTTTGACCTCCGAAGGATGTCAATCACTTAATGTGATAGGAAGTGGCTTTGAACCAGAGAAGCTTAGCAGAAGCCTCGCATTTCCATTAATGCAGAGAGCTCAATCAATGTTCAGATTTGCTTTTGTCTTTAACAAAGAAGTTCATTTCCGGATTACGTTCCTGTCACCTGTCTATGAACAAAATCCATTTGTGCGTGGGGAGGTGGTTGGGGATTGGGGTAGTGGAAGGAGATGTTTTCTGGCTGCTGAAGCCACGTGTCTAGAGACTGGTGAAGCAGTGCTCATGTATTTACAGAGGGGAGAGAGAGAGAGAGAGAGAGAGCGAGAGAGCGAGAGAGCGAGAGAGAGAGAGAGAGAGAGAGGGAGAACTCATCCAAGGGGACAACAATTTCCATTTTTCCTCATCACATGGGGCATGGAGTTAAAAATGATTCATTTCGTGACTCCCAGTTGATCCCCAGTTATAGCCACTGTGATTGATAGCAAAAGAAAGCCACCAGCTGGACAAGGGGCCCATACCTACAGTCCCAGAAAGCACTAGGGAGACGGAGGCAGGAGGATGCTGTGAGTTCCACTTAGCTCCACCGGGGCTACATAGTGAGCAACAAGCCAGTTAGGGTGTTACTATTTCACCTTGTCTTAAAAAAAAAAATCGAAATGAAACTATAAAGACAAAAAAAAACAACTCTGAAAACTTTATGAATCTCCTTTGAAGCAAAAATTTCCTACGTCAGGGCTGAGGTATAGCTGAGTACATGTCATAGATGGAGGAGGCTCTGTCCTGTATCCTCAGCATGGAGTCTTCAAGAAAAAAGAGATGTGTTTGTATCGCTAGGGCTGCAATCTGAGGCTTTATGCATGCTGGTGAGTGCTCCACCATGTAGCCATGCCCTCAGTCCTAAGACAAAGGAAATCCCATCTGCTTCCTTTCTTCATCACAGCCTGCGCTAACCCTGCCACCAAGAAGCAGGCTTGAATCTAATCTCGCTGGCAATGTGTTCTTGTCTGCTGGCTGGGGGCACTGTCAGCACAAAATAAAAGGGCTGGACCAGAAGCCTGGTTAGTTCATTGCCTGCCCAGCATACTCGAAGCTCCGGGTTCTGTCCCCAGTAGTGCAGAAACTGGATATGGTGGCACAGGCCTGCAGTTCCAGCACTCAGAAGGTAGAGGCAGGAGGACCAGAGTTCAAAGTCATCTTTGACTACAAATTGATTCTGAAGTTGAGCTATGACAATGAGATTCTTTCAAGAAAATAAAGAAAGCCAGCAACAGAACAGAATATATATACATAGCCAGAGTCCCAAGCCTGGAGGTGGGGTGGGGGAAGAAGCAACATCAGCAGGCATATTTGAGTGTGTGCCTAGAGACTCTGAGTATGTAAAGGGCTCTACAGAATGCTTCCCAATTCCATAGGCATTTGGGGGATACTTTTCTGGAGGGTCATAGTCAGGGGGATGCCATGGCAATATAAGCCAAGCACAATAACCTTGCTATTGTGAGGCCTGTTTGCCGACCTTGGTCTGGCTAGATGGATTTTTCAAATAAAGTAGTCCCAGCCTCCTACGCAGAATTGGTTCCTAATGTATCAGGAAAATTCCCTAAAATTAACTGCTACTTATAATTCAGGTTGTTTTACATATATCTAAATATTATAATGGAAACATGATCTCTATAAATGCAACTGACCAGGAAGACGCTGGCGGGTGTGCATAATCCGAATTCAAGGACGCAGGGTGTGAGCCACAAATCACAGCGGGGGGGGGG
This sequence comes from Alexandromys fortis, assembly GCF_014885135.2. Lineage (NCBI taxonomy): Eukaryota > Metazoa > Chordata > Mammalia > Rodentia > Cricetidae > Alexandromys > Alexandromys fortis. The sequence goes on from NW_026067927.1 coordinate 27,462,443, forward strand.
CTGTCAGAAGCAGCCTCCAAGGGGCCTCCGGTGGCTCTACGTCTTGACAGTCACAGCTTGGTGACACTTGAGTGCAGATTAGAGTTAGTGACTTGCTTCTGAAATGTAGAGTGAACAAAAGTAATGGGACACCATATCCAAGCTGGGGCACTATGGTTTGTGTCTGAAATAGACCCCATAGGTGTGTGTGTGTGTGTGTGTGTGTGTGTGTGTGTGTTTGCACACTCCATCCCCTGCTGGTGGCACTGTTTTGGGAAGTCATGGACTCTTAGGACATGAGATCTTGCTGACAGGTAATTAATAGATAATCTTATCTATTATCTAGGATGCAAGTGCTTGGAGTTTTGACTTCCTGCTACAGAGAGTGCCACTAACTCATCCTTACCACGAGGGATGAGCAAGCTACGCACATCCCCATCAACCTGCCCCTGACCTCTGCATTTCTTCAGAGACGTCCCCAAATGAAGACTATTATCTGTGGAACTGCCAAAGAAGGTGGAGGGGACTAGCTTGCTGTTGAAGAAAAGATCCTTACCCTGGCCTATCAATCTTCATTACTTGACCTGGCTGATAGAAAACACTGCAGACTCTCTGCTGTGAGTTCCTACAGGTTAAATGCCCCGCCTTTACATGGGAAGGCTGTCCTTTAAACTGGAGTAGTGGAACTGAGAGTTGACTGAGTCTCTAAAGTACTTGACTTGCAAGCAGGAAAACCTGAGTCTGATTCATTCCCTAGAATCAATTTTAAAAAAAAAATGCAGGCATGGAGGTATGGTGATATAATCCCAGTGCTGGGGGTGGGGGGAAGCAGGAGAGTCCCAGGGTTCATTGCCACATCATCTAGCTTACTTGGCAAGTGTCAAGCCAGTGAAAAATCCTGCATCTCAAAAGCACAAAAAGTTAGCAAGTGCCCCAAGAAATGACAGCGGAGGTTGTTCTGTGGCCTCTACATGCATGTGCACACAAGTATATACACCCCACACACATAACTACATGCACATGGATAGACACACACGTTTGTGTGCATACACACACAGAGACACACATTCGCATGAGCACACAGACACACATGCAAGCTCCCATTTATCTGCAAAAGCCCCGTTCCATGACCCCCATTGGATGCCTGAAACTGTACGTAGCAGAGACCCTTATATGTAGCTCTTCTTATACATAAGTATCCATGTGTCCTATTTTCTTTGTCTGTGGTTGCATTTAATTACGGTGACAAAAACAGCCTAATGAGAAAAAGGGTTTATTCAGATCACGGGTCAGGTATAGGCCACCATCATGGGAAAGTCAGAGCAGCAAAAGCCGAAAGTAGATGAACACATATTTCCACAGTCAGAGGGAGAAAGCAATGGGTACGGGCTGCAGCTCAGGCCCCTCTCGTCCCAGGGAGTGGTCTTTGCTATAATTAAGACGGGTGTTCCCATATCGGTTAGTGTAGTCAAGATAATCCCTTGCTCAGCAGCTCATCTCCCAGGTAATTCTAGCTTCTGTGAAGTGGACAATGAGCTAGCCAGCACAGGATGATAATCTGAATGTATGAATTAGGAGCAGCGAGAAATTAGCAATGACTAATAATGCAATTGAACAGCATACTACAATAAAGCTTATCGGAGCCTTTGAGCTATTACTTCTGGAATCTTCCATTTAATGTTTTTGTCGGGGGAATTCTGTTGACCGTGAGTAACTAAAATCGCAGAGGGCAAAATTGAAGCAGGGTAGGGTCTACTGTACTAGGAGTGGGAAAAAGATCAAATACCAAGTGAAAAGGCCACCATGATTTGTTTGTTTGTTTTCAGAATAATGGCAGAAAAACCATCTTCAGTTGGTAATAGAGAGCCAGGGAGGATTCAGACAACATGGCTTCAGTAAAAACTAGGAGGACCAAATTGTTTTCAAAGCCTTTGGATTCTACGAAATGCAAAGCCTATTGTCCCTCTAGTTATTGAAATGAATTAAGACATCCCCATTGCTGCCTGACACAGACATACAGAATATGAAAGGCAGAGGAACCATCTCTAACTTGTGCCTCAATTCAAATCCAGAGCGGTCTCCCATCAGAAGAAAGGTGTATCTGGTTTAAAGGATCACAATTCTGACACTCAGTAGGGTGAAGCCCATCACAAAACAACCAACATGGTTTTGATCCACACTAGCAGAATTCAGCCCAGCGTCTGTGGGGCTCTGTGTTCATGGATTCAGCTAAAAGAGGATAAAAAAAAAAAAATAGGCAAGCAGGAGCTGAGGAGACAGCTCAGGTAGTAAAGAGCTCTCCATGTAAGTAAGCAAAAGGATCAAGTTTCGATGGCCAGTGCCCCTGTAAAAACCTAGGCATGGTGACATACTCTCATAACGCCAGTGCTGGGGAGGCTCAGACAAGAGGATCAGGATTACTGGGGGCTCAATAGCTATCCAATCTAGCCAAACCCACAAGCATCCATTCCAGCAAAGGAGCCCATCTCAAACAAATATCTGTACATGCATGAGCAGGCACACATGTGTGCATGCAGACACACAGGCACACAGACACACACACACACAGACACAGACACATGCGCACAGGCAGAAACTCTTTATTCTTTGAACATTTACAGTTTTTTTTTTTTCTGCCACTATTCCTAAGCAATACGGCTCAACAGATTAAGGAGCGTTCACACTGCGTTAGGCAGTATGAGCAATCTCAAGATGATGCGAGGCACAGGACAGGAACTGTGTGGGTTTATGCAAACACTGTGCTATTTTAGTGATAGGACTTGGGCTTTGGGGATTTTGGTATCTCTAGAGGTCCTGGGACCTATCCCTGCAGACACTTAGAAACAGATTGAATTTCTCATGTCTTAACTGTTGGGTTTGCACTCATAGGCAGAAGGAACTAGAATCGGGGAGGGAGGAGAAAAAAAAAAGAATTAAGAAAAAATGCAAGAAACTCACGGCCATTTATAAATCTTTCACAACCAAAAGTGACTAAGCTCTCCAAAGTACATGAAGCCCCAAGGAAGAGGTGTGTGGTTGCCATTTAAAAATAAGCAACGGTAGCATTAGCTCAGGCAGCAAGGCTGCTACCACTTAACCTGCAATTTGGACACTTTGTATAAGGAAGAAACCATGTTGTCTTATGACATAAGGAGCAGATGCTACTAATTAACACACAAAAATGTCTAAAACAGAGTTAGGAAAACATATGAGTTTGGAAACATAAGTAGAAACAGCTTCGGAGAGTAACAGCCAGACAGGATACTATGACGGAGGATAAGGGTTGGATTTTTTTTTTTTAAAGACAGTCAATCAAGCTGGTAAGCTTGCATAAGCCTTCCTGTAAATAAAGTATGGGCTTAAAGGAAAGTGCCTGATAAATATTGCTTCTTATTTTTTAAAAACAGGGAGAAGCATGCACCATATATAAGCCCAAGTGTTCATTGGGAGGCTATATTCCATTATAGAAGACTGTTATGCTAGGATTGAAAAGGATTTAAAAGGTTGGGGTAAATTTAGGGAACACCCTTGAGGTATTGACCAGAAATTACAAGACCACACTTGTTAGAATGACTTAGTCATAATCTGGGCCAAAGCTGGCTATGTAGCTCAGTTGATAAGGTGCCTGGCATGCATGACATTGGTTTGATCTCCAGCACCACATGAACCAGGCATGGTAGTGCATGACACACCCAGAGCTAGGGAGGCAGAGACAGGATGGGGAGCAACCAAGATCATTTTCGCTACACAGGAAGTTCTAGGCTAGCCTGGGGTTCATGAGACCCTGTCTCAATCCAAAACAAAACAAAAAGGAGTACAGGCCAGTAGTCCTCAAAATCTTTGATCTTGAGTCTAGTCCACTCATCCTATTTCTCTCAATACATACAAACACACACACACACACACACATGCACACACACACACACACACACACACTATGATGAAGTCTGTGCTTCTGAATGTGCAGTGGGTACTCAGCTCTGCATGGTTGCCCTGTAGCCCCTGTTCATACTCCTTAAGGTTGTCAAGAACCTCATAAGACTTTTGATTAGGTAGATTATATTTAACAACAATGCATTATAAATTAAAATGGAATTTTAAAACACTTGGCAATCCCTTTTATGCCCATGTTGGTGTGGGTGGCATAGGAGCAAGTGTGCTTGCACATCTGCATGTGTGCGAGCACACTCTGCAAGTCCACTGACGGACATGTGAGTATAGAAACTGGAGGTTAATGGTGAGGGTCTTCTTTGATGGCTTTCTACCTTATTCTTTGAAGCAAGGCCTCTCAATCAAACCCAGAGCTTGTTGATACAAGTAACTAGGAATCCCGCTGTGCCTTCTGAGCACTAGAATTAGAGGCAGCCCCCTCACTGGACCCACCTAGAATTTGCATGTATTCTGGGGATCTGAACTCTGGTACTCACACTTGTAGGGCAAGAGCTTTACCCACTGAGCAATCCCCCAGTCTCACTCAAGAACCACACTTCCTGGATGTGGTGAAGCACAACCTTTTGATTCTTCAAAGGTCAGGAGGCCAGAACACTGTTATATAAATGCACTCCAGAGTACCCTCACCACCCGCATCTGTCTCTCCCACTGACAGAGCATTCATCAAACAAGGTCAGCAAAAGTGCCAGGCACCAAGGCAGGGTTTCCAGTGCTTTCCAGACTCTCTGCTCCCTCCGGTCAGCTGGTTCAGCATTCTCCATCAGCTGTCTCAGTCCCCCTGCCTTTCATATCTCTCACCTCACATGCCTTTCCTTGCACTAGCCCAGAGCCATTAAAGATAAATTGGATACTTCTCAGATTATTCTTAATTATCACCCAGTTCCCATTTCCAACCATTTTCCATTTGGGTCTACTCCATCTCTCCCTTTCCTTTCAAGTGTTTCTAGCAGGGACCCCCATCAGTGTGGCCTCACCTGTGTACCCTCTAAGTGTCATAAGACTTCCTTTGTTTGGGTTTGTCTCTCAAAACTACATGCAGATAACTAGCGTCTTTACAATTTCTGGTAAGCCTCTTGGTTTATGGCAGTGCTGAACCCACAAAACCAGGCTTGCTTCCATTTTCCTCTGATGGATTGCTGACTGAGAACACAGTCCTAAAGAGCGAGAATAGAGCTAAGTTATAGCGCGTGTGCTTAACATGTGTGAGATCCCAGGTTCAGCAAAGAGAAGACGGGAGCCAGAGGAGAAAGAGGATCCAGAAGGAAAGGCAGGGAAGAAGTCAGAGGACAGGGAGCTGGAGTGAAAGGAGGAACTGGGAGAGTAAGAGAAGCCAAGGAAGGACAAGCTGGAGGAGGAACAGGAGAAGCCAGGCGGGGAAGAAGCAGAAGAGAGGAAAAAAGAAAATGAGGGCACACTTTTTAAATGTGGATTTTCTTTTTAAACATCTTTCCCTTCAGTCCCAAGATTAAACAGATTAGCAATGTAATTCTTCCAAACATTTCAGAGTAGGGAGAGTAGCGTTCTCTGCAGCGCAGCCAGCAGTATTCTGTGAGTTGGTCCATGCCAGCTTTTCTGGAACATTCTCAGAAGGAGAATTAGTTCTTCCCTAATGTGAGCTAACATTAGGAAAAAGTAGGGCAGTGCATTAATGTCTGGCAAAAAGAACCTGAGGCTGGGGTGCATCCAGCAATCTACTGCTTGTATCTTGCCCATTCTAAATCTGCAGCCATCCATAGTGCCCCGCCATCACCAGCAGTCCCACGGTTACGCCATGGTTCTGTCTCCATCTCTGCTTTCCACAGGACTGCCACCAACCAGCATGGATCTCTTTAATGAATATCACCATTTGGACCACAGCATACAGGAGACAGAGCCAGAAGCCTCCTATTTCCTTGGCTTTCTAATTATTCTTTGGAAATCATGCTACACTTTTTTTTTATAAAAAAAAAACTGGCACAATGTACATTTAGTGGTTGCAGTCCCTCCAGGGTACATCATATTCAGGAGGCCTTCTGTTCTCCAAATCCCCTTTTCTCTTAGATAGAGCAAGTAAGTTGAAAGCATGTGAGCGTGCCATAAAAGCATAGCCAAGAACAGACTACTGGGTATCCCAAGCACCTACGGGGTCATAAAGTTAGGAGAGGGTCTCTAACAGCCCCCATCTCGCGACTGTGATAAACTTCCCTACCTGATTTGTGTCTTCTCGCCTGGAGACTCCATCACCTGAGTGAGTTGTACACAATGCTCGCCTGAGACCTAACCCCCCACTCTCATGCTTCTTTGCATGAATCATTCTCAGTGGAGACGGTCCATCACCACAAAGGTGGGGGGAAGGGTGTGGCACAGCTGACCTCTTGGCCCATTTCCTGACATTGCCATTTTAGTCTATCGCAAATATTTCCTTATGGCAATGCTAGTTAATCACAGTCTGCAAGGACCGGTTCTGTTTCAGTTTCAGTGGGCCTCCTCTGAGGGCAGCACCATGAAAGGCTGCTTTTCCAGCCTCTGCCCCTAATCAGAAAGGTAACGCTGTACCAATTTGGTGAACACCAAACTCTTCCCATTGTTTTAAAAATTCCAAATGAGCAATCTTAGGCCAGTGAAGCATATTAAGCTGCTACTTGCAGTACCCACGTCAGGACCGGGCTATACTAAAGCTGTCCCTTTGTTGCCCAATTTTGTGCCAGCGCCTTAGGTATCTTGGACTCACTCCTGACCCCCAGACACTCCAGAGTACCCCAAACTAACTGAGGGAGGTTCCTGGCTATGATTCCTAACACAAGAAGGGGGAAGCTCTAGGGTCATTAGCAGAGCAATGGCAGCTTCAGTGGGTACAGTAGACCTGGTCCTTAGACCATCACATCACTGAATGATGCAACTCGACACACCCGCGTCACTCCCGCTGTCTTCTCCAGAGTCTCTCAAATGAGCTAGCACCAGACCCTATCAATTCCATTTCCTGGTTTTACCATCTGAACATCACCCCCCCCCCCCCCCCCCCCCCCCCCCCCCCCCCCCCCCCCCCCCCCCCCCCCCCCCCCACTTCCTGACTCTCCAGTGTCACTGTTCCTTTCCTGATAGAGGTCTGGCCATTCCCACGCTCCTCCATCAACTCTCCACAACGCCACCAAGTCTGGCTCTAGAAAGACCTGGCTTCTGTGTAATAGAGCATCTTGTACCCCGTGTTTCTACAGTTCCAGTTACGCGAAGTCAACCCTGGCCCACAAATATTGATGAGAAAAATTCCAGAAATGAGCAATTCTTATGTTTTGATTTGCACACCATTCTGAGGACGGTAATTAAATGTCGCTCTGTCCCACTCCGGTTAGAGTACGCGAGCAGCAATGCTGGTGATCTGGAGAAGCCAGAGAGAAAAGAGCAAAAGTGACGAACAGCGAGACTTCCCAACCTCATAAAGAAAGGCGAGCATATGCCAGGGCTGCTCAGATCCTCAGAACAGCGAGAGACCCCGAGTGAGTGAGTCATGTATCCTCTCCAAAGGATTGGATTATAGCTCTTCTGTGTTACCAGTAGCTACTGTTGCTAATGCCTTCCAGTACATAACTTCTAAATTAAACTTCACCGGACAGATAATGTCAATGGAAAACCCAGCTATGTAAAACTTGGTCCTCTAGGCTGTCAGGCATCTACTAGAGGTCTTGGAATGTGTCCTTTGGTGATAAATATGGACAAATGTGTCCCTAAAACTGAAGTTGTAGGTGACAGTGGGTCAGTGGTACACTGTTTAAGTGATCACTTACTGAGAAAAGTGGGACATTTTTCCCCGTCCCAAAGGCTGGGGGGAAAAATGTCCCACTCAGCATTGCCAAGTTGCTGGGAAATATTTCACGCCTGCTTGAAAGGCCACATATTTAAAACAAGATTAAAAGTCAAGCTAAAGAAAATAAAATGACTTGGGATAATTTTTTAGGCAGTTAGGAAAACAGAAACAAATGTTATTTTTAATCTTTGGCTCCCTGTAAACTGACAAGACATGAATATGAATCTGATCAGGCAATGCGTAACTGCTGCCGCTCGCCCCGGCCCCACGCCAGCAGCTTCGCTCCCTGCTTTCTTCCAAGGTTACACGTGGAACCTATCATCTCCCTCCCAAACTGTCCTCATTAAAGCAAATTTACTGGAGCTGCTTCTTGAGGGGAATGACATCATAATGACTCACAAAAGTGTAGTAAATAACCCTTCCCCAGTGAGCTGTCACAGATGTCCTTGTGAAGTTTTACACATCTCCGAGGAAGGGAGCCACGGGCTGTGAGCTTCTACGTTGGTGAATGCTCCGGTCACTTCACCAACACACAGAGCACAGCTCTGGAGAGAAATCCTACCAGCTGCCTGTCCGTAGGAAGAGGATGTGCTATGGGTGGGATCCTCAGTAAGTCTGCACCCCGTCCAGAGAGTGCGTCCACAGTGGCGGGATCTCTCAGAAGCTGTGGACTAGCACGGGAGGAAACATGCAGTGTGGAAGAGAGCCTCAGCTTTCTCTAAAGAAAATGGGCCCCGAGCACCACAAGGAGGGGATTTCTGAACTCCTTCTATCCCCAAAATGAAACTAAAGAGTTTTGTTTCTAGAATTACATTTATTGAGCAACTATGCTGTATTTCAGTGCTCATAGGTACATTTCTAGGCCCAGAGAGTCCATTAATTTGCCCACGGGTCTTTACTTATCCACAGACATTAGGAAGCCAGAAGTCCCCTTCGTATCAACAAGAGTTAATCACAGAGAGTAGATGCCATTGTTATAAAGGACCCATCAGGAGTCAAACCCATTAGATCTTAAATGTGAACATGACTAAGCATCGCAAGGGTTTGCATCTACCAGGACTCGATTCTTACAGAGATAGAAGGTAATATCAAGAGCAGAAGTATATGTTTATTCAGAGTCTAACATCAGCATTACACAGCAGTTTCATTTTAAGTTATTGAAATGTAGCTCTGCTTTAAAAATAGAGATTCATAAGCCAACTAGATGGTTTAGTAAATAAGGGTGCCAGTATGTCGACCTAAGTTTGATCCCTGGGACCCACATGGTGGAAGAAGAAAACCAACTCCCACAAGCTGTCCTCTGACCTCTGCGAATGCTATGGCATATCCATGCCCAACCCCACATATATGTGCACACACACACACACAATAAATAAATAAATGTAATATATTTTTCAAAATGATATATATTTCACATTTCTACAGCAATATATCGTGAATGTTATACCAAGCTTGTGATGCAAAATGTATCACAGTAGGGCACTCATGCCATATAAAGTCCTAGGGGTAGAGGTACAACCCACTGGTAGCTGTGTTTAACATCCAAAGTCTAAGCCATTGACCTATCAGTCCCCCCAAACCAGCTCCACCCTTGACCTACTTGGTGTGGCTTTTGGGGCTCAGAAATCTGACTTTTCACCAAGCCGCTTCTTCACACCGAAGCGAGGACTAATCTGTCTGTCCAAGCGTTAGAATCCACTGTCTGTGTGTTTTCTCCTTTTCCTGCTCGCTCCTGCCTTCTCTTTTTCTGAAATGTAACAACTACTTGTCATCATCCTGTGAGTGTTTTCTGTCATTCTCCACTAACTACATAAAACATCCTTCTGAAACACTAAATAGAGACTTTTTAAAAAAAAAAAAAAAAACACACAATTTAAACAATTTTTCTCAAGTCAGTGAAAAGTAGCACTAGGTAAGCGCCACACACCTTAGAGACTGGGGTAGGAAGAATAATACTGTTCCTCCCCACAAAAAGATGTCCATATCCGAATGTCTGGAAGACATCAATGCCTTCCCTGGTAAGGCTGATTTCGCATTAGTGATCTTGAGGGGAAAGGGTGCCCTACACAGGTGGGATTAAGGTAATCACAAAGGTTTGAAAATGGAGGAATGGGGAAGAACTGGCAAAGAAGTTAACGACAGACGACAGGTCCAGCCAGAATGCTGGCTTTAATGATAGAGGGAGATGCCACACAGCTTAGAGTACATACGACCTCCAGGAACTGGAAAAGGTTATGAATTTTCCTCTAGAGCCCTGCCATCAATACAGTACACTCAAATCCGCCTTGGGTTTGTGATCTAAAGAGCCTTAAGTCAAGACAGTGTGTCATTTGAAGCCACCAGGTTCGGGGAAAACTGTTACAGCAGCAATAGAAGACTTGAAGAACATAAACTCATGAGTCAGTTCTAACATACAGGCCATGGTTCAGTAGCCCACACTTTTTGGTCTCCTCCCAAATGCATAACAATGAAATCTAAGATATCTGGTTCAAATGGTGCATGGCCTAGTCTAGTTTGATTCTCCGTTACTGTATTAAATAATAATAATAAAATAATAACTGACCAAATGGAACATAGCGGGGGGGGGGAGTGTTTATTTGGCTTATTGTTTCTAGTCCATCATCAAAGAGCACTGTTAGGACAAGAACTCAGAGAAGAAGCTCAAGGTAGGAACCTACAGGTAAGAACTGTTGCAAAGACCACGAACAAACACTACTTACCTGCCTTGTTTCTTCCTGCTTGTGCTTAGCCCAGCTTTCTTATATAACCTGGGACCTACCTGCCCAATGGTGGCACCGCCCACAGTGGGCTGGGCCCTTCTACAGCGCCCACAGACATGCCTACACACCAGCCTGACAGAGGGAATTCCTTAATCGAGGTTCTCTATTCCCAGGTGTGTCAGGGTGACAACAAAGATTAGCCACCACAAGTTCACCCTTTGTCACCTTGACACCACATAATGCATGCCAGTATCATATCATAAAATACGGTGCAACGTTGAAAAGTTGCATAGCCTTTGTAAAATTTTCCAATGACTTAAAAGTCCAAGTTCTCTTTAAAATTCTAAAGTGGGATCCTATAAAATCATAAACAAGCTATATACTTTCTTATTCCAATACAGAAGAGCCAGGGTATAAGTACAATCCAGTCAAAGCAAAACAAAAACATGACCCACATAGTTTCTTTTTCAAGCAATACTGCACTTCTCCTCTCTCTCTTAGTCCTGTAGTTTATCTTACACTAAGCCAAACTGGCTACTGCTTTGGACATGAGGGAAGGGAGAAGGCTGAAAGGAGGGCTCTTAGTTCCAGACTTACTGGCATTTAGGGCTAGGCACTTGGTAGTAGCAGACTATTCTTTGTTCTGGCAGGTGTTTGGTAGCATCCCTGGCCTTTATTTGGTTACCAGATTTGATACTCCCTGTCCTCAATGATGCTTATCAAAAATGTCTCCAGATGCCTTTGTTGAGATCCCTGGGTCTAAAACTGTGCCATCTCATCTGGCTCCCAGCAGGAAATGATAGCTTCGGCATGTATACAATGGCTGACCATTCTGAAGAAGAAACATTTGGAAATACAAGTGATCCAGGTTTAGGAGTTTTAAGATTCATATAAATAAACTGGATATTTGTTGGGTTAGAGCTGAAGATTTGAGCATAAAAGCAAAATTTATTTACGGTTCATGTACAAATTGTGCACCTAGCCCGAATGTCATTTTATATAATATTTTAAGCAATTCTCTTCATGAAATAGGCTTCAGTGGGATTTTCTACTGTGGCAGGTTGATGCTCAAAAAGCTTCAAATTTGGGGATATTTCAGATTTTCACAGTAGGGATACATATATACACTCCTAAGTTACAGCTGGTCTCATTCAAATGAGTTTCCCAAGAATTCAGGCTGTTTGGCATTTCAAAACAGCATTAAGTCAAAAATTCAACCACAGACTTTTTTTTAAAGGCCCCAGTACAGTTACTCCCAGCCAGAGACAATGGAAACACAGCCTTTCTGCAGCAAGCCTCACTTAGCCCAACCCTGTGCACAAGCTCAACATCCATGCTGCTGACATGGTCACGGGATGGGGGTGGGGGTCAGAGGGCAACATTTCCAGAGCATTAACGCAATAGCTCACGACAACTTTCTTGCCTTGCTGTCATTAGTAAAACCCCCTTCAGTCAAAAGTTTCAGCGCAGTGGAGGGAGTACAGATGCAGAGGCGGAAGATGGGCTGGGGCCTGGCTCTGGTTACAGACAGATGTCCTGGATCCCATCCTGGGAAGTGGCTGCTGTCCTGGAGCTGGAAGTCAACACCACTAAAGAAACAGATAATTTCCTCAATGAGTTCTCTCCAAGAAAAAGGCTTGAAACTGCTAAGAGAGCCTGACTTGAGTAGCTCTGAATTCTGCTCCGGCTTTCAGTTTCAATTTCAAAATGACAAAGCAGGAAAGAAGATAATGGAAACATTAGCTCCTATTTTTACTGAGATCTCAAGCCAAGCTACAGTTTCCAAGGTTGAATGTGGTTGACAAGCACATGATGAGTCCGGGGCAGAGCCACAACTGACCAGAGTCGAGATGGGTCTTGAAGACAGTGCCTGGGGACTTACAAAGATTGGTGACTGTGCAGAATGTTCTTCCAAGAATGTCTGCCCACATCCTTGGTGACTCGAAATAACCAATGGCCTTTCAACACAGCAACCGTACTGCATCCTTTGGATTAACCCTCAGTCAACTGTGGCCATGTTGACCAACGCTAAGACAATAGCCACATGTTTTCTCAGAGCTTTTCTCCACTGACACGGTCGAAAAAGAATGTCTCCGGACTAGGAAGAACTAAGGGCAGAGGTCACTAATCAAAGGTATTACAGATCCTCCTCCCCTCCATTCCTTCGGATATCTTACAGTTAAAATGAAAGCATGATATTTGTGGCAGTCAACTTTTATCCCATGCATGAGGGTAGAAAGGAAAGAGGCTCTCAGAGCTCAGCAAGTGGATAAGGATGCTGGCTGCTGGCTGCTATCACTAACGACATGAGATAGATGCCGGAAGCACCCACAAGGAGAGAACCAACGCACGTAAATTGTCCTCTGACCCCGCCCCCACATACAAACACTCACACACTAAATCACATTAAATAAACCAAATGTAAATACCAAAGATCATCTTAAAGTAGTTCTCGGGGAAGAATAGGAGGAATGTTACAGATTGAAGTTGGGGTGCAAAGGACTCCTGGTGAAGATGATGACAGAGGGTGAGCATAGGGGGAAAACCACATACATCATTAGCCATGACTCCCAGCAGTCAAAGTCCCCAGTTCTCAAGTGTTGCACAGTGGTGTGCTAACGTCACCAAGCCCATCTCCAACCAGGCTGCCTGCCTTAGCACCGGGGTGATACATTAACATTGCGGAGACAAGCGTGGGTGAGTGCGATTTGGTGAAAGAACATGCAAGCTAAGATTTCTAACTGATGTTTAACCAACCTATACTTGCCCCTTGTAGGTGGTTGGTTGAAAAGAATAAGAACATAGCCTTACATGGCAATACTGAGCTGCGGGAGTTATGTCCGCTCCTTACAGGACTGAATATCATATAGCTTTTGAATTGGAAAGTGACTCGTGCATGCGACATCCTTGTATGAGGTATCCGGCAAAGTAGTGCCTTCTTGAAAAACCTAGCACTGCTAGCAACTGAAACCCAAGTCTAGCTGGTTTCTGCGTGAAATGCATACTTTTCTCAGCTGCTGGAGAAACTGAGGTATGTTAGATTTTCTTTCATTATTGGCCAACTATCACCCAGGCCCAGAAGATGCCTATGAATCAAATATGGCCCTTGCACTTTCTGTCTAGGGGACAATACATAAACAAGGCCAAAGCAGGGCTAGCAAAAAGAAAGCCCATACACACGGGAAAGGGGATACCTTTCAAAAGTTCCCAAATTTGATTACCGACTCACAAATTGTGCCTGGTTGTTTGTGGTCCCTGAAGAATTTCACCGGGCTGATTCCAGGTTGAAAAGATCCCTTGACATCCCCTCACTACAAAACTGGTCCCTGCTCCAGAATGCTTCGCTGACAGGTAAGTTCTGCACAAGCATCAATAGCCGATTTTATCCTTTCCCGCCACAGGGCGTGGGATATCATGGTGTTCATGTTCTCCCTAATGCTATGCACTCTTTACAATATTTTGCATTCATTTCTATCTGTAGGTTTGTCCTATTTTAAAACTTTTTTGGTCTCACAGGCATTTATTTGTTTTTTAAGACAGGGTTTTATTTAAACAGGCTGATCTCGAACTCAGTAACTCCTAGGACCTTGAACTCATAGTCCTCCTGGCTCCCCTTCGCAAGTACTGAGATTATAGAGGACGCCTGATTTATCTGGTTCTGAGAATCAAACCCAGGACTTTGGACACCCTAGGTAAGCACTTTATCAAATGAACTATACCCTTAGCCCCCTTGTAATTTGAAATAAAACTTTCAAGTTAGAAATGAAGCTATAGACTAATTTTTATATGTGATTTTATCCTTTGTGCTAACGAATGGTGTCTACGGCCACAGTGAGCAAAGCAGCACAGGAAATGTTAAAAGGAACAGGACGCTGCTGTCCTTGACAGTACTTTCTAAACATAGTCAGGGAGACACAAATAAACCAAGCCACATGAATCAAGGGCAGTGTAGATAGAGACAGGGATTGGGCTCAGAGGCAGAGAGCTCTGGTGGAAGACAGGCGTTAAGTCTCTGTGATCGGGGGAGGGGAACTTTCTGTTTTCACCCCACCCGCTCCAGAATGAGTACAATCTTAAAACTCTATCTAGATAAGGGGCGGATGTATATTAAGTTTAACCATGCTATTTTTTTTAAACAACTGAATACATTACCAGGCCCCTTGTTTGAAACTTACATCTGTTGGTCCTGTGTGTGCCAGGGGTTTGTGCATGCCTCATGGCGAGGGTGGAGGGTGTGGCAATCAGAGGGAGTCAGTTCTCTCAGTGAGTTCCAAGGACTGAACTCAGCTCAGCAGGCTTGGAAGAGAGTACCTTCATCCTTTGGGGCATTTTGCTGTCTCCGGCCCCCTGCCCATGTTTTTTCAGTCCTTGGCCTATTTTTTTTTTCTTTGTTTATTCTTAGGTCCTACACTTGTTTTCTCATCATTTCTACCCTGAGAAATGAGGGTACCAAATCACATCCACTTGGCCTGTGTGGCTTGGGTCTCACCTTGCTCACACGAGCAATGGACCATTTATGCAGCAGTCTGGGGAAGATCGCCCTTCGTGTAATTTTAATATGAGTGTTCATCCTTTCAAGTCGCTGCTTCTTTTGAAGCACCTGAACATTCACCTACGTTTCCTTTTCCTTAGATGACTGTTAATGTAAGTAAGATACAGTGGACGGAAAGAACTGTCCACAGCTTTCTGTTACTGTTCTCGATCCATTCCGTCTCTGTTCACCGTCACACCTGCTCTCTGTGGGTGTCAGGCATTTTAATTTGCCGCACGTTTTTTTTTTTTTTAAACTGGTCATTTACAAAGCACTTATTTCAGAGGATTGAGGTTTTTTTTTTCTTTTGACTTTCGTCAGAGACTGTATGCCCAAGAAAACCTGTTACTCTAGTTCAAGAATATCTGTTTCTCTAGCAAATCTTTTTTTTTTTTTCTCTAAATTCTAACAATAACTTCAGGTACACTTTCCTTTTGCCACGCAGCTTTAACAGGAGGGAAGAATTCCCCTGTTGAAGGGAATCACTGAATCTGCCAGTCAGAGACCGTGTATAGGGGCCATGGGGTAAAAATGCTGCACAGCGTAGAGGAGCGATGGCCACGTCACAAGTGCGGCAGCTGACGTCACAGTCAGGATTCTCCGTACTAGTCTTTTCCAAGTGCTTAGATAGCGAGTTCATGTCTTTGACCTAGAGGTAACGCACATGCTTCTATCAATATGAAATCCCTAGGCTGACGACGTGGTTCAGAAGATGGGTAGGGTGAAGGCAGTGCAGGCAAGAAGACCCGAATTCAGATTCATCAGAACCCACAGGCAGTAGTGCACATCTGCATCCAGGCACCCCTACAATAGGGTGTATCTCTAGGCCCAGCACCCCTACAGTAGCGTTTATCTCTAGGCCCAGCCCCTACAGTAGTGCGTATCTACAGTCCCAGCACCCCTACAATAGGGCATATCTCTAAGGCCTAGCACCCCTACAGTAGCATGTATCTCAGTGTATTTTGCACTGAGATGGAGGCAGAGAATGGAGAATCCACAGAAGCTGGTTGTCTGGCTAGCCTGGTATACACAGTAGCAAACAAGAAAGACCCAATTTCAAACAATGTGGGAGGTAAAGACTCACACTGCAGGTTGGCTCTGGAAGTTCCACACGTGCCCACACTCTCACACTCCAACAAGCACATTGGATGCACACACATACACACACACACACACAAAAGCAAACACAAAACATAAAGAACTTGTAACCAACAACTGAGTATCTTTTTAGGCTAACGTTATTTCAAACACTTTCAGCCAATGCCATGTGTTCTGCTACAACAGTCGCTATTGTAACTCTATCTTAGACCGCCTTCTACGAACAGGCTTCTTTCTTCTTTACAGATGGTTGGATGGGCTCTGCTCAGAACCTGGCTGTCTTTTGCCTGGTGTTCTTTCCCAGCTCAAAGTGAAAAACCAAATATAGAAAACTGAACAGGAGCCTAGACTAAGGGATTCAGAAAGATGAAAGAATACTTTATTTTTATGAAGAGAGTTATAGAGTTATACACTAGAAATTTTCTTATTTGATTATAGGTAGATTCCATTACTTCACACACACACACACACACCCCTAAGGAAGCCAAGTGATATATGGCCTGTAATCGCAGCACAAGGGAAGCAGAAGCAATAAGATCACAAGTTCAAGGCCAGCCTGGTCTACTTATTAAATTCCAGGCCTACTAGGGATACATAGTGAGACCTGCCTCAAAATAAAAAAAAAAAATAACCAATGCTGGTAAAGATGTGGAAAAAGAGGAATCCTTATCTGATGATGGTGGGAGTATAAACTAGTGCAGCCACTATGAAAATCAGTGTGGAGATTTCTCGAAAAAATAAAATAAAAAAGCAATTAGAATCTACTGTATGAGTCAACTATACCGTAACTCCTGGGCCTATGCCCAAAAGGTCTTGTACCTTTTCACAGAGATACAGTTCACGCTTACTGCTGTTCTATCCTTAATAACAAGGAAATAATACCAGCCCAGTTGTCTATCAACAGCTTAAATAGGAAAAAAAAAAAAGTAGTTCCTTGTGAACAACACAATTTTATTCAGCCATAAAGAAAACTGGAATTGATAGAAATATGTATGGAATTGGAAAATATTTTATTGTGAGGTGACCCAGGCTCCTAAGGACAAATGACACATGTTCTCTCTCATACGTGTTTCCTAGCCTCCAGTTTTTATAGATGGGCCTTTATGTGGGCATGACCACGGGGACAGGTCATGAAACTTGAAAGGGGCCTGTGGGAGGGCAAAAGAAGCTTTCAGGCAAGGGTGTGGGGGTGACAGAATGGGTCTGATATGAAAATGAAACAGAGAATACTGGGGGCAGAAGGTGCAAGCAGGGATGAGAAAGGAAATGGGGGAGGGAAGGTGTGGGGAGGGCAAACAAGTCCATAGGAAAATGCCAAGAGGAAACTCATCACTTCAAAGGCTAATGAAAAATTAAGAACCATTCTACAAGAAGAAGAAGAAGAAGGAGGAGGAGGAGGAGGAGGAGGAGGAGGAGGAGGAGGAGGAGGAGGAGGAGAAGAAGAAACCAGAAAGGAAAGAAGATGGATGGATAGATGGAGAACGGAACAAAAGAAAGAACAGAAAATAAGGAAAGAAAAGAGGGACAAAGTAAGGAAAATAGGAAAGAAGGGAGGGGGAGGAAAAGGAGGAAGAAATGAGGGAGGGTAAGGAAGAGGTGAAAAGGAAAGGGGACGAAGGGAAGGGTAAGGAAGAAAGGAGAAAGAAAGGGGGAGGAAGGGAGGGAGAGGGGCAAAGGTAGGGAAAGGCAGGATATAAAGGGGAAAAGAGGGATGTGAAAAGGGGCTAAGTGGGGAGGGGGATAGACAGGTAGAATGGGGGGACTGGGGAACAAATAAAGCTAAGGATGTTTGTGCTTGAAATTTCATATAAAAGCCATTTTATAACACACACACACAGTTCAATTGGAGTTAATCCTACAAAAGTTTAGAATTATGAAACAGGTTGCAGCTGCAAGAAAAGGGGCAGTTTCAAGAACAAGAAGTAAATTCATGGTCTAGCTAAGGGATGGAAAATCATGGAAAACAAAGGATCAAATGGACAGGATGCAGGATTTAGGGGCTTTCTAAGAAATTCCAGAGAAGGAGCAAGAGTTATTTCCTCTCCTGCCTGGGCGCTGCTCCAGGGAGGGACTCCTGGATCCTTTTCTGGATCCTCCCTCCCTTTCATCACATTAAACCTCTTTGCTTCTCAGCCTGACAGTTTAGAAGGAAAAGTGCTGCCATGGAAGAAAGAATAAGAACGCCTGTCAATCAACGATGCCCCCAAAGTAAGCCGGTCGGCCCTATTTTCCAGTCTCTACGAGAGCTCCATCCTAAGAATCTAGGACACAGGACCAGAGCCATGACCCAGCAGTGCAGTACAGGGTGGTGAAGAGCCACCCGTCTGGTCAGTGTCCTGTCCTGGTCAGTATCTATAAGAAAGGGGGAAACGGAAGGTGTCATAATACATGAAACATGTACATTAAGGAAGGCCAAGTATGAGCTAAGTAAGGCTGCCTTTGGGTACTTCTGCTTCATGTATATGAAGATGGATCTCTCATTGGTGAGGATTGTAGCGTGAAGTTTGTGGAACACACTTACTTCGGCACATCAGAACTGCTCCTGCACACCTCCCTCTAGCTCGGCCTTCAGGACGGGAGGAACTAGGCGAATCAATCGCCTGTGCTGTATATTTTGAAGCTCTGATTAGGCCATCAGTCTCTGAGAAGACTGCTCGACAAATGAAAGGAACCGACGTTACGTAACTGCCCTAGAACATACGGAGAGCATTGACGGGGAGAGCGCCAGCAAGGCAAGCAGCAGAGGTTGTCAACAACAAATGAAACGTACCTGTGTGGCGGCAGATGCAGAAGCGAATGGGGGAGGGGATCTATGATCAAGTTCAGGCCAGCCAGGGCTACATAGACAAAAACAAAGTATGACTATCTAACCTGAACAGGGAGACCCCTGGAAGACTAAAGGTTCCCGTGCAACCAGGGACTGTCATAGACCAGCTGTTGACATCATCAACATCTGCAAGAGCCTTGGGAGAAGGCAGAGAGCCGGGGTAGCAGCACCAGAAGTCAATCCCGAGCCTTCTGGGGTAGCAGCTGTTTCCTTCCAAGCCTACCCCACGCCTGCCAACATCTGCATCTAAACACAGCTCGTGTTGGGTCTGCTTGAGAAATCCACTCTTCTCTTTTCTATGACTCTCATTTTTCAGCTCTGAGACCGGAAAAATAATGTATCGTACAGTTGAGGGTTTCCCACCGAAGGTAATGAAGAACATTCACGAGAAAACGGGGTGGGGGAGCATTGAGAGAGGGTGAAAGCATTTGCCACTCAAACCCGAGCACCTAGCCTCAATCCACATAAAGGGGGAAGAGAACCAGCTTCACAACGTTGCTCCCCGACCTCCACGGGAGCATGCTGTGGCAAGTGCACGCGCTTTTAAAAGTCAGAGCACCGAAGTCTCGTTTCTTTCCTCAGGGTTTTAAGCTAATTTATAAGGCTGCCTATGATAAAGTAATGGCTCGTACAAGTGGGTTTTGTTGCTTTGCTTCACTTAAGAAAATTTGCAAGGATTCAGTTAGCCGAAGCCTCCAGTGGGGAAATGAGAAACGACAGCCCACCGGGATATAGATCAAAGTCTCCTTGGGTACCATAAAGTGTTAACCTGGCCAAGAGCCCGCTAGGGAGCCTTTGAAAGGATTTTTCGTGGCGTGACTGCTACATTTTAGTCTGTTAATCCTCACTTTCCAACATCTACTCATACGCTTTATGCTATTTATTTGTTAAGTTATATATTTTAGCTGAACCTGAAATAGTTATTTTTAGGAGGTTGCCAACCTGGGTCAGAAGAGCTTTAGAAACTTGGCTCACAGCCGTACTGGCACAGGGAGCCTGGACAGCGGAGAGCAAGAAGCAGATCGACTTCTCAAAACACACAGAGAAAGCATCTTTTGCTTTCAAAAAAAAATAAAAAGAATTACTTGCTTTACGTGCCGAAGAGTACTACCTTTCTTTTTTTAAAAAATATTTATTTATTTGTTATGTATACAATATTCTATCTGTGTGTATGCCTGCTACCTTTCTAACAAGCATCCACTTCCCTGTTTGCTGAGCATACAAATCGAGCCACCTCAGGGCCCATCAAGCTTACAGAAGGTAGGGTTCTTCAACTTGGATTAGGTCTGGGTTTGGAGGGAAGGAATAGGAAAAGGGGGAAAGGGAGAAAGATGGAGAGGAGGGAGTCAGGGAGAGACACCCCCACGGGTCAGCACCCAGAAACATCCCACACAGCTGCTAGGCCTGAGTCTTTCTCCATCGACTGTCTTCCAAAGCTAATCATGCCCGCGAGGAGAAAGAGAGCAGTTTCTCAGCGTCAGTGCCTCTCAGGCTATTTCAACTTTCCACCTCTGTTAACTTCCCCGCAGGAACCTTTGGCCCCGAGCCCTCCTTCATGTTCACAAGGCAGAGATGCTCAGAAGACAAATGTCCGAGCCCGCTTTAAAGGGCTGGCATCGTGGGAGTCCTCTGTCCTCCACACTTTGGAGATTGTAAAGAAGGGGCTTAGGAAGCCACCTCAGAGTGTTTCCTGACAGACCTATGCTTGGATTTCGACCGGGCCTAAATCCACCTTTCCTACATGAGGTCTAAACACAGGCAGTGCTCTGTCTGAATTTCTGAACCCCGTTCTAGTACAAACATGTTTGGAAATCAGTGCCCGAAGGCTCACCAGTGTTCTCGGCTTGGCAGACGGTTCTGCTGCCACCACTGGAATTACCATTTCAGGATTCCCACAACTTCCCTTTCGTCCTCTGCTCTGTTCTCCTTTCCACTGTGATGCTATGTGGGCTGGGGCTGTAGAGGCCTGGCGAAGCCTGGGGATGCCAGGGAACTGTCAGCGTTTCTGGCAAAGGCAAGGTTCATGCTTCAGGCTCCTCCTTTGGCTGGTGACAGAAAATAGTCACTGGCTTTATCATTTGCTTGGTATTCAGAGGCAAGCGACAGAGCCAACGGGTCCAGCCACAGATCACAGCTTAAAGGTGTAGGGATGGTAACAAAAAAAATCCCCTAAATAAGGCAAGGACTTCCAACTGCCCCCACAGGAAAAAAAAAAAAAAGAAGAACAGTGTTGCAAGTTTCATTTCCATTCATTGGAACAATCTAGATTGTCTGACTGGGAACAAGCAGTAGCCCATGGGGAGGGTCTCCCTACCCAGCTCCTCCCGTTTGAAAGTTTTCCATACTGATTCCCGTATGGAAGGTCCATCCCCTTACTGTATCACTTCCTACTGCCCAAAGCCCAAAGAGAACTTTCTGCAACAAACAAGATAAAGAAATGACCATCACAATCTATCACAGGAGTAAAAATGACTATCACGAGAAGCACTGAGCATCCTTTATCCCATACACTGAGCATCCTTTATCCCAGATTTGGGAACACTCTGCACGATGAGGTATGGTGGAGACAGAACTCAGGTCTACTGATGAAATTCATCTGGGTCACATGCTTATGTCACACAGTCGGCCTACAGATCACATGGTAAAATATCTCCAGGGCATCAGTGCTCTTAGACCCATGTCATTCATCAGTGGAAATTTCCGCTTGTGTTGTGTTGGTCTCAGAAAGTTCCTGATTCTGGAACCACTTCACATTTGGGGATTTGGAATTCAGGGCAACTCGGCTTATGCTGACTCCCAGGTCTCCATGCTAGTCTCTACACTGCTCAAGCCCTGACTTGACTCCATGGAGACCTGCTGGAAGATACGGAGCACTCCTGGGGATTCTGAAGCCACATTTGAAAAAAAACGCTGGTAAAAGCCTACTTCCTCATTTTCCTGATGTTGAGAAATCTTAGGTTATCTGCCCAAAGACACCTGACTGTAGTCATGTGATTCAGCATAGCCCCATGGGCCAGCCGGGAGTCTTCTTCACCTCTGTTTATTACTGAGAATTTCCGGGGAGAAATAATTCAATATCCAACAACAGAGAGAATATATTCTTTTTTTTTTTTGAGAGAATATATTCTTAAGAAATCTGAAATTCATTTTTCCCAAATTTATTACATAAGCCGCACATTTCAGATGATGCTTCTCTTCCTAAATTAGGAGTGGGTAATTTTGAAAAGAATATTCAACGTATTCATTTATTCACCTGACATTCTAAGAGTGGTGGAGGTGTAATAGGAAACAAACCAGAAACATCAATGAATAACATCTGCCTTAAAAAAATAAAGGAAATGGTCAATGAACTGACATATTAATGTTTGCGAACAACACGTGTACACACACATACACACACACACACACACACACACACACACACACCTGGCCCTAGGACTTCTAGTTTTGTGTGGGAAGGACAGTAATTTGCATTACAAATTGATGGGTATGCTGTAATTTTTTGTATGGGGACTAGTGTCCCGTTTTGACCATGAACTCCACTTATGCAGTGGCTCACTATGTACACTGATGATAAAGTAATACACCTGCACGGTGTCCAGTATTGAACAGCAAAGTTTCTGCTAAGGTCTCCCCAGCCTCCACACACCACCTTCAGCATACTGGGTTTTCCCTTGCTGGAGAGGAACAAGAGAATGAGTAAGTGGTGAGGGCACCTTAGGTGGTTCCCCCACCCACAGACCATGAGGCATTTCTGCACTTTGAAAGAAAGCACAATTAATATTGCTGCTCACGCCACATACACACACACGTGCCATGCGCGTGCACACACACACACACACATATGCTCCTCACTCACACACATAACAGCACATTCTGAAAGACTTTCTTATACCAAATCCAGTGATACTCCCTCTTACGATCTGAGTAGAAGACACTATTTTTTTCTCCTGGCTTTTCAAGGTAATAGCTTTGTTCAATTGAATTTATAGAGCACACATGAAACGTTTACAGGTCATAAAAAAGAGGTTGGCACCTACTCTGAGGTACAAGACCTGGGAAAAAGCAGTCATCACTCAGTCTTTAAACTGTGAACTTGAAAGCATCATGATCAAGCAAAAAAAAAATATGACCCGTAAGATGAATCTCTCAATAAAGTATTTTAAAAAACACAATGAATTTATTTTAATATCACCATACATTTACTTATTATCCTCCTCGTACACACAAACATTTTGTTAGTTTAGTTTTGCAAAGGAGCCTCGCTATCCTGCCTCGGCGGGCCTGGAACTTGCTAGGTTGGACTTTGCTATGTAGACCAGGCTGACATCAAACTCTCAGAGATCCCCACAGCCTTGGCCTCCTGAGTGCTAGGATTAAAGACATGTGCCACTGCACCTGGCTCCATAGGCAGGACATTGCCAGGGACAAAAACCCTAAGTAGTGTGTGATCAATGAGTTTCACATATTTAAAAATCATGGCAAGTGAGTTTTTTTTTCTCTTGGACAATTTCCTAAATGTATAAAGCCATTTTGATTGGTCTCATTCCTTAGGATCTTCTCTCACCTTCCCTCCACCTCCGTCGATCAATACCCCTCCTTCTTCCCTGCAGGGCCATTTCCAGTGTTCACATCCTTTTTGCTTTGTTTTGTGTTGTAGCATACCTCAATTAATTAGGGCCATTTGTGGGACAATAAACACCTCGGGCTTGGTGGGCTCACCAGTGGGTCCAGAATCGGAAGACAATGATGCCCCTCTCTAGGCCAGTCGGTAGTCACTCCTTCAGAGTACTCCCCTTCCTTCCTCTAGGCCCTCCTGAGAGCTTTATTTATTTATTTATTTATTATTTATTTATCTATTTATTTATTTTGGATTTTTCGAGACAGGGTTTCTCCGTAGCTTTTTGGTTCCTGTCCTGGAACTAGCTCTTGTAGACCAGGCTGGCCTCGAACTCACAGAGATCCTCCTGTCTCTGCCTCCCGAGTGCTGGGATTAAAGGCGTGTGCCACCATTGCCCGGCTGAGAGCTTCATTTTTATTTTCATGTGTCTGAATGTTTTGCCCACATGTATGTATGTATGTGTACCACATGCATGCCTGATACCCACAGAGATCAGAAGCAGGTACTAGATCCCCTAGAACTGGGGTCACAGGCAACTCTGATCCATTATATGGTACTGAGAATTGAACTCTGGTCCTCTGCAGGAGCAACAAGTGCTCTTAATCACTGAACCATCTCCCTAGTCCTGAAAGTGTCATGTTCTTAAAAAAAAATGCATTTAAATTCACACATGAAATAAAAATTCACAAGTAATTACTTGAGTTACATTGACTATCTGGTGTTCTATACTGAATCTTTCAGGGCATGTGGCCTGGGGCAACACATTTCCAGAACCATCTTGTCACACAGAATCTATATAACCACACTAGATGTGAGCCTAAGCTCTCGGGGTCATTTCAGGCTCTGAGACAGGCAGTATTCGCTCTAAGGTAACAGTACCAGTAGTGAGAAAAGCAGCTGGTTTCTGTCAGCGTCCCTGTGGGTTCTCATGGATTTGCATGTGATGCTCAAACACCAAACTTGGGTGAAGCTCCTCAGAAGTCACCCTCCCTCAACCTCGCCGCCCACCTTGTTTTTCTGAGACAGGGTCTTTCAGTGAACCTGTAGCTAACCACATAGCTCTCCCTGGGGACCCCCCTTTCTCTGCCTCCCCAAGTACCCTGATCTCAAGTGCCACACCTGGCTTTCTTTCTATCAGTTTTGGAGATCAAACCAGGCCCCCTGCTCACATGGAACACACTTTTCCAACTGAGCCTTGCCCTGAGTCCCCCGGAGTCCATTTCGAAGCTGGTCATGCACCCCGAGTTACTGGATCATCCTGCAGTAGCTTTCCTGGGACGGCCAATAAGAAAGGCATCCAGCCAATATTCTGGCAGACCACCCACCGTGCTGGCTGTGAAGTTATTCACCTCAGAGGAGTCCATCTCAAAGGCCTGTGACACAGACATCTCAGGATTATCTTGAAACAAATTACTAACAGAAGGGATTATTTATTTAGAACATAGTACATGGAGTTCTCTGACATAAAGCCACTAAATATTATATTCTTGCCTAGAAACAGAAAATTTTAAATAATAGGCTTGGTCGAAAAACTAGTTAATTCATCAATAGCAAGCAGGAAGGAAAGGTTGAATTGTTTGAGAGTTGGTTTTTTTTAATGTCCTACAAATAGTTAAAGACAATTACTACAGATATTTTTAAAAACAGCTTTTTAAAGATATAAATAATGTCATTCAAATAAATAAAACCTAGTTACTGAGATCCTCCTATGTGGCCTGGGTGAGGTTTCTCAGTCCTGTGAACTTTCTGTATATTTACAAAAGTATTTAACTAAATAAAGTATTTCAATAAAGAATGCGGTCTCCCACAGTGCCCATGGAGCTGTAATTCCATCCAGCTTCTATGATACGGCAAACCTTAGATGGGGTACAAGCTTAACGTGGACAATTAGGGTATGCTACCTAACACGCCCAGAGGACCCATGGGTTAAATCAGGAAGGAGAAGCACAGAGCCATTGGCTTAGACGTACAATCAGGAAGCGAAGCTGTCTGCTGTATGAGAAGTGTTCAATGCAAATATCATCTTATCCGTCTTACACCTGCCAGAATGGCCAAAATCAAAAACACTGATGACAACTTATGCTGGAGGGGATGTGGGGTAAAGGGAACACTCCTGCATTGCTGGTGGGAGTGCAAGCTGGTACAGCCCCTTTGGAAATCAGTATGGCGATTTCTCAGAAAATTAGGAAACAACCTTCCTCAAGACCCAGTAATACCACTTTTGGGCATATACCCAAAGGATGCGCAATCGCATTGTGGTAACAAGGACATAAGCTCAACTATGTTCATAGCAGCATTGTTTGTCATAGTCAGAACCTGAAAGCAACCTAAATGCCCCTCAACTGAAGAATGGATAAGGAAAATGTGGTACATTTACACAATGGAGTACTACATAGCAGAAAAAAATATGACATCTTGAAATTTGCAGTCAAATAGATGGATCCAGAAAACATATTGATTGAGGTAACCCAGACACAGAAAGACAATTATCATATGTACTCACTCATAAGTGGTTTTTAAACATAAAGCAAAGAAAACCAGCCTACAAATCACAATCCCAGAGAACTTAGACAACAATGAGGACCCCAAGAGAGACATACAAGGATTTAATCTACATGGGAAGTAGAAACCAACCAAATCTTCTGAGTAAATTGGGAGCATGGCGGGGGGGGGGGG
>NW_026067927.1:27488804-27506349 GCF_014885135.2 Alexandromys fortis
GTGTGTGTGTGTGTGTGTGTGTGTGTGTGAGAGAGAGAGAGAGAGAGAGAGAGAGAGAGAGAGAGAGAGAGAGAGAGCATGAGTGTGCACGCAGGTGGAGGATCTCCGATATGTGTAGGTGCAAGTGTGTGTGCCAGCGGGCATGCCTGTGGAGACTTGACATCGGGAGTCATCCTAAGTTGCTCTCTGCCTTCTTTCTTGAGCTAAGGTCTCGCAGATGAAGCCTGAGCTTGTATGCTTCTAATCTGTCTAGCCAGCTCACTCCAGGGGTCCCTTCTCTGTTTTCTAAACTCTGGAATTACCTGCAGGCTCCCCCACTCACCAGGCATTTGTGTAGGTTTTGGGGGTCAGAACTCTGGTCCTCGGGCTTATAGAGCAAGCACTGTACCCATTCAGCCATCTCTCCTCCACCCCTTCAACTTGCTATTTTCGTAAGGAGAGAATTTTCCCAAGGTCCTGCCTCTAATTACACAGGTGGTCCAATGATAGCATGATAATCTGAATGTTCTCTGAACAACCTGAGCATCTTTTAGTGCCTTTGTACTAGAACTTATCGCTGAAAATTTCAATGTATAAAGAACCAGGAAAAAAAAAAAGCGTTGGAGAGTTCTATGCCATTACTGACATTTCTTTGAATTTATTAGGACAAGTCTGACATTTATGAGAATGAAATAAAGCAACACATGTGTATAAGAGGAACACATCAAGATTTATGTAGAGACACCAAATTCAAGGTGGCTATAAAAAATTACCTTAGAGATAAACTGAGAATTCCCAAGAAAAGTAGAAGTCTATGATACTATGAATCAGCATTTCCCTACATGTAGCCTGAAATAAAAAAGCATGCAAGCATGAACATATGCACACATACACACAGAGAGATGCAAACAGACTCATACATGTACACATGCATGTGTGTACACACACACTCTCACAAGCACCATAAAAAATCAAGATAAAAATACGTAGATTATTAATCTATGAGTTTATATTTAATACCTAAGTGGCTTCTGTGACCCTTTAGCATATCTAAGTATTCCTTACAGAAGTTCTCCAAAGCTCTGTGAAATCATTCCTGTTGTCTTGGCAACCACCACACCCCCATGCACACACATACACACAGCAGAAATCCTCATCAAATGGAAGGCTAGCTACAGACATCACAGTCTCCTAAGGCCGTTTTAACAGCACCAGAGTTCTGTCCCAGGACAAGGTAGGAAGCAGTCACTGAACACGTGGAAAGAGCTTCTGGGATTATGTATCAGTGAATTCTTGAAGTACCTAGAACGGTGGGGTTACTTCAGGCATTGACTATTTAGGGCATGGTCAAGTTTTGAGCACTTGCATGCACTGTAAATAGTGGGCACCCACAGTTAAAAGGTGAACTGGCGCTAGGTATGGCCGATGAGCCATCTGATAAACTTTCAGAGCTCCGAGAGATGCCAGCTAGGCTTTCCTTAGACGTTTTCTCCCTAAGCAGGCAGCGAAGGATTGCTGCAATGTTGATCTTGGGGTCTACCTCCTGCGATGATTGCACACACTCCCTACCAAGAAATAAAGAAGATTTCTGAGAGCTCTGAGGTCATAGGAGGGAAATACGAAAAAGTTGCACTCAGTTCCATAGTTCAAGGCTCCTAGCTGAGGGTCTCCAGCCCAGTGGTTCACAAAACTGTGGGCCTGTGAGTTCAGCGCAGTTGGACAGCTTTCCACAGTTTGTGGCTCACACAGATATGGCTCAACACAACTTTGTAAATGATAGAAAGGTAACAATGAGGCTGGGAATTCTTCCTTTTCCACAGGGAATTCTGGATGACATCTGGCCTGCCTTTTTCCTACTTACATTTCTATCAGGGCCACCTAAAACTCAAGAGCATTCTAACACTGCTAATGAACCACTATGAAAAATCAAGTTAGTTTCCAGAGATTTCTGCCTATCACATCCCTTAGCAACCACAAAAAGCTGTTAGATCAGCTCACTAATAATGTCTAAGCCTAAATGTGTATAGGTATACATGTACTTGGACTGCACTTTTCCTTCTGTATATTATGTATATATCTGTGCTCTGAATATGAATATTGTATATATGTGTTAGGTAGGTAATACCTATATTACATATATGTATGCACGGGGTAGGTTCTATATGTATGTATGTGAAATATACATGTGTGTGTATTTATAACATCAGTGTTTTGTATCTGTGTGTAAGGTGTGTAGGTGCATGTATATATACAGTATATTCACATATACAGAACAGTGTTTATGTATGTGTGCATGCTGTGTGCACACATGCATATTAAGACACATTTCCTGCCATGCTGTGGTGGAGCACACCTTTAATCCTAGCACTCAGGAGACAGAGGCAGGCAGATCTCTAAGTTCGAGGCTAGCCTGGTCTACAGAGCTAGTGCCAGGACAGGCTTCAAAGCTACTCAGAAAAACCCTGTCTCCGGGGTGGGGGGGGGGGGAGAGACACATTTCCTATTCCCATTCCCATCTGCAGCTGGAATTTTTTGTCTGGTGAATCCTAGACCAAGACAACACTCTTCAAGTCTGAACTGATACTGATGAGTTTACATGTATGAGAACTATAATGTATAAGAACTGTGTGTTTAAGAACTACATGTATGAGAAATACATGTATGAGAACTAGATGTCTGAATCTTCCAGAGTCATAAGGCAAGCAAATTTAGGGCACAGATCCTCATCCACCTGACAGTGGGCTTTTTAATCTAAATGATTGCTTTTAATTGACAAATGAAAACAGTATTTACTTATGGCTATAATGGAATGCATTGAGATACTAATACACACACACTGTGCGATAATTGTGCCAAGCTAGTTGACTTATCCATTATCCCATGTACTAGTTGTTGATAGTGAGAACATAAAAGTCTATTCTCTTAGCAATGTTGTTTTTATAAACCATGGTTACTAATAAGTTATAGTCATCAAGCGGTTTGAGTGATCTCAAAAACACATCCCCCTACTAGAAATGTCAGTCAAACCAAGATGGACTTAGTGAACAAACAACTTTGTTTTTGTTTTTTGTTGGTTGTTTTTGCTTTGCTATTTTTTTTGTCTTTTTCTGTTTTTTTTTTTTTTTTTTTTTGGTTCTTGTTTTTGTTTTTTACATAACACTTCACCCAGTTTTTTTCTTTAGTATTTTACCTACTATAGGAAACAGAGATCAAACCCATGAACAAACAAGCCAAAATATTCTGCAACCCCAAGGGGCCATTAAGGAGATGGGGGTTTTCTATTTTGTTTTTGTTTTTTTTTTTTTCCCCATTCAATATTGTTTGAGCTCTGACTGGTAAACTCTGGAAGAGGACTGTTGTTCTGAGGGCGACTGAGGGTCTTCATGTGTGCTTCTGCAGCAGCCTGGCCTTCTCTAGTCCACGTGGCCCCATTTAGAAACTAGATATGCATGAGCCAGGTATTCATGTGCCAAAGGAGCTAATGTCAAAGTTCTCCCAAAGCTCACACAGCCCCCACGCAGTGGTCTCCCTTTCTTCCCAGGCCATTCACCTCATGGAAGGCTTGGAGCAGCTATAGTGTTAGAGTTCCTTGCACACTGAGAGTGCGTCCTGACCCAAGGGGAGAGGACAGTTAGAAAATACAACTTCAGGCTTCCTGGCAAACATATTTCTATTTATCAAAACCAAAAGAGCCCACACTCAAGTTTTCAGGAGTATGTGAATCAGAGACCCTTAGACCTGGTAGCAACCTTGTGAAGCTCTACTTGAGCTTCTTTGACTAATTCTGAGAAAATGGATGGAGAATGGCTTGTCAAGTCATGGCTAGTCACCCACCACAATATAGTCACTGTCCCCAACGTGCGATCTGCCAACCAGCTGGGTATGTGCTCTCCTCTGAGGCCTTTCAGAAATCATGTGGGCGTATTTCAAATACACTCTGTGCCCTATTGTCCTTAGATCATTCTAGAAAAGGATCGGGAAATACTGACTGAATTCTGGAAACTGAAAATGAGATCAAAGAAAAGGGGGCGAGAAAAAGAGAGTCAAGAAACATCAAATGGCGTTGGCAGTCTCTCCTGGGCTTTCGATTCCATTTCTTTAGCTACCTACTTATTTTTCGTTATTTGCTTTGCTGTGCTCAGTCTTGATCCCAGAGTCTCACCCATGCTAGCC
This sequence comes from Alexandromys fortis, assembly GCF_014885135.2. Classification (NCBI taxonomy): domain Eukaryota; kingdom Metazoa; phylum Chordata; class Mammalia; order Rodentia; family Cricetidae; genus Alexandromys; species Alexandromys fortis. The sequence continues at coordinate 27,492,957 of NW_026067927.1, forward strand.
AACTGTTCGGCCAGGAGTTAAATCGCCTGCCCGCCCACCTGGCTTTGAAATGTATGACGTAACACAACGTGACTTCCATGAGTCCTGTACTAGCAAGGATGGTTTCCTCTTGGAATTCCATCCCAGAAATTCATTCCAAGGAAGACCACCTTACAGCCAGGTCCCAAACCATCATTTCCTCTTCTGGTTAATGCAACCCTATGACACTGGCAGCGTCCCTTCCCCCAGGGGACTTGGCTTCCTTGCTACTATAGTCCTCTAACCCTGGAATAACCTGGTAGATGGTACTGAGTTAGTGAAGGCAAGTTCTGTGAGGAATGATAAGAAATTTTCATAGCTTAAATATGCATGTCCTGCATTGGACAGGATGGCTCAGGGGGTCCACGGCAGCCTGGAGTGTAGCCTTCAGGGCCCTCATGGTAGAAGACATCTGACTCCACCAAATTGCTCTCTGACTCCACCCACGAATGCATACACAAATGTAATTTTTAAATTTACAAAAAATGAAATGCATATACACAATACAGTGTACTTTTCTATACGGCAAAAATAAAGAAGGACCTACCTAAAATATAATAGCTCTTTTCTATTTACAAAACTGCAAGCCACGTGAACATGTAAAATATCCAAAGGAGTTACGAACTATGTCATCCACCAAGCAGGAACCATTGACGAGACTAAGCGGGTTCCGGGTTTATAAGGAATGTGCAGCCCGAGGCACGACGTCAAGGAAATGTCTTTAAGGGTGATGAAGACTCTGTGCAGACATCCTGGAGAAGCAACAGAGGGTGAGGAGATGACTTGGTTGGTGTGGCGCTTGCTGCATAAGCAGAAGGACCTCCATCTGAGTCTCACAACCATGGAGAAAGGCAGAAATAAGTATTATGAAACTTATACCCTAGGCTCGGATGACTGGTCTCAGGTCACATATAACTTGATAACTGCTTAATGAGATGAAAATCTTGGGATCAATTGAGTATAGGGAGGATTAATGATTTCGAAAATGTAATTAATAAGTCTTTCCCATTTTGAAGCATCAAGCCCTTCGACTGTGTGAGGAGGACCCATGAGAAGATGGCACTTTTGAATGACCTACTTAATGTGGTAACACATTCATTAAAAGGGTGCAAATACCTAATTGTTGGGAAGTTTTCCAGTAGTATGGCTCACTATGAATGTATGATAACAATACAAACAGTAATGATAGCAACTTCTTTCAAAACTAGAAGCTAAGGATACAGTGTTATATTAGAAGCCTGATGTGGGTCCCACCGTGTTCTCACAAGAACGTTAGATATCTCTGGGCGGTGGTGGCACACGCCTTTAATCCCAGCACTCAGGAGGCAGAGGTAGGCGGATCTCTGAGTTTGAGGCCAGCCTAGTCTACAAGACAGTTCCAGGACAGCTAAGGCTGTTACACAGAGAAATCCTGTCTCGAAAAAAAAAATAAAATAAAACATAAAAAGAAAGAAATGAAGGAAAGAGAACATTAGCTATTCTACATTGTCATATTTGAAATCTGGAAACTGAGGCTCGGGGGATGAGTAATAAATGGGTCTAAGATCTCAAATAGAAAAATCTAAGTTCCATATCTCAGACAAAATGATCACGGGCAGAAAGATCTTTGTAGACCGGAAGCAGCATACAGACACATCTTTCTCAATTAACTTAACTTGTATGTGTGTGCTCAGAGCCCTGGGCTCCTTGGTCAAGAATGCAGGTTTGGAGTTCTGAGGCCCTGGGCTCATATTTTAGCTTTCCCACTCACTAGGGTATGCCTTAACTTCTGTACCTCAGTGTCCTCATTCCTAAATACAAAGTCACAAGAACTGAAAATGCCCCACTCAGAGAGTAGCTGTGAGGACAGAGCCCGTTAAGTCTATAGCCCAGAGAACACGAGGTGCATTGATAAATTTTATAATGCAAGGCAAGCAAAAGCCCATCCCATTGCAGCTCTGTGGTGTCTGTCACTTATGGCTCGTGAGTTAGGCGAGTGACTCGGTTTTCTGCTTCACCGCCTTTCTAGGAAAGGATTAAGAAGACACGATGTGTGTGAAAGAGCTCCCCAGCGTACAAAGGGGCACGTGGTGTGGCCGACACATGAGCCATCATCAGCCTCTTGAAGCCAAAGAAGTTTCCTGCATTCCGCTCACTCCTGTATGACGACTTAACCTGGAGCCTCGGCCCCCACTGGACTCCGTTTAATAAGAGAACAAGTGTCCAGTCACTCAGGACTCCATCAAACAGAACAGTGTTAATTCCTTCCTCCTGCACAACACCCACCACGAGAAGATAATTGTTGTGCACCATGACCTCAAACACTCTGAGACTCTCAAGTACCTTCAGGGAAATATTAAATTAATGTTCAGCCTAGTTTGTGAAGAAGTGTATTTAATTTATACTGAAATTCTTGGAGAACGCATGACCTAGGACAAGTAGGAGGAGGAAGTCACAGACTACCCTCTCCCCAATCACCTTTGTCAGAGTTAAGTAACCCTAGAGCAGGGAGACGCGGGAATCCAAACCGCTAATTACATAAGTCAAAAAGTTTGCCCTGCGCAATCCTTAAAGACCACTCTCATGGGGAAATAGTTAAGTCAAAACACTGAAGGGATGGAAATGTTAAATAATGCAACGTGCCCATAGAAGAAAGACGGATGCCAGAAGGCAGATACTGCCTGTTTCATCTTGTATACAGAGTCTAGAGAGAGAGGACCATGAAAGTATAGACAGCGAGCGCTCAGCCGTAAACGGGACAGATTTGTCGTTCCTCCGCCTCTTCAAGGGTTAGGAAACATCTTGGAAGATGGGAGGGAAAGACTGTATGAGCCAGAGATCAGGGAGAACCTGGGAAAAGTAGTGTCCTTTGAACATAAAAAGACCGATATGCTCATGAATTCACCGTCGCTGTGGTCGCCTGTACACGATCGAGGCAGTCAGCATTAGCGTGAGTCACCAGCAGCTGTCCCTAGTGAGGAACTAATGGCAGCTGTAGCGGTGAGGGCTGTGGGGCTAGCCGGTCTTCCTTAACAGCGTGGTGTCTGGTACGTGAACCTTGCTCCAGTGTGTGGTCCCGCACCTATCTGAGTACAGGCAACAATAAGTGGACTTAACAGGTTATTAAGGGGGGGACGTGCTATGAGAGACCTGGCGAGCTCTGAGCTCCACGGACTTGCTGTGGTGCAGGCAGGTGAGCCACAGAGAAGAAACAAAGGTAAGAGGAGAGAGACAGACAGAGACAGAGACAGAGAATATGACATTGGGGGATGGGTCCAGGAGGAGTTGCAGGGTGGACCTGAACACGATGGAAATACAGTGTATACCCATACACGATTTTCAAAGAGTAAGAAATACAGTATTTTTAAAGGGGGCAGGCTAATGAAAAAACCTAAGAATCAGGGAGTGGGAGAGAGGGTAAGAGAGGGAATGAGGGCCGGTTATGAGCAAAGCACATAATAGACACCCATGGAAATAGGAGAGTCACAATTTAGTACAGCTAATATATGCCAATAAAAAGTAGAAACAATATGTAAAGATGCAAGCAGACTTTGAATAAGAACTATTTCTTATGCTGATAATGCATTTCCAATTTTGAACAAGGAATAATCTAAATACATCACTGAGTACCTTATCACTGAGACTTGAAAGAATTAAAAACAGACCTTAACTTTATGCTCCTTGGGTAGAAAAACAACATTGGGTGGACTGAGTTTTGTGCCTGGTTTGAAGAATTATGTACATGCAGATAAAGAATACAATAATATATAAAAAAGTTCCACTCTACTAGTGCTGGAAAGTTTGTTCCACTTATCTTTGTTTAAACCATTCCAGAGCTATTAAATTATCTTTATTAGTTTTTAAAGTCATCCTTCCAGAAGAACATAGGAGGTCAGAAGACCTGGGATGGATGTTCTCACCTTCTACCTGCTTGAGACAGATCTCCTGTTCACTAGTAGGCTAGCTGGTCATCCAGCTTCTGGAGATTCCCCTGCCTCTGCCTCCTAGCCTACTGCAGGAGCCCAGGGATTACAAATGCAGGTAACAGTGTCTGGCTTTGGGTTCTAGGGAATGTTTTACTTTCCTAAACCACCTCCCCAGCTCTCTATATTGAGTTTTTCAGTTTAAAATGTGGAAGGATAGAAATTCCCATCAGGACACGCCACTGCGAGGAGAAACAGGAGGGAGCACCCCAGCAGAATGTTTCTGTGCAGCTCAGTTCCTTGCACCAGCCTCTTTCCAACCCTCTTGTGTGTCCTGAGTGACAGCGCTTCCATTAACAGATGATCAGCTTCTTCAGCTTTGAGACAGCCCTGATTGAAGGAGTAGCTTTCCTCAAGTGAAGTCTTACCCTAATTATAGTTAGCTTACCCCCCTCGTTCTTAGACAAGTCCTCTGGGACCAATTTTACAACTGACTTCATGTCCCGCCGGGGGTTTTGTGGGTGTCTCTTGTTTTATCAGATGACAATCCACTTCCACTCATGTTTTTTCACAACCACAATGACCGTCCTTCATAGCAACCCTCCCCCCCCACACACCTGCTGAAGTGGCTCATAGGTGACCTGGCTTCATGGAGAATCAAGTAGGCATGGTCCTAAGATCATGATGGACATTCATGTGGACTTTTTTGGAACCTAACCATAAAATACAATCTCTATGAGATTTATTTTCTTAGTTTCAAAGGTCAGACGTCAAATCTTTCTCAAAAGAACCTATCCATAAATCAGCCATTTGGAGAGGGGGAAATGTTTTTTAATAACCATGGAGGTATAATTTATCACTCCATTTCTCCCCAGTCTTTTGAGTCGAGTGTTTGGGGTGTGTGTGTGTGTGTGTGTGTGTGTGTGTGTGTGTGTGTGTGCGTGCGTGTGTGTGTGTGTGTGTGTGTGTGTGTGTGTGTGTGTGTGTGCGTGCGTGTGTGTGTGTGTGTGTGTGTGTGTGTGTGTGTGTGTGTGTGTGTGTGTGTGTGTGTGTGCGTGCGTGTGTGTGTGTGTGTGTGTGTGTGTGTGTGTGTGTGTGTGTGTGTGCGTGCGTGTGTGTGTGTGTGTGTGTGTGTGCATAAAAGCCGGGCAGTTCCTACTCCTTGGCTAAAGCAATCCACAACAGCAAACCAGGACCCATTTCGCCCAGATCGGCAGCTCTGCTGCTTCCTGGATAAACAGAGCAGAGGAGACGTGCGACTGACTCTCCAGGGTCACAGGGCTCCGTCTCCCACAAGCAAATTCACCAGGCATGTGGGAGCAGCTCTAGACCCCCAGGCCCAGCTCGGGAATCAGAAGAGCCTGAAAACCCAACTTCCCTAACAACTTTCCTCTCTTCTTTGCCATGTAAACACCAAAGTCCCACACATAAAATGCCTTATTGGTTGGGCATGGTTATTCAGAAAAGCATATTTCTTTGTATTGTTTTCTCTGCTGCCTATCCAGGTTATTGCTAAATTTAAAAATGCTGAACACACTGAGAGCCCTTACTTTCTATACTAGTACCCTAATGAGCCCTGGAAGGGTCCTCCTCAAATCCCACTCTCTGCTCCCCAGAACACAGCCATGAAAACCACGGACAATGGGAAGAGGGGAAGAGGCTGAGGCATTAGAATGGATGTGTAGAGATCAGCTTTGTGGTGGCTTCGCAGCTTTTGTTATCAGTCTCGATTTCCTTTGTGTTTACAGACACCAGGCAGGTACAGAGGGACCCTTAAAACCCGCAAGCAAAGAAAGTGGGTCTCAGAAGTGTGACTGCATCAAAAGGGTTGAGTTTCTGAGACAGAGTGGCTCCAGTACACCAACATCCCAGTGTCATGGTGACAGCAATGGCCGTCCACGAGAGAGTGCACTGTGTTCTGTTCCATTTAGGAAAGGGGAAACTGAATGTTACAACTATTTCTGTCCAAAAAAGCTGAGTGCTTAAAGAAAAAAAAATCTCTTTGTAATATTATCAGCATGTGTTGCATTTAAATATTCTAAGTAGTGAGGTGTGGGGGAAGATGGAAGCAGGAGGGTCAGGAGCTCCAGATAAGTTTAGGCTGCATAAAACTTGGCCTCACTAGAATAAGTCTTAGGGTTCTAAATACGACACATCCATCTAGGCCTGGGGTATAACTGAGTGGTGGAGTGTCTGTCCGCCTTGCATGTGACCTAGGTCCAATCACCAGTCAGTACTGGAAAAAAAAAAAAAAACTAGTAAAGATACTCTCTGAAAGCAGTTAATTCCAAATATATTCAGAAGTTAATACTAAATAGTTTTCTAGAAGAACAAAAGTGGTTAGTCATTGAGAAAGCCTCAGGAATGAAGGTTTGAATGAGATTTATTCTCTGACCTATTAGCCAGTGGTCTGTTGCCATAACGCTCTGATGGGCAGAGAATTTCTTTGTCTTTTTCATCTGCATAGCAGACAAAGCTTGCCTTCTTGTTCCCAAAGAAAGATAGCTAAGAAGAAAAACAAACAAACAAAAACAAAAACTGGGGACATCTTTTAAACTGCACTTAAAAAACTCTTCTTTCTCAAATACCCTTTCTTGCTTTGGGGACCTGGCCCTTCTGACAGTAGCTGTTTCAGGGGGGCCTGGAAAAGTCTGTTTACACCTGCAGACCACCACACTGCCCTCCCACACCCCAACTCCATCACATAAAGAGGAAACACCTCAGCAGAACAGTTCACAGTGTGACGCAGAATTCCTCTGAAGAAGCTGCAGTGTGTCAACATTCGATCCTACACGGGCTGCATGGTTGGCCACAACTTCTCTGATTGCGAAGAGGTTGGAGTATTGAAAGTCCAAAACCAGCTTATTTGGGACTATCCTGGTCCCCTGAATAGCCATTTATCGACCATCTCTCTGTGCAATCTAATATTCTACAACTATTAGATATATCCTCTGGGATACATGAATAGGCCCTAGCTGCCACACTAGCCCAAAAGCAAGGAGAGTCACCAGAGAGTGTGAGGCCCTCTGCAGAGACTTCTGGCTCTTTTCTAACTTGCCTGGTGTTTCTACCAGTGTTTTTGGAAAGAGTCTTGGTTTATAACTTTCCTTGTTGTTTTACCATTTGAAAAAATAATCATGAAATCTTTATCTTGTTGGGACATAGAATTGGGTTAATCTACATCCGTATTCCTTGACCATGGTCACTCAACTTTGCCTCCAGATTCACTTCCTCTTATTCCTTTGAGGCGAGAGCTGTGTTTTTAAGATTGGCAACAGCATGATCTTGCAGTAGTGGAACTAAACACCCATTGGTTTGGGTTAAGTACATTTCAGCAGCAGGACAATATTTTGCTTTAGCTTATGAACTGGATAACTCCCTAGAATATAATTAAAACATTGAATTAAAGATGAACAAAAATCTATGTCCAAGTAAAACTGTTAACAGTGCATCATATTTCCCTCTTCACTCACCTCTCACCCACCATTTTTTTGGGGTGGGCGGGGGGAGTCTTGCTACATTGTCCAGGGTAGCCTGGATCCTAATGCAAGGCTAGAATAGCAGGTATGCGCCGCCATGTTCATCCCTGTCTCTACTCCTTTAAATTGATGTTTATGCTTTTGCCCTTGAATTTGTCTGAGATCTTTCTCTGGCCTTCTTCTCTTCCCTCTGAATCCATTTCTAAGGAGGCTATGTAGAGGGTGGTGTTGGGGCTAAGGACAGGGGTTAGTGGTAGAACACTTGCCTGGTACGTGTGAAGCCAGAGGTTCAACTCTCAACAAAAAGAAAAAGTCAGTAAGTTAGAATGCAGTGTTGGTCCAGGTATAACAGCATGCTTTCCTTTTCTTCTCTTCAGTATACAAAAAAAAATAAAATAAAAAAAGAGAGAGAGAGAGAGAGAGAGAGAGAGAGAAGCTGCTTGCTTCATTTTTCCTTTTCTCAAATTTTTATCTAGGATTGTTTTGTTTGCCTGTGGTTTATTTTCTTCCTGGCAAATTTCTCATAAAAGGGACAATACTCTCACTAAGGCTCACTGCTCAAATGTTTTACATTTAATTATTTGGTATTATTCTTTCTAACTAAAGGGCCAACATGCCTTCCCAAAAGGACCAAACATAACTGCCTTCCAAACTCAACATTTCTCCAAAGCCAAATACAGATTAAATAGCATTGACTAGGTCTCCTTACCATGTCTAAACACAAATAAACAATAAAGTCCCGGTAACCAAAGAGTCCGAGAGGGTTTTACCAGTCTGGAGTCATGCCACCCCTTTGCTCCATTCAAGAAACAGACACACCCACGTACACTTAGAGGAAGCTCTGCCCTCGGGAGCTGAACAAGGGCCCCTCCCGAGACCGCTGGCATACCATTCTGCACAGACCTCTCATTAGCAATGCTTTCGTACCACTGGAAGCACCAGGAACATGTATGTGTCTGTTCTGCTCACCCCCTCCACAGACACAGCAAGAGATGACAGAGGAAACAGGACTCTGGGCAGGGAGAAGCTTGGCAATGGCAATGTGTTCCGGGTCTCAGCAGTTAACTTTTCACCTGCACGGCAATTTAACCATGCTTCCTATTGATTGGAGAGCAGCACCTGAAGATGCTTCATGTCTAAACACATCACTCCGTCATTAGTGGTGCTACTGCAGACGGGCTTCACTGGCATCTGGCTCTCAGCATGGGAAGAGGCTGATGGGAACTGACTTGGTGCAGTCTAAGTAGCAAACACTCACCCTCTCACCCCTTCTTCTGATGCTTCGTTGTTCCCAAATCATATTGAACTTGGCGTTAGACTTTCCATCCACAAATAAACCTGTCTAGGAAGTGGATCAGAACCTCTAAACAGCCATGGACATTTGCCGTCATGACAGACTGTTCGGCATTGATGGATACAGGCTGGAGACAATTGGGTTTAGCTTAAGGATACGTACTGCTTTTTTGAGACATAGGAAAACTAAAGCTGAAATACTCAATTTTCAATTCAAACTGATCTCTAAAAGAATCCTAAATATTCTAAAAGATCCTAATTGAAGCTCTGTCCAATATAGAAAGATTAAATCAGGAATCCAGAGATCTGGTGTTCAGCCTCAGCCCACCAGACGAGGGGCCCGTGCGCTGTCGGGTTTGCCATTTCACCTCACTGGGCCTCAGACTTCTCGTCTACAAAACTAGAGCCTCCTCAGATACCACAACTTGGCATCGTTTCCAGACTTAAAGAGGTTACTTTGTGGGTGGGTATCAGTCAATATAGAACCCATAATTGGTCAGAGTGCAGAGAATGTCGGTGGAGTTGCTCAGATGAAACATCTTTATCACCATCCCCGGACACAAGGCTCAGGGACTGTAGTGGGACAGGAGTGAAGCAATGTCTTCTGGGCGTACAAGACAGCTGCCACAAAAAGCTCACCTCAGCTGTCCCTGCCTACTTAAGATCTACACAAGATCAATCCATTTCAGTTTAACACTGGGGGACTGGGGAGCTAGTGAGGAGCTACTGGTGGTTGATGGCTTCTGAGAGGCAAGAGAGTCAATATTCTTTTTTTTCCAATTTATTTTTATTATTTTTAATTATGTATAGGTGTGTTTGTCTGCATATGCCCCCGGAGGCCAGAGGCTCGGGTCCCCTGAAGCTGGAGGTACAGAAAGTTTTGTTTTCCTGAGGTGGGTGCTAGGAATGAAACATGAGTCCCCTGAAGGAACAGCAAACACTCTCAATCACAGAGACCTATCTCCAGGCACCAGGATCCAGTTGTCCTTAGTAACTGTGGCCCCTGGGAGACCAACCGAGTGCCAGTGGATGCCCAACAATCGTTAGTATAAGGGTAGCACAAATCGGATAAGGTAAACTATAAAAAATACATTAATCCATTAAAACCAGAAGAGGATAGGAAATTGAGAAGGGGTCAGGCAGTGGGAAATGGACCTGGGAGGAGTTAGAGCAGGGGTTCTCAACCTCCCTAATGCTGAGACCCTTTAACACAGTTCCTCTTGTTGTGGTGACCCCCAACCGTAAAATTACTTTGTTGCGTCTTCAGAACTATAATTTTGTTAACTGTTATGAGTTGTATTGCAAATATCTGATGTTCAGGATATTTGATATGCAATTCCTGTGAAAGGGTCACCCTAACCCCCTAGGGTTCATAACCTACTAAGTTAGAGGTTTGAATTAGGGATGAATCTAAGAAAAATACATAATGTGCATGTACAAAATACTCAAAGAACAAATGTAAATACTATATAAAAATTGGAACATTAGGATATTTTAAATGTGTTTGGGCTCTGAAATTCTTGTATTTCAGGTCTTCTGTCTGTGCAAGTGTATAAAATAATCTGTATGTAACTGTAAGATGTTTTTTCAAGTAGACTACCCTTCTAACAGACAGCCAAGTCGGGCAGGGTGGCTCACACTTGTGGTTTCAGCACTCTGGAGATTTAGGTAAGAGACTATAGAAAGTTCAGACCAGCCTAGGCTGTTAACGTAAAACCTTGTCTAAAAAAGAGAAAGAAGAAAATTTTTTAAAAGAAAAAAAAACAAAGGCAGAAATCACTCCAGCATCAGGAAAGAGAAATGTTTATATTCAGAAAGGAATATAAAAAATATTCACTTGTACAACAAATAGTATATCTAGAAATAAAGACTTTTATTTTTCAGGAAAAAAAATGTATTATTTTGTCTTCTGTTTCTCTGTGTTCGGTGTGTCCCTAGACAGGTCCTACTATGTGCCACTGAAGTTCATTTCTGCTGTTGGTTTGCTCAGTCCTAGGACTCAGCAGCTCCACAGCAGAAGTGGCTATGACTCACTCCTCAACCACGTTTGAAAAACCAACAAAAACAGCTCAGAAAGAGGCAAGCAAACCTTGCCGTAAACTGTTGCAAAATTCAGGCTAATCTCAGCATCTGTGACCACACCACCAAAGCTTTACACATTGAGTAATTATTTCCCTGTCTCCTTAGCACCCAAAGAAGGAGGATGGGGTGGGGGTGGGGGGACAGCGGATGGGAGGCAACGAAAGATGAGAGGGATGCTAAGGCTGGCAATATGTGAGCCAACTGGGTTTGAAAGAGGAGCAACCGTGCTTAGCTGACTTCACAGCCAGGTTCCAAGTGGGTTTCGGGGACACAGATAGCTGAAGTTGGGCAAGAGGGACTCTTGTCCCCCATCCTCCATTTGTTTATTCATGGTTTTACCTTGGACTCAGCAGAGCGAACTCTGAATACTGTTTGGAGGTCATAGTAAGAGTGTTCAGAGGCACGTTGTGACTCCCAGGGAGACACAGCCACACACCACCATGCGTGAGCTTACAGAGCAGATACCCGAGGGTGATAAGAAAGGGGCCACTTGTTTTTCTTAACAGAAACCCTCACCAACTTCCGGAGACTTCCCCAAAATGAAATGCCAGCCCCAGGGGAGTCTGAATAAGAGTCATTTTGCCCCTTAGATAGAGTGACCTTCAAACCTCAGTACCCATGATAGGTTATTCTCTGAACCAAAGAGATTTTTAACTGTCAACATTAAAAGAGGTGCCTTCCCTAGTAGGGAACTCTAGAATATAAAATCTGCAATCTGTTAGGGATAAAATAACAGCTTCAGATAAGCAGGAAAGGCACCTAGGTTGAAGGGAAAAGCTATCCCAAGTGGCAAAATAAACTATTATTAAACTACAGAGGCTCACTCTGCATCTTGCTCCCTTTTTCAGTGACATTTTATGAAATGCATGTGGTAGGCTGTTTGTGCTTTTTCAAAACCAGAAAGAAAGAAAGGGGAGAAAACCTTTCAAATAATGCAATTATCACACAAAATGCTTGAGGGATTTGCTCTACTGCTAGAGACTGGCAATTTTGGAGGCTTTCTGAGGCACCATGCTCAAACCCTGGGTGACTGGGAAAAATATGGCAGGGGGTGTGTCTGAGAATACAAGAACACGCTGCCTGTTCTGCTTCTGTGGCCTTTCTGCTTCTGCTGGAACACCTTGAGCTGGGCTCTGGATCCCCTATCCCACCCACTACCAGCTCTGGCTGACAAGGTGATTGTAGGAGGAAGGCTTGAAGAACCACACTTAGAAGATCACGTGACCCAGGCCCAATCAAGGATCCTGAGATAAGGCCGAAATCCTGGCCATTTGCAGAGCCACCAAAACTAGGCTTGCTCCTTTCACTGTCGGAGTTGCCATGGCCAAAGCAAACACTGTGCCCCATCCTCCCGCTCTGCAACTTCTCAGCCACCACCCACAGACCTCTCAAAGCTCGCCGTGCGAACTGCACACCGACAGGAACTGAGGAGCTGGCCATAGGGAGGGAATGGAGGCAGGGTGCAGAAGAGCCCCCCAGGGTGCAGAGTCCAGCACAGATGACTGTGTGTGGCTACCGGTCTTTGCTTTTAGGAGTCTGGGAGTCTTTAGTGCATTTCCAAGGGAAAAAGGAAAAGAAGCGACTGAGTCCTCACTTCAGGCAAACAAGCTTCGCCTTTAGACTTTGGCTCTCAAACACTCCGGCAAGCAAATGCTGAGGTGGGAAAGTAACATATTGAATATAGTAATATCTGAACAGAGATAGGACTTCGAGGGAGCTTCAGCACAAGAGTCATGAGTAATAAACCCAGAAACAGTTTCAGTGCTGAGACTTTCTGGTTTAAAACAAAACAAAAGCAAAAGCCAAAAAAAAAAAAAGCCCACTCGTGTTTTAAGACACTATTTATTTTCTGAAACTCTATATATAAAAACCATGCAAAGAAAGGGAAAAATGAAAGAGTCACCTAAAAATAATCTAGCAGTTAATTTTGTATGTGCTTTGAACCACTAACAAACAAGCCCAGTAAAGTGAGACCCTTAAATAGTGGACTGAGACGGGCCAGTGTCTCCTAGGTACACCACTATCCCCTTTTAAAGGCTGTTGATTTGAACATTAGTGACCCATGTTTAAATTCTCTTACAACTCTAAAATTCTCATTGTGGTCTATGAATGGTAGGGTAACACGGTTTGAAGCAAAGCCATACATATATAAACAAAAGAAAACATCATGTCTTTGTCCTAATAGTGGCTATGCTGGGCTCCAAAGGCAAAGGCCTCTATCTGTTCAATTGGAATATGACCTGTAATCAAAGGCCTATCTAATCTACATGGTAGTAAAAATGGTGGCATGGCATTTTTAATGTACTAATGACAGTGAAAGGTGCAGACAAAATGAAACTGGTTGTGACAGGGACCGTTGTGTTAGAGACCCACTGCCTCCAAAATATCTAATCTATAAAGGCGGGGCATGGAGGAGCAAGCATTTGAGTATTCCCGACACACTAAGCTAAAAATATAAATGCTGGAGTTAATTTCCATTTGCTATAAACTCTGCGTGTGTGTGTGCAGGGTGTGTGTGTGTGTGTGTGTGTGGGTGTGTGGGTGTGTGTGAAAGAGAGAGAGAGAGAGAGAGAGAGAGAGAGAGAGAGAGAGAGAGAGAGGGAGAGAGAGGGGGAGAGG